>NW_027526245.1:31436442-31958942 GCF_048455015.1 Haemaphysalis longicornis
TCCGCGCTCGCTGGAACACTCCTCACGCTCGCTTCCCTTTCCATGCAGCTGTTCCCGGCTGAGCCGCTCGCCACCTGTGCGCAGCCACGGCCGCTTATCACGTTCTCGCGCGGCCTCGAGCTGAAAAACGAGCTGGCTTCATTCAACTCTGCTGCCAGTGCATAACTGGTCCCGCTCGATGGGTTCTGCCCTATGCGCTGCAGCTCCATCCCCAAACTTTGCCTGCGAGGCTGCTCGTCATGTTCGAGCATCAATTCATTACACCGCTCTACGGTATCCCCGGACGCGCTTACTTCGTCGCTCCTCATCCCAATGTCCGTCTCCACGCGTTCGACACCGGCGGAAATGCTAGCTTCGCGCAGGGAGTCACGGCTGCTTACTTTCTCATCGCAATGTTCAACTTCCGAACCCTGACCGGAACCATTCAACTTCGCGGTCGCTATACGACTTGCTGGGCATGTGCCCCATTGTTTCTGCTCGCGGGTGTCCGAGCGCAAGGGCGTCTGCCTTCTCCGCTCCAGCTCCAACTCACACCTTCGGAACCGCTCTTCATATTCGAGCTTCAGCTTTTGTATGCGCTCCTTAAATTCTCGCGCCCTTTCCTCCACTTCGCGCGCTTCTTTTCTCTCTCGCGCCGCCGCCTCGCGCTCTGCTTTTCTCTCCCGCTCTTGAAACTCCAACTCCATTCGTCTAAGAATTATCGCCTCGGATTCCACTTAGGGAGATCCTCCTGCTGCCGAGCCTCCTTGAGGTGGCGCCTCGTCTGTCTGACCATTTCCGTCTCCTTCCGCCATGTTCGTCTGCATGCTCCGCGTGACTACCATGCAACCCCAGACTCAGCCTACACCGCCACAACGAAGCGCAAGAAATCCCACTCACCCGCACCTTCGGTGGTCGGCCGCCACGTCGCTGGCTCCGTGCGCTGGCTTGGCTCTGCCGCTCCACTCCGCGCGGAGCTCGGCTGGTGCCGATGAAGACGGGCTTGTGTCCGCTTGCTGCCCTCGGCTGTGGTCTGGTGTTCTCTTCTGCCAAATCCTGCCGGCTGCGCCAGTAAAGATCGTTTCACCGAAGTCCGGTGTGGATCAGGAACCCAATCGCCCGGGCTCCGGTTGATCTGGCAGGAGGCTGGCTGGGCGATGGTGTTGAAGTTCTTGGAGACGGCGGTCGAATTGACGAACTCGAGGCGTTGAGGTTGATTAAATGAAACGAAGGGTTTATATGCAGCTATTTACAGTGAGAAAACTGGGTACATGAATAATAAATGAAAAACTGCAAACTTCAGCTAGACGCTAGCTCCAAGTGCGCACACTTGGGGCTTGAGCTTCTTGAGCTTCTCAACTTGAGCTTCTCAACTTCGTCTTCTCTCCTATTATCGGAGCGTACACAAACCGCTCGAGAAACAACCGCCGAGACCCTGTCTCGCCGCAAGATCCGTCTAGTTGCCCGGTGCGGCGCTGCACCCTAAACCTCCGACGCGATCTTAACCTCGACTAGGGGGCTCCCAAATCCCAACCTAGCTTTAACGCTCGAGACTCCTTGTCCCGCCGGGAACTGCCAGCTCAGCGCTCAGACAAGAACGATTTCCAACGGCCAAGTTCGGCCTTATAAAACCTCGAGATCACCCTCTCTCGCGAACGCCCCTGTAGCGTTCGTACACGCGTATGGGAGTTCCCGAATTCGCGTAGACAGCTGTCACTCAGCACGCCACGGAATATTCAATGAGGCGCCGCTATCTTCGGGTCAATGGCACGCTTGCAGACGAGCCAGTTCGGGCGACCCCGCGGGGTGAAAGCGCAAGACGGCGACAGTGCGTCATCCTGACCAGGGCGCGACAACAATGGAGACGCCGGTAATCCCCCCACCTCCGCGCATCGAGCCGACGTTCCTGGAATTCGGCGGCGCCGTCTGCTTTCTCAATGGGGCATTATCCTTGAGGTATGCGGTGGGCCAGACGATCCGTCTCCCGCGCGCGCCGTGACGAATTAGCGGCGGTTGCAGCGCAGTGTCGGCAGTGCTACGTCGCTCTAGACAGACCGGCGGGTTCTCACGCGCAGCCCATGCGCCCATCTGCTAATCTCATAAGTGGACCTTACAGGTCCGCTTTGGAAGATCCCGAAGACTGGTTGGAGAAAGTCGAACGGTTCAGGCTGTTTAACCGACGGGACGACGCGGAGACACTGAGGCAAGTGCTCTTCTACCTTAAAGGCACAGTGCGTATCTGGTTAGAAAACCATGAGAGCTCCCTAGAGTGTTGGAACGATTTCAGAACGCAATGTTTAACGACGTTCACCACGGTTGTGCGAAACGAGCGGGCCGAGGTCTTGCTGCAAACGCGGACACAGCACCCTAACTAAAGCGTTGTTGTGTTTGCCGAAAAGATGAAGAGGCTTTTCAGGCGTGCTGACCCTTGCATGGCCGAAGAAAAGAAGTTGCGATTCTTAATGCGCGGTTTGAAAGAGCAACTGTTTGCTGGCCGTGTCCGCAATGCATCCAAAACCGTCGCCGAATTCGTGACCCAAGCCAGCACCATTGAGAAAGCCCTCTAAATGCGTGCTAAGCAGTATGACCGCAACTTTGTCGCACGGCCAAGGCGAATTGCGCCGACAGCATGCGCATTCCCGCAGGTGGCCTACGCGAGACTACGCGCAATAGTGAGGGAGGAGCTCCAGAAACTGCTCCCAAAGCCGCCGCAACCACAAGTCGCTTCCCTTACCGATCTCATTAGAGAAGAACTGCAGCAAGAGCTTGGAACTTCAACGACGCCAGTAGCACCTGGCGAACCACAAGCCATGACCTACGCGGCTGCTGTCCGTCGCCCTCGCCCAACTGCGACCTATCGTCCCGAGGCTCCGTATCGTCGCCGCCTGTCGCCGGCCCGACCACATGCGGTGCACCCACCGCCCCACGCAAAACCGACGTGTGCCGAACGCCCGACAATCGTGCACTGCTCTACCACTGCGGAGAAGCTGACCACATCTACCATCGCTGCCCCTGCAAGAGGCTCGGTTTGCGAGGGTTCTCCCTCGACGCACCACGCCCCCGACCCGGACAGCGAACTACTAAAATCGAAGACTACCTGTCGAACACCAACCGAGGTCCAGCCCGTTTCAACCGTTCGCCGTCGCCGTACCCGTACCAGTCGCCGAACCGCCGTAGCACTGCTGACTTCTCCCGTGGAAGGTCCGCCAACCCACGCGGGGGAAACTAAAAGCAGCAACTTCTGGAGGTAAAGTTTCACGACCGCGGAAAAATGAAAACCCTCCAACTCTGCAGCGGCTCCCTGCATGCCCTCAGCCCGACGACCCGAACGAAACCTGACGAGACTCACGAACCCGACGACAGCTACACGGCGCGACGCGTACCCGACATGACCGAACCTGCCGCTGAGAATAAGACGAAGACGACGACGCATAGTGCCGGACCGTGCACGTACAAGCAGAGATACGACGGCACGACGTACCCGGAACTCGAGGAAAGCGGCGTCCGACATCAGCTGTCCATCGACGGCTTTGATGTAGTCGCCCTCATAGACACGGGAGCCGACTACGCAGTAATGAGCGCACTATTTGCGTCTGAGCTGAAGAAAGGTACGACCAGATGGAACGGTGCGCATATACGCAAAGCAGGAGGCCACCTCGTGACGCCAAGTGGAACGTGCACATCGCGCGTCACCATAGACGGCAGAACGTACCCTGCGGCGTTCGTCATTTTGCCTAAGTACTCCCGTGACGTAATTCTCGTAATGGACGTTTTGACAGACAAGCGTGCAATAATTGCTCTACAGGACAAGTCAATAACGTTTTCCTCCGATCACTGCATGACGCCGGAACCAAACCCGGAACACCACGCTGCTGTAAGGATCGCCGACGATCATGTCACCCTGCCACCCCGCGCAAGCCTGATGATCAGCGTCTACCGCGAAGATGCGGTTCCTGTAGTCGAGGCTATCGTAGAGAGTGACCAAAGGTTGCTTCTCGGACGCGGTGTCACTGTCGCAAAAGGCATTGCGCGCTTTAAGCAGCGCCAATCCCACGTTTTTTCACTAATTTTACCGACGAGCACCGGCATTTAAACAAGGGCGAGGCAATTGCGTTCCTCGAAAAAAAAAACGCAAGAATCAAGTGGCGTGATCGCGGTTGCCGAATTTGAACGCGCACCCGAAGACACCATCAAGCTCCCGAATCCCTTCGACGTGAATCCCGCGTTACCGCAAGCAGAACGGAGCAAATTATTGGCTTTGCTTCGTCGCTACAGGGAGGGTTTCTCGTCGCACTCAACACTACGTCAGACACCTCTAGCGAGGCACCCAATAATAACCGAAGCGGGAGCTCGACCTACCCGACAGTCACCGTACCGCGTCTCTTCACACAAGCGGGAAGCCATTCAGACTCAAGTCGACGACAGGCTCAGCGACGACATTATACAGCCATCTAAAAGCCCCTGGGCTGCGCTGGTCGTACTGGTAAGGAAAAAAGACAGCATATTAAGGTTTCGCGTTGACTAGCGGCGACTGAACAAAATCACCAAATAGGGCGTGTACCCCCTGCCACGAATCGACGACGCCATCGACCACCTCTGCCACGCGAAGTACTTCTCATCGATGGTTCTGAAGACCGACTACTGGCAAATTGACGTGGACGAGAGAGACCGAGAGAATACCGAATTTATAACCCCGTACAGCCTATACGAGTTCAAGGTGATGCCGTTTGGGCTGGGCACTGCGCCAGCAACGTTCAAAGAGTCATGGACACTGTGCTAGCTGGCCTGAAGTAGCACGCCTGCCGCGTATACCTGAACAACGTTGTCGTATTCGCCCAGACTTTCGACGAACACCTTGCAAGGTTGGAGTCTGTACTCGAGCCCATTGGAACGTCGGGGTTAACGCTGAAGCCTGAAAAGTGCCGTTTCGCGTACGAGAAGCTCAAGTTTCTGGCACGTCGTCAACGCCGCGTGAGTCCTACCTGACCGGATAAAAACTTCACCCATTGCGAACTTCGCAAGGCCGAATGACAAGAAGGGCGTGCGAAGATTTCTCGGACTGTGCGCATACTACCGGCGCTTCGTCGCAAACTTCGGACGCTTTACAGAGCCACTCACACGCTTGACGAAAGATAGTACCCCTTTTAGCTGGAAAAACGACCAAGAAAAAGCATTCTGCGAGCTGCAAAAATGCCCGCAAAGCCCGCCCGTGCGCTCTCATTTCGACGTAGACGCCGAAACGGAAATGCACACGGACGCCAGTGAGGGGGTTTTAGCTATGGTCCGCTCCGGCATCGGCGGCACGCTCAGCGCAACAGAATGCCGTTCACCGCCAAGCGCGCCACGCATGCGCAATGGCGCTCCCGCGTGCTATCAGAGCGGAGCGGACCGTGGAAAACGGTCAGATAAAACTCCCTATTGTCTTGTGTGCCGTCCTCGTCCAAAAACAAAGCAGTTGCGAAAACGTAATCGCCTTTGCGAGCCGTGCTCTGTCGAAGGACAAAAACTATTCAGCGTCTGCAAAAGTGTGCTTCGCTATTATATGGGCGATTTCAAATTTTTTTTTTTCCCATACGTGTATGGTAGCCGATCCATGGTTGTGACAGACCACCATACGCTGTGTTGCTGCGCCAATTTGAAGGACTCCTTAGGCCGTCTTGGGCGGTGGAGCTTGCACCTGCAAGACTTCGACGTTACAATCGTCTAAAAAGCCGGCAAGAAACACTCCGACGCCGACTGCCTGTCCCGCGCTCCCGTCGACCCACCAGCACAGGACTCTGATGAAGACAGCGCATTCTTCGGATTCGTAATGGAGAGCGACCTAGCCGCACAGCCGCGTGCCGACCCCGACTTACGCGTCATAATCGACTACCTCGAAGGATGCAACGTCGGCGTGCCTTGGACCTTCAAACTCAACCTACCAGCATTCAGCCTGAAAAACTCCGTTCTCGTGAAGAAGAATTTCAGCACCGGAACCACAACGAATTATCTTCTTGTCATCCCCGAAGACCTTCGCGACGAAATTTTGGAAGCGTGCCACGACGACCCGACTACCGGACATCTCGTAACAGCCCGAAAAATTGGAAAAATCCAGGCGAAGTACTACTGGCCCCGCCTTACATTCGACATCACCCACCACGTCCCGAGCTGCCGTGACTTTCAACGATAAAAAACGCCACTGACGAGACCCGTCGGACTTCTGCAGCCTATCGCCGTCCCATCGAGGCCCTTCCAACAGATTGGAATAGGCCTTCTGGGCCCGTTCCCTACATCCTGATCCGAGAACAAGTGGATTGTCGTAGCGACAGACTACATGACGCGCTACGCAGAGACTGCCGCTCTTCCGAGGGGGACTGCACAAGAAGTCTCAAAGTTCTTCATAAGCCAAGTTGTGCTGTGACATGGAGCCCGGAAATCCTAATCAGGGACCTTGGAACGGCCTTTACTGCGGAGCTGATGCAAGGAATATTACGCTACAGCAACACGGATCACCGGAGAACGACGGCGTACCACCCCCAAACGAGCGGACTAACAGCACGTTTGAACAAGACAATCGCGCATATGCTGTCAATGTACGTCGACGTTGAACATAAGACTTGTGACAAAGTGGTCCCGTATGTCACGTTTGCGTACAACGCGGCTATCCAGGAAACTACGCAAATGACGCCGTTCGAGCTTGTCTAGGTAAGACGGCCGACTATATGTATACGATGCCTGACGCCATGCTTCCGCATGTAGAAGACGACGATCTCAATCCCAACGTCCAAGGATACCTTCAGCGTGCGGAGAAGGCCCCGCAGCTCGCTCGAGTTCGTACAACGGACCAGCAGCTGGTGGCAGTCGGGCGCTACAACCCCTGACTCCTGAATAAATAATTGTATTGTGAACGCCTAACCTGCAGAGTGAAAAATTCATCCTATATTTAACGAAAGCGAATAGCTCTGCGCTACAAAGTTTTGCGTCGTTTGTTTTGGTATTAATTCGTCACATGTCGCTACCTGCAGCCTGGTGGCAGTACGCCGTAATACGGAAACCTGAAATGGTGCCTACAATTTTCAGTTTTAAAGGGGCACTGAGGTGAATTTCTCAGGCTCCCGGTTTTCTTTGCACTGCGTAGACTGGCTCAAATTGCCACACTTTTCATCGTTTATCCGGTTGATAAGTCGGTAATTATGTTATAAAGAAGAAAAGAAGAAAAACTACCATGCGCGGTCTGTGGCGGCCGCATCAACTAAAGGCTGTGACGACGGGAGTAGATGCACCTTGATTGGACGATGTCCAAGGTTAGCATTCAAACAAGTTTCGGTTTCGGTTCTGTAAAAAAACATGCTTGACATCCGACGGCATCGTTGGATAGGAATTCTCGATATCTCAGTAATCATCGTACCGCGCTTCGGCCATGTTGTCGGCTGTAAAATGCCAAACATAAGCCTCCCAGTACGGCTTTTAATCGTCGCAATCACTAGCCGAAGCCTACGCAGTGGATCAACGCCCTCCGCGTCAGCGCAGACGCTCGAATGCCATGCGCTTTTCCCGCATATTCGGAGCTTGCCTCACTCATGCCTTTATCGTAAAAAGCGTGTTCGCACCAGGCCAAGGGTCTGCTGCTTCTGGCCTGTGCCCACTGCCCGCAAGTAGTCGGTGCCTGTGGCAACAGCACGCCAACCAGAACTCGCGAGCGCGTCAGGGTCAGTCTGCGCGCGTTCTGCGAACTCCCTCGAGGGGCAGCGAATTTTACGGCCAAAAATGGTAAACACGGTTTAGAAAACATCGACCGCAAACGAAAAAATCCACTTACAAGAAAAAGCATGTACCTTCGGGGGATTCGAACTTGCGACTTGCAAAAGAACATTGCCAGCGCTTTAGACCACTCGGCCTCGTACTACCGCTGCCACGACTGGATATATAAGGTATATAATGTATAACCACTTTACTCTTTTATTTAGTTTTAGCATTTCAAGTACCTTAGGTGACTATTTGTTAGTGCTCATGCACTAAAGGTCCCCCCAGTTTGCACATCTGACGTCTAGCAATTGCATTTCATAGACGGAAATGCGTTCGCAGATGTATAGTCGTTCTACTGACCGCTGTGCTTGTTCACCCATCGCAAAAAAGTGCTTCCTGCTCGCAAGTTTTGCGCTATACGGTACAAGTTTCAGTTGATTTTATTTCCTCATATTGACTTCGCTGACTCTTCTCCCCGCTTCAAGTGGCCTTAGATTTTCCTACTAGCGTACCAGTCAGCGAAGCGTCGCATGTGCACTTGTGCAGCGCTTGTGTGGAGCGACCCGGACTCGAAGCTAGATACAGTGTCATCATCATCATCATAATCATCATCATCATCATCATCACCAGCCTATCCACGCCCACTGCAGGGCAAAGGCCTCTCCCAATATTTTCCAATTACCCCGGTCCTGCGCTAACTGCGACCAATTTATCCTTGCAAACTTCTTGATCTCATCTGCCCATCTAAGTTTCTACCGCCCCCTGCCACGCTTGCCTTCTCTAGGGATCCAATCTTTTACCCTTAATGACCAACGGTTATCTTGCCTTCGCATTACATGTCCTGCCCACGTCCTTTTCGTCTTCTTAATTTCTACTAATATGTCCTTAACACGCGTTTGTTCCCTGACCCACTCCGCTCTCTTCTCGTCACTTAATTTTACACCTATCATCTTCCGTTCCAATGCGCGCTGAGTCGTCCTCAATTTAAGGTGAACCCTCTTAGTGAGCCTCCAAGTTTCTGCCCCGAAGGTGAGTACCCGTAAGATGCAGCTGTCATACACTTTCTTCTTAAGGGACAATGGTAGGCTGCCATTTATTATCTGAGAATGCCTGCCGGGTACACTCCACAGCATTATCCTTCGAATTATCTCTTCCTCATGGTTGTGATCCGGGGTCACAACTTGGGCTAAGTAGATATATTCGCTTACTGCTTCCACGGTATCGCCACCTATCTCAAACCGATGTGCTGTCCCGAGGTTATTGATCATTAATTTATTTTTCTGCATATTATTTTTAGGCCCAAATTTCCACTCTGTTTATCCAGTGCGGTAAGCATGCTTTGCAATTCCTCCCCCGAGTTACTTAACAAGGCAACATCATCAGCAAATCTGAGGTTACTCAGGTATTCTCCATTAACCCTTACTCCCACCTGTCCCCAATCCAATGTTCTGTATACTTCTTGTACACATGCTGTGAATAACATTGGGGAGATTGTGTCTCCTTGTCTGAAGCCCTTCCTTAATTATATTGCAGCTCTCCTTATGGAGGATGATGGTAGCTGTGAACGCATTATAGATATCCTCTAGTATTCTTACATACTGCTCATCTACCCCCTGGTTCCGCAATGCCTGAATGACTGCTGAGGTTTCGACCGAGTCAAATGCTTTCTCATAATCTATGAAGGCCATATATAGGGGTTCAGTATACTAAGCGCACTTCTCTATCACCTGATTGATCGTGTGAATATGGTCCATAGTTGAATAGCCTTTACGAACCCTGCTTGTTCTTTAGGTTGACTGAAATCTAAGGCTGCACAAATTCTGTTAGGGATTACCTTGGACAGTACCTTGTTGACGACTGACAGTAAGCTGATCGGCCTGTAATTTTGAAGTCCTTCATGTCACCTTTCTTATAAATTAGTATGATGTTCGCGTTCTTCGAAGATTCCGGTACACTTGCGGCCATTAGGCATTGTGTATACACGTTTGCCAGTTTTTCGAGTAGAATTTTTCCGCCCTCTTTCAAGAGGTCTGCTGTTGCCTGATCCTCACCAGGTACTTTGCCCCCTTTCATTTCTTTCAGTCTTCCTTACTTCTTCTGTCGTTACTGGTGGGATGTCTATCTATTCTGAACTACTTTCTCGTTCGACATTATCCTGGCTGTCCCGGCTACTGTACAGATCCCTATAGAACTCCTCGGCTACTGTGACTATTTATCCCTATTTGTGGTGACACTGTCTTGCTTGTCTTTAAGTGCATACATCTGAGTTTTCCCCACGCCAAGACTCCTCATCACTGCTTTCAGGCTACCTCCGTTCTTTACACCGTATTCGATCCTCCCCATATTATACTCCCGTATGTCAGCTGTCGTACGCTTATTTATTAACTTTGAAAGCTCCACTAGTTCTATTCTGTCAGCTGGGGTTGAGATTGTCATGGTTTGTCGTTTTCTAATTATATCTTTCGTCTCCTGGGAACGCTTACCAGTATCCTGTCTATCCATCGTGCCCCCGACCTCTACTGCACACTCTGTGATAATGCGTGTAAGGTTGTCGCTGGCTTCCTGTGTCGTAAGCTCTGCTTCCTCGGTAAGAGCTGAATATCGGTTCTGCAGCGCGATCCTGAATTCTTCTACTTTACGTCTTAGTGTTAGCTCATTAATCGGCTTCTTTCGTACTAGCTTGTTGCGGCCCCTCCTCAAATCTAGCCAAATTCGAGATCTTAGCTTACAGTGGTCACTACACTTTACCCTTCCGAGCACTTCCACATCCTGCCCGACGCCAGGGTTATCGCATAATATGAAGTTTATTTCATTTTTATGCTCCCCATTCAGTCTCCTCCACGTCCACTTCCGGCTCTGCCGTTTGCAGAAGATTGTATTCATAATACGTAAGTTATTCCGTTCTGCAAACTCAACTAGTAGGTCCCCCCTGCTATTTCTAGAGCCGGGACCATAGTTCCCAACTGCCTTGTCTCCAGCCTGATTCTTGCCTACTTTAGCATTGAAGTCCCCCATAACTACGGTATACTGTGTTTTTACTTTAGCCATTGCCGATTCCACATCTTCATAGAAGCTTTCCACTACCTGGTCGTCGTTTCTGGATGTGGGTGCGTAGCCGTGTACCACCTTGAGTTTGTACCTCTTATTGAGCCTAATTACAAGACCTGCTACCCTTTCGTTAAGGCTGTAGTATTCTTTTATGTTGCCAGCTATGCTTTTATTGACTAGAAATCTCACTCCCAGTTCTCTTCTGTCCACCAGACCACGGTAACATAGGACGTGTCTATTTTTCAGCACCGTAAAGGCTTCACCTGGCCTTCTAACCTCACTAAGCCCTATGACATCCCATTTAATGCCCTTTACAATTTCATGCCCTTTAATGCCTCGAACAAACCCTCCAGACTCGCTTCGCTAGATAAGGTTCAGTGTACGAACTAACAAAGTAAAGAAAGGCCAATCTTCCATTCACAAACGTGTTGTGGCTCAGTTTCA
The DNA here is from genome assembly GCF_048455015.1 of Haemaphysalis longicornis. Taxonomy (NCBI): domain Eukaryota; kingdom Metazoa; phylum Arthropoda; class Arachnida; order Ixodida; family Ixodidae; genus Haemaphysalis; species Haemaphysalis longicornis. The sequence goes on from NW_027526245.1 coordinate 31,447,639, forward strand.
ACTGAGTGAGCGAATTGCGACTTCCCGTCGGCGGACTAAACGCTTGGCCGACTGACTCTGTTGGAAGGCTCGCGAGCCGTGCAGTAGCGCAGCCAATTGCCAGCTCATCTCCTCCTGACGTCACTGGAAAACGCCACAGAAAATGGACGAGCGTGCAGAGAGGAGGATAGCATTTTCGAATTGATTTTTCTAATAAATAAATTCGCGTAAACGCGCTCAGAAAGGTCAAAACATGGCCTATGGACTCCGGACTACAATTTTTTGAGCTAGTAATCCCGCAATGTTTACGAATCACTTCAGTGTCCCTTTAAACGGTATTTCCGGCTTCAGGCAACATGGTAAACGGTAAGGTAAACACGGTAACGCAATGCTAAAACTCTCTAGTGTTTTACGAACTGGTGCTGCGCCTTTTTCATTGATTGTGGTTGTTACTTGGTATTATTGAAAGCAGAATGTTATGATAATAAACTTATATTTTGAAAAAGAGACGGACATTTAGAGAGGCAGTTTAAAATTTTCGCGTTTATGTAGCCCAGGAAAGGCGGTCGTCTCCAAAAAGAAGTAGCAAACCGTTCACTGAGAGAGCCGTAGACTGCACATAGTACGAAAATAACGTTCTCAGCCAATACGCTCGCAAGCAAACGAGGTACAAGTGGGCAGGCATATAGATGGATATTCTGGGCACGGTCTGCGCGGCTCTCTTATTGATTTTGAGGCAGTGCTCCGCGTGGGTATTATTTGCCGTCTCTTGGTGCATACATAAGGAATAGGGACCGTTTCGTTTTATTCTCTAGATGTGCCTAGCCTTCAAGTAGCCTACACATTGTTGCGTTGGCGTGCGCAGCATGCGCAACTGCACGAGGCTATTGACCCTGCTTATTGTCACGTTGTCAGCAAGCACGCAACATTCTGGTACTAAGTAACGCCTACTGTAGCGAGCTTGCGCCCCGCTATAAAGTATTAGAACGAAAAAAAACGCCGAAGAAGCAGTCGAGCGGCAAGGCGTCGAGTGCCGGCGAATCATAGGCGGCGGCGTTTAGTCAGGTTACATTTACAATGAAGAGGTGTCCGGTCCGAAACATCCAAATACATCGGCAACTTTTCACCGTCTCTGACCCATCTGAGCACCCTGAAGATAGTAAAACCGTTTCACATCGTCGGAAACTGAGTCAGGCCTCCGTCAGGTGGGCTGATAAGGTGGCTGGCTTAGTCAGCGCCGTACGATTCAACCCGCACATGTACAACTCCTTTTTTTCGTGTGCTGATCTCGTCTGGATGTGTCGCACCAACCCTCCACCGCCCAGATCCTGTACCCTCGAGCAGTGGGAGTGCGCATTGCAGATCTTGCAGCTCTAAGACAAGGAGGCCCTGATCTCTCGGGCGAGGATGGCAGCCGCGCCACGCGGCCTACCGGGCTAGCATGGACACCCACAGCTCCTAACTCTTATTCTCACATACCCCTTCCCTGTTGTTTCAATAACCGTTTTCTCTCCCTCTCTTTCGCACTGGAAAAAAAGTTGCATTTTTCCAGAGCCGCGCATTCCATAGGGGCGATTTCCCGTACAAGCGGGGTAATCTTCCCAAGCGTTGTAGTCCCACATAAGGGATGAGCGCCAGTTTTCGGTCTGTCGATAGTCGACGCGGTGAGTTTTATAATCGCTTTGGCGCCGCTGCGTAGCGGTGCTTTTTTGGAAATTGTTCGGCTTCCACGGAAGAACCACTTCCTATGTTTGATTTCCATGAAGGATGGTTCTGGGAATCTGCCACAACCCATGAGTACTGGTGACGCGCCGCCAGTGCGTTGCTAGCCACAGGCATGGAAATTAGCAAAGACTTCAGTCTAGTTTTGCGGAGCAGTATCGTTCGGTCGTTTGGCGTCTTCTCCTTTCTTGGTCGCCCCGAAAAAATGCATTTTCTGGCAAAACATTTTTAGCACTTCCACATTCCAAAGGAATAAGAGCCAACGGCTTGGGTGTCCCAACGCTTTGAAGTTTTGCGAAACTACATAGTTCTGTGGCAACCTGAAAATGCCTGTAATTTGTTCGAAGAACGCCAACATTCGTGGTAGCTTAGGCAAAGAATTTCCGCCCGAAAACAAAGTTCTTTGAAAACCTTTTTCAAGATTAGTATTTATAGATGCTAAGCAGTGGTCCTGATGACATGGGATCCCATTTGGTAGGAGATACTTTACGATCTGGCATGGTGGTGTAAGTGCCTTGAGGCCGTTTTTACTTTCTCCAGGTAAAATAAGGCCATCCCCTGCACCATTGTTTTATGTGAACACCTCTAAAGGCGTGCTTTTTTTAAGCCTCTGCTCGCTAGTCGCCGATTCAGAGGCCTTCTACATATAGTGCGTCTGTTTCGTGCATTGTGCGGTACTTATTAAGGTCACCGCATTAAGGTCACCTGCACAGCATTACTTTATGGAAGATGTTTCATTCGCCCAGTCTTTCCCAAAGTGTTTCCAAAGAGAGAAATTACCGTCCTCATTTCTTTGAAATGCCTTCCCTTATTAACGCCTAATGAATGCCGTTCTGGAGCCCTTGGTGTCTAGCGAAACGTTGTAACCGACAAACGCCAAACTCGGAACGGTCGAAGCAATTCTTCAGCCTCCACGCCTTGAGGTCGCCGTTCGCGCGTGTATTGAAGTCCTCTTTTTCCTTGATATGATTCCTTAATGTTCAAGCTTTGGTCGCTAGCAGCCGCTGCGCGTTTTCATTCGCCTTACACGCAACAAACATTTCGGCACTTCCTGGATATATTGCGCCTGGGACTGCCGAAATGGCTCTTGGTTTTTGTGTACTTGAAAGACCATCCCGTGTGTTGTAGCTTGTTAACTTTGTCGCGTTCACTACTCTCTTGAATGCAACTTTCGGAAGCATGCTCGAGGAAAGGACAGGAGAATTCAGCTGGTTGCTTGTCCATGTCACTCTGAAGAACACAGCCTACGGCGGAGTAAGCTTTTTCGCGGGCCTGCCGTGTTTTCTGGTAGTGAACATTCCCTGAAAGGCGCTTTTTTATGTTTCCACTCCCCTTGAAACTACATTACAGTCTTCGCAGCCCACCTTTAGTGGATTTGCATTCGTTGCCACTCGCACCAAGGCTTTGAAGCTTACACCTGCCAGAATCCAATCTCTCCAAGCGCTGCAAACTATAACAGTTCCGATGCCGGCAAGGCCTTATTCTCTGTCACTGAACTAAGGATTCTCCATAAAATGTTAAAGCGCAGATCACCAGCCTGGCTGGGTTTTATCAGCTTCGCAATGTCACACAGCTGAATAGCTTTTACGTTTCGTAACAAACGATGCAATACCTCAACTGCATCGCTACAGTTCGCTTCGGTAGTCAAACCCGTTCTATAGCTATCTCCGAATGTCCATTTTAAAGCGCGGCGGGTATGGCTAACGGGTGGCGTTGCCAAGCTGAGCATGGAGCAGGGGCAAAATGGGCAACCTCAGCTCATTTTGCGTAGGCCCAAAATATTCACTGCACACGATATCTTGTCCTGAACGGTAGGTAAGGCGTCATTCCGCGCTACGATGAAGAGGGCTGTGATCTGGGCGAGTTTGTGACCATACATGATTGAAAATCAACGCTGTTACCGTCTACTTCTGGGGGCGGGCGCAATCAGTGTATCAATGCGACAATAAAGCCATGTAATAAACGCTGAATATTTGCCTTCCTAACCAGAAACAGAGTCAAAGTCCTAAGCCCGTTCGTCGTCTGAATAAAGAGTCGCTAGCTCGTTGTTTGACGTCTACAAAGTTTCGTAGCAACTTTTTTTAAATGGTCATGGAACACGCGGTGAGAAGAGATGCCAGCCTACTTCGCATTTATCTGCTATCTAGCCTCCAGTTAGAGCTCAACGCCAAAAAATACAGCTGTAATTCCAGATGTCAGCCTGTGACAACGTGGAAATCGCAGATCAAGGTGTCATGTGACTCATCAAGCCATGGAACAAGACTCAAGTCGATAACTCCGAAGTAAACAAATATTTCTATATAAATTCAGAATAAACAGCACAAATCAATAAATTGGCACAAACGTATCAACTAAAAATTTTCACCATCTTCCCGTAAAGGAACCCTGAGTAGTATGCGAAGCAGCCATGGCATTGACTCAATTCGACTGTGTTTAGGTGGTCCGCAGACATCATGCTCACCTCGTCTATGATCAGGCATTTCACGTTGCGGAAGGCCACGCGGAAGGTGTTCAACTCACTGCCACTGAGGCCTCCGTCCTTGTTGGGGACGGTGGTCTTCCGAAAGAGCCTGAAAGCCGCGTGCACCGTGGTTCCTCCCACTGCCACAGGCGCCTTTCCGGTGCTCGCGCAGATGACGAACGCGTCGTAGGCGGTGTTGTTGCCGGTGTTGCTGTACCTGTTGCAGAGGTTCATGGCAAGCCGGAGGATGAACGTCTTGCCGCACCCGGCCGGTCCGGTGAAGTTCAGACCCGTATTGGAGGTGCTGACGGCGTCGTCTGCCGGTGGATGATCTCACGCAGTAGCTCATGTTGTTCCACGTTTGTCATCCTCATCCAGTTGTAGTAGTCGTCCCAGTCCATGATGTCCTGACGCTTGCGCCCGGCTGCGCACGGACTGGCGTGTTTGATCAGGCGCACCAAGTCTTGACTCGGGATGAAATCGGCGTCTTCGTGTTCTGTTCCGGGTGGACGATCACGGCAGGAGGAGGTGCTCCCCTTCTTCTTCTTGTTGTGCCCTCTTCTCCGCGGCGGTGTCCGCGGCGCCGACACTGGCGTTGACGCTGGCGTTGCAGGTGGCGTTACCGGCGGCGTTGCCCGTGGCACTCACCGCGGCGTTGCGGGAGGAGGTTCCCCTACGGGAAGATGACGACGGTGGTTGAACGCGAAGCTATCTTGTGACGGATTCTTTGGTTCGCCAATTCCTAGGGGCATGATGCCACAATCATCACCAGCGGTGCCTGGCCAGGCATGCGCAGTGGGGGTGTTGAAGCCTCATGGCGGAGGAAGGGACATAGCCCCGGTCTTGAGATGCTTCGCATCTAAAAAAAACTGGAAAATCAAGGCGAGGGCGACCAATCGCAATCATAAAGTGAATCTATTGGAATTTTTAATGTAGCGCAGGAGGGCAGAGCATACATCCCGGCGGCAGAACCCCGTTTCGGATGCCCCGAACGATAGTAGAGCCGGCACTGTTAGGCATATCCCCAAACTGCAAAGCGGCACCTCCAGGGACTGCCGTCTGAGTCGCCAAAAATGTCGACATGTCAAGCGGTAGTGTTCTACAGACTCGTCTTCATTGCAATACCCTCATAAAGCTGTTGGCGCCTGACGAGACCTGTGCAAGTACCTATTCAACTGCTATATCCTCATCGTCGTCCTCTTCAACTCATTTTTAAATGCAGAGCATTTCAGTAACTCACGATGTCACCCGCGTTAACGTCCGTAGTCCGCACCGTCGTTGTCCCTACTATATATAAAAAAAAGCACTATCCGGCGCCCGGTTTCGATCCCTCGACCCTGCGGGCGGAACGTAATGTACATGGTGCTCTACCCACTGCGCCACAAAGCCGACACAGAATGGGACGCTACGAACGCGCCTTATATCGTTGACTCATTCAAATTACTGCTGACGAGCGCTCTCTCGTCAGCAGTTGCCACAAGTGCACCAACATTAACGTAACGCAAACTACTTAACGTCGTGCGCCCCCGGAAATGCTCTGCATTTGAACGTGCCCCTCGCGAGGGGGATGTTTCACTGCGTCTTCTCTCGGTCGTGGGACCCGTGGCGCCATCTGGCGGAGGCGCGGCACAACTCGTAGCACTTTGAAAAGATGCGGCGCCAGCCAGCTGTGTGTGTGCGTGCCGCACTTGTACAAATGGCGAGTGCATTGGCTGTCCACAGAGCAAAGCATTCGTGCAAGTAAGCCGTTGCAGTCAGTCTGTCAGTCAGTCAGTCAGTTAGTTAGTTAGTTTGCGTTTCTTGCTTTGTAAACAAAGCGAAACATACACCAAACTTTTTTACACCCTTTTAGCCAAAAAGGGTGTAGCATAAGCGGAAAAAGGGTGTTGGGAGGCCTTTACACCCTTTTTCTTGAGTCTCAACACCCTTTTCCTAGCTCTACGCCCTTTTTGTTTGAAAAAAAAGGGTGTTGATCAACTTCAACACCCTTGGTTTTTCTTAGGGTGTTGAAAGGGTGTGGAAAAGGTGTTCAGCTGTTCATTGAATAAGGCCATGTTCGGATACATAATAGCACTGTAAAGAAGAAGACCTCCCCTCATACACTCCTCTACTCGCAAGAAATTTCCAAACGCAAAAAAAAATAATTGCTCGTATGCAATGATCGCTCGTTTCCTTATTCGGTGCACCACACGCCCCAAGTTTAGCTTTGGCACGTGAAACACCAATTTGAACATTCAAAATTAAGAAGAATGTAGTCGTGTGGCGAAAAGGATGTTTACCAACTGCAACACGCTTGGCTTTCTGTAGGTTGTTGAAACGGTGTGAAATAGGTGTTCAGTTGCAAAAAAAAGAACAGTGGAGCTGGGGGTCGACCTAGTTTCTTCCGGTGTTGCTAAGTTTTGTTATGTTTGCTCAGCTTTACAATGTTTTTGCTAAGCCAGGATGACCGCTCAGGGATGAGGCCAAATTTAACCTGTTTTTACAAGGCTGTTCCAGTGTGCCCCCCTTCCCCCCCCCTCCCCATTTCCAGGAGATCCAAGAGGGAAACAAGGTAGGTCGGGCCCCAGCGTTGCTGTTTCTCCAGCCTTGCACCACTATTGCAAGCTGCGCGAATTTTTTACCTTTTAGAATCCAAAAAAGACTAGTACCTTTGAAACGGTACAGTAAGAGGTGCGGATACGCATACGCCCCTTGTGCTCACACTCTAACAAGCTCGAAAGCCGACTTCACTGCTATAATACCCTATCTGTGGTGGTGCACCCTTTACAGGTGCCCCAGTTCTTTTTCTTTGTATTTTTTGCTAATGCCACCGAAACTACCTCCTGAAGCTTAAAGAGCTTCACTGGTAATAAATTATGCCAATCCATATTGCTGTAAACATTGTGAGGTACAATCCCCCCCCCGCCCGCTTGTAGAGAATGTTCAGTCCACCCGTGTAAACAGGTACAAAATGCCTCCAAAATTGGAGGTTTCTCCACCTTTTTTCTTCGTTGGCGGTCTTTTCTTACACCCTTTTTTTCTTTACGCCCTATTTATTAGTTTCGAACACCCTAATTTGTAGCTTTCCACCCTTCTGGGAAAAAGGGTGTTGAAATAATGAACACCCTTTTTGAAGGGTGTTGAGGTGGCAGAAAAGATTTGTATGGTATTTAATAAAATTCTATAAGTTACGGATCAGAAAAACTACCGCGTAATTAAATAGTTTTTGCAAATCTGCGTGCTGATTTGTATATTCTCGTAGTAAAATCCATACTTTCAAAATTAGCGCTAAAATATCAGTTTTTTGCGACAAGCCCACCGACTCTATCTGGGGGCTTTCCTCTGCTGGGTATAAAAGCAAGAACAGCACATGTATTGCTAAGTAAGTATGCACTTCCTGTACCGCTTGCATCCCGTGTTCCAACTGTAACTTGTACGTATTGGCTGTTTGTGTTGAATGCGGCGCGCTCCGCCCTTTGACATTGCCTCTGCGCATGCCATCCCCTCTAAAGAAGGGTGTGAGACTCAACACCCTTTTTTTAGGGTGTTGAGCATTCTCAACACCCTTTTTTAAAGGTGTTGAGTTCAACACCTTTTTTTAAAGGTGTTGAGTTCAACACCTTTTTTCATTTATACGCCCTTTTTTGCCAAAACACCTTTTAAGGGTGTTAGCCATGGGACAAGATTTTTACACCCTTTTCGGCCAGAAAGGGTGTAAAAAAGTTTAGTGTGCACGCAAGAATGACGAATTTTTTTCCTGTGGCTCGTAATGGAATTAGGTTTTTAGCTATAGAAAATGGAAGGGATGTACCTTACAACTTCATAATGCAAGATATACGGAAGGCTTGCATGACCCGTCGGTACAATGATGTAGATTCGAGGCCAGGGAGGACCCGCCGCCTTAATCTTAGACAGTAGCAGGTTACTACTGCTGCTATCTATTGCTACTGCTACTGCTACGGCTGCCACTCCTACTGCTACTATCTTGCCGACCAACTACCTTTATGTACGTTATTATACTGATCAAAGGTGTTACTTCCGCCAAATATGCAATTCTGTGACAATGCAGGGTGTTACACGGCACGCTCGTAATGGAATTAGGTTTTTAGCTATAGAAAATGGAAGGGGTGTACCTTACAACTTCATAATGCAAGATATACGGAAGGCTTGCATGACCCGTCGGTACAATGATGTAGATTCGAGGCCAGGGAGGATCCGCCGCGGTGGCTCAGTGGCTAAGGCGTTGCGCTGCTGAGCACGAGGTCGCGGGTTCGATTCCCGGCCGCCGCGGCCGCTTTTCTGATGGACGCGAAAAGCAAAAACGCCCGTGTGTACGAGATTTCGGCGCACGTTAAAGATCCCCAGGTGGTCAAAATTAATCTGGAGCCCTCCACTACGGCGCGCCTCATCGCCTGCGTTGCGTCGGCGCGTTAAACCCTACAATCAATCAATCAATCGAGGCCAGGGAGGGAGTATTTCTGCAAGAATGTCCGTTACGTAGTCAAGGTCTTGAGAGCCGAGCCTAGTCCACCCGAGTGGGTGACTGTGCTGGAGAGTGTGGTGAGACTACCGGCTTTTAAAACTTGACGCACTAGCAAGGTATGTGTGTGAGAGAGAGAGAGGTCTTTATTAGAAGAAAGCAGAGATGTCTGCACGCATGTGTTCGCCTACTAAAGGAACTAGGGAGAAAGAGAGGGGAAAAAAAGGAAGAGGTAAAAAAGGAGGCAACATGGAGTGTTCCGTGAATCACGTAAAAGTCCAGGTGGTCTCACAGGATGACGATATAGAGTTCTACAGTGTCTCTGCGACGCCTATGTAGTGTAAATAATCAAACAGTTCATCTAACACTTTTTTCTCTGTCGGGCTCTAACTCGTCGTCACTACCATTTCTTTTTCATTCTTTTTTCTTGCATGACTTCTTCGTTGCTTTTCTTTCAAAATTATACTTGTGATCTTTGCATTGGCTGCTTCCTCTTGGTTCTCTTTGCCCTTTCATGAATTATTTCTTTGAAGTACGGACACAATCTCTTCTTTGTTTTCTGTGTTTTCATGCTCTCAACCTGCCACATGACACAAGGATACGATAGAAGCTTGGATTTTGTTGCAAGAAATCCAGAATTTGATAAAATATTCCAACAGCACGCGCTAATTTTCTCTTTATATAATTCATTGAGAAATCACTTACCAAATTCTTATAGAAAATTACACCCTAGTGTTTGAATCCCGTCCACTACTTGGAATTCAGTTCTGTTTATAAAGAGATTATTTAGTGTAGCCATATACACCGTGTTTGTTTTTGTAATCGAGTTTAATCCAACCTATATAACACCCCGGATGCATCACGTCAATAAATTACGATGCACCTTAATCTTAGGCAGTAGCAGGTTACTACTGCTGCTATCTATTGCTACTGCTACTGCTACGGCTGCCACTCCTACTGCTACTATCTTGCCGACCAACTACCTTTATGCACGTTATTATACTGATCAAAGGTGTTACTTCCGCCAAATATGCAATTCTGTGACAATGCAGGGTGTTACACGGCACGCTCATTTTCACTATTTTTAATTCGTATTTCCAGCGTTCTTTTGCGAACTTTTTAAATTTATTTTTCGGTTTTTGGGGTGATGTGTAAGACACATATTTCTTCAACATTTCAGATCAGGTGTGTACAAATTTTTTGTTTTTTTTTTCTTCGTTTTTTGAAAATTTGTCCCACCAATCATTCTCATCCACGCTATCATAACAATTCAAGGTGCATTGGTGGGAAGCGCAAATTAACACGATGACAGAGAAGAGTACAACAACATAGACAAGACGTTTGTGGTTTGTGCTGTTCATTCAGAATTTATTATCGAAATTTAATCTGTGCTCGTGTTAATTTGCGCTTACCGCCAATGCAATGTGTTACAAACTCGCCCCAGCTTCCGCACTTGCAAATTAAAGGTGGTACACTAGCCAAACCTGCATTTTTGTGGACATTCTGGTCGTTACACGGTTACGGGTGGGCGGGGTACTCGGCGGAGGATTCTACGAATTCGAAAAACTTTCTCTCTCGTACAGATAAAACATTTTAAAACAGCCATGCTCATCCCGTAAGATGACTCTATAGCCGTCCGCAGTTGCATCCAATTCATTGCTGCCGTAAAACAGCGATTGCGCATTGAATAGAGCTGTACGACGCTCTGGTTCCTCAGTTGCCCCTGCGGCTTTGAATATTTAAAGAACTTCATTTTTAAGAAGTGGTAGCTCAAATTTACTTTCGATTAAAACAATCAGACAACATGTCGTCAATTCAAGTTGCTAAAAACCAAACAAAACTGAGAGAAATTCACACAAATTTTGAATCTAAAGCTTTCTTGATTTGAAATCTTAAAACCTTTTTGTCACACTCCAGACTGCAATGGCGTCGCGATCAGTACTGTGGTCGCCGCTGATTTGATTGGGAATTCGTGGCTCGTGCATTTTTTGACAGCTGAAACAAATGTGTTTGTGCACGCCAGAGTTTTTCACATCACAATGGGTCCGGAAAACCGCGAGTGCGTTAGAAATTTACACGTAGAGTTTTTAGGAAATGTAGACGAACAGTCAAGCGTGTTTCGTTCTGCAACGGGTATTTGCAACATTGTGCACTCTTGTTGCGGCTGCCGGGCCAGACCGAACCGCTACATCATCATAAAGTCGCTTGAATGTCCCAAACTCGATTGCCGAAAGGCTTCAACGGTGGAACTATGTAACACCTAATGAATCTCTTCCGCCCTCATTCAGGAAGCTACGTGCCCCGGCTGTGCACAAAGCTAATTTAGTTCCTTCTTTTCCCACACAACGTGCTTACTGGAGGCCGCAGGGATTCAGAACAACAGCGACGTCAATGAAGGTGCTTGTTGTTACAGCGGCGGCGGAAGAGCCCTCCTTGCCCGGCGCGAATCGATAGAAAAAGCATCTTCTGGGTTTCTGCGGCCCCTTTGGAGGCCACGTTCTCTTCGCCTGGACGAGAGTCCCCGAAAACGAATTGCGAGCTATAAATAGCACGTAGACGCGGGCACAAAAGCTCGGGATTACGTGAGTTCCGCGTCAATCCAATACAAAGAACTGGCCATAAAAACCACTGTGGAACCGTAGCAACGATGTCGGAGACCGTATTCATTGTCCACCGGGTTGAAACATTTTCTAGGCATGTAACTCTGGTTTCCAGGTCCTCTAGTTTCCAATGGGCTTTCACAAGGATCCGTAAAGTTAGTTTGTACGCATTTTGAATCAGTAAGGTAAGGAATTGGGCAAGTTAAATTTGTTTTGCATGTTCGCAAACTGCGCTTGAGGTTGCGAAGGACACACCTTTTTAAGGAAAACAAACGAACGACGTGGACAGCACGAGCGCAAACTAACCACTGATTAATTAGAAGTAAAAAAACATTTTTGCTTGGGCATCAAAACCTTTAGAAAGGGTTTAAAAGTACAACTGGAAAGGTCAGGAGGGGCAAATAAAAGCAGATTTTTCGGATAAAAACGGCCGCTAAACATGGTAATCTGTAGAATGGCTCTTTATCTTAGCCTATATGACTGAGCTAGAGCGTAATCCGCGCTTGACGCCTTTATTTATCAAGCATTCTTGCTATGAACTGCTCTTTATGAATTCTATTTCAGGCGCGACCAGCACGATTCAGCATGCGCTCACGCATTCGGTCTGCTGTGATGATATGTGAAACGCTTCCAAGATTTACCGTGTGTCTTGTGTAATTTTGCCAGGACTGAAGTTTCCTCAAACAATAGGTTGCACTCGCATTTTTTGCAGTGGACCGCCAAAATGCCTGAGGGAACCGTTTGCTGACATGCGTACCGGTGCTGTATAAGCCTCTCGTTCAGACTGGCCCGTGCTCGTGCTGTTCCCGTCGTTCGTTTGCTTTCCTTTAAAAAAGTGTGTCCTTATTACCCACAAGCGCAGTTTACGAACCCGCATTTTGATATCAGAGTAATGGGCTCCTTGATAAGGTCCGAAGTCAATTATTCCACAACATTTGTGTGAAATTCTATAACAGTCTGATTGCCGGTTCATTGAATTTGCATCCACTGCGTAATCTGATTGTAGCTTCAGTAAATCAGTGTACAGTTGGCCGACGAGAAGCCATTTTCCACAGTCGCGGTCTGTAAAAGTTTCGGCGGCCAAAAAATATTCGTCAAATGCAACATTTATTGATTAAATGGAGTGTTTTTCCCCGGCCCTTGACATTACACAGTCAAAGGTTTCGCCCTGGTCCGAAGGTTGACAAGACCTAAACGGACAGACAAGTCATTTTTATGCAGTGCATGTCGTCCAGATCACACAAAAGCCAGCGTTACATACAGTGGGGTAACCTCAAGGAATTTCTGGATAAACGGGTGGAAATATTTTGTTTTAATTTGGCGCTAAAATTTCTGATTTCTCAATTGTGGTTACCCGTAGTGTCTAAAGATGACTCAACGTTCCGTGTCCAGACAACTCCGTAGATTTCAACGGGTGATTGAGAAAGCGCATGAAGGAGTCGGAGATGTTGCACAATACCGTTTTTTAACCTGGGACAAGTTCTTAAATACGTTTTTTAATCTCACGTGCAATTAAATGTGTGTTGCCGCACGGCTCGCTGTCATGGTTGCAGGATTGTTTTTGGAGGGTCACGTATGGCTGAAATATCTAAAAATTCTCCTCTAACTCTTCTCTTCTTCTCTCTCTCACCAAAATGGAGAGAGAGAAAGACGAAGACCAGATAGCTTGGCCCGTTTTAGCTGTCTCTCTCTGCTATTTTCTCTTTATTAAGCATACGCTTGTCCCATATACTGGTCTTCTGGTGCAGCGAGTCTAAGAATGCTTCCGGCTACGGGCGCGGACTTGGCTTTGCCGCCGCCTACGTCGGTTCCTGGCAAACCACCCGATGCTTCTCCATACTCGGTCACAGCACCAGGAATCCCGGGAATGCTCGCAGCCCCTCAGCTCACCGTTCCTTCGGGACCACTGCCAGCTGCATTAAGCCCCTGCGGCAATGACCAAGACACTTCTGGGACGTTGTTCCCACCAGGACAAATGAGTCCTGTGGAATCTTCAGACTTACCTCTACGAGACGACATGGATGCAATGACAGAATCGTCTAACTCTGTTTCTGAGAATGTTGTTTACGCTAATGAAGCCGTGGCCTCTACTGAGAAATAAGACCTCTCTCACCATATTCTTCCCCCGAAGCGCCGCCGTGACTCGAAGCGCTCCTACCAGCCGCTAGACATCAGTACCGTCCCGAGCCCGCTGAGGCATGGGGCCGTAGTAGTGATCAAGCCTTATGATACATCTGAAATTATCACTAGATTAAACCCGCTTGTCATCAAGGAGGGACTAGAACCTTTGGCTCCCGCTGGTGTACTGCAAGTACGACCAAATCATAGACTTAATCTGCTGGCCACTGATACGCGCAAGGTTGATGCCACGGAGCGCCTTCTGAAAATATCCTCCATTGCCGGAATTCGTGTCCAGGCATATGAGCCACGCCCCATCAACTGCGGAGTGGGTGTCATCAGAGGTGTTGCCACGGACCTCAGCAATTCTCACATCCTCAGTGCACTGCGCCTCAGGGCCCCAGTAAAATACGCCCGGAGACTTGGAAAAACCTCTGACAGTGCTCAGATCGTGTTTGCCACTAAAACGGTTCCTGAGCACGTCATCATTGGATACACGCGCTACCGCGTTTACGAATACTTGGAAAAACCCAGACAGTGCAAGAACTCCCAGCGATTCGGGCACGTGGCGGAAGTTGGCAAGCTCTCACTACGATGCTCACGATGCAGAGGCACTCACGACCGTGCAAAGTGCGCCGCTCAAATTTTTCATTGCCCCAACAGCGGAAAAAAGCACAAATCGACCTTTGCTAAGTGATCTGTACGACGTCCTCAGAAAGCGATATTTATAATCATGTCGGCGAACCACGTCGATTATAAGTCAGCGAAGTCTGCCCTAGCAGAGCAACGCAACACTGGGAGAAAAAGCGTCCTGCTGAGACAAGAGCAGTCCGCTGGGAGTTCAACGTTTACCAATGTCGAAGAAGACTTCCCTCAGCTACCGGTCGTTCAGCGCGAGCAGCAGGCTCCTGCCGCGAAAACGCAGCCGGAGAGGGCGCCCTTGGTTACTCAAGCGTCTACACTAAAAAGTGTCCACCCTGCCCATACCTCCGCACCTACAGCGGAGCCTGCATCGGCACCGGCAACGGCGTCGCTGCTAACTCCAGCTGTGCGGACGTCGAAGTCGGCCCGTCGAGCTCCGCAGAGAGAAGATAGTGGTCGAAAAGTTGCCCGGAGTTTCGGTGCGATTTGGACAATTATTTTGCCTCTCGTGGGCGCTGTACGCAGCTTCCTGGCTTCCTTTGCATTTCCATTGGCTACGGCTGTTGTCACACTCCTGGATTTTTTTCTCGCCCTTCCTTTCTCAATGGCGGTAGCTACAGTAACTCGCGCGGCTTCACCGTTGAAACTGGAGGAGATTCGAAATAATGCAACAATTTTTCAGGGGAATGCTTGTGGACTCCAGCAGCGTCTCTCTGATTTCCGCCGTTTCATGCAAAAACATCACTTCCCGGTGATCGCCATCTCGGAGTCGCGATTATCCAAAGATATTCGTCTCTCGGGCTCCACGGTCTTACGATCGTCAACTGGAGTGGCGTTAACAAGGTTACTCCTAGCTTTGCGTAACGACCTGGGCATCATAGAACATAGCATTCCACCCGATGCATCAAACGAATATGTGGCAGCTACAGTGCGAGGCGGTGGCTTGTCCATCACTATTATTCCTGCCTATATAACCCCTCGTGTCGCACTGGACCTACATCGACTTGCAGGCATTATTAATGCTAACCCAGCACCCCAAATTCTGACGGGTAATGGGGAGGAAGAAAAGTGACAGCTAAAGGGCGGAGGCGTATTGACTGTGCTCAACGGTACGACATGTTTGTATTCAACACTGGAGATCCAACGTTTTTCCGTGGAACCGTGTCAAGCGCCATTGTCATGCATCATTGTAAAGCACCATGTCAAGCACCATTGTGTCATCACAACTGGTATCTAGAACGAGTTGGATATCGGACTATAAAACGCGCGGCAGCGATCACGTTCCGGTTTACGTCACTGTGGATGGCTTACGGGGCAGTCGTTCTCAACGGACACTGCTTTGCTCTGTCTGGACGTCTCTCCAATCTACAGTAGAGGAGAAAGTTGACTTTTCGTCATCCTATGATGATTTAGTACAAACACTTTTATTGGCCAGGACTGCCCGCACTAGGTATTTGAGGTTACAGAAAAAGTATACAACCGCCGATGCAGAGTTTGAAAGATTTCGTGTAGTGCGTCGGAGAGCCGAAAGAAAGGCGCGCCGGACGCAATCAACGGAAGATATCCGAGATGCTTGAAGAACTCAGGCGGTCATTCAGAGGCGCATGAACAAGTTGGCCAAGCGCGAGTGGACTTCTTTTTTCTTTAAGTTGGACCCCAGGAAGCCACTCTCGGAAAAATGGCTCCTGGTTCGAAGTCTCCGGGCACCACCGACACAACTTCACCCCTTCAAGTCTGTTTCGCTAAGCACGAACATCAGTGAGGGAGGCTGCAAACGCTTTCTGCAGAAAAATTGCCTCTTCGCCAACATCAAACATGAGACCCTCGTCGACCACAAGTGCGCCTGCCCTAGCCATAACCCCACCAATGGATGAACCGTTTTCTATGGCAGAATTCGTCACTGCGCTGACCTCTGTCAAGAAAGCTACGTCGTCTGGTCCGGACAATAGCAGATACACATCCCTTTCCCATTTGGGCGAAAATGGAAAGAAGTGCCTTTTAGGCATCTTCAATCGTTCTTGGGAAACTGGCCGCCTAGAGTAAAATTGGAAGCACGGGCCCATTGTGGCTGTACTGAAGCCAGGCAGAATACCGACTTCCATCGAGTCCTACCGTCCTACTTCCCTCCTGGCAAGCTTATGGAAAAAATAGTGCTCCATCGCCTGGACTGGGACCTGATCACTCGCAACGCATACCCGCCACAGATATCTGGCTTCAGCAACGGACGTAGTACCATTGATAGTGTCATAGCATTTTCTAACAGCATAAAACAAGCCAAAACACAGCGCAGCATTACAATAGCTGTGTTTCTTGATATCAAATCAGCGTACGACTGTGTGTACCATGACGCTATATGCTCGGCCAGGAGGTCTTCGGTCCTTGGGGGTCGCATGTATGCATGGATCTCTGATTACTTAACCGATAGATGCATCTACATGTCAGCGGACAGAGGTGACACACCGCTATACAGAGTGACCAGTGGTGTTCCTCAAGGTGGTGTCCTCAGTCCAACGCTCTACAACATCACTATGATGGGCATAGAGAAATGCTTACCGCAGTCAGTGGAAATATCCTTGTACGCTGATGACATCTGCATATGGAGTGCTGGACGCAACAGGCGGGTACTGCGTGCGAGACTGCAACGGGCAATTAATTTCATTGCGGCGTTTTTAGGAACCCGTTGCAGGCTGCACTATCCCCTATGTTCCGCACCACAAGTTTTTGGGTGCGATATTTGACATGTCTCTGAATTGGTCAAAACACGTCCGCTATATAAAAGACAAGCTTGCGTCATTCGCCAACATTTTCCGCATGATATCTAGTAACGCCGGCGGATGCAACGTCCCGTCTCTTCTTCCGCTGTATGACGTCATGTGCGTAGGATTGTCACGCTACAGCCTTCCTGTTCTTCTCCCCCTCTCAAAAGAAAATACGAGAGTCCTACAAAGTATGCAAGCCCAGGTCCAGAGGGTGTGCACTGGAGTTCCGAAGACCACATCCACAGTGGGAACTATGGTGGAGTGTCGACGACTGGCACCACTTGCTCTTGGTGCGGAGCTCCTTCGCGCTCAACTGAAATTCGTAGCACGGCAGCAAAGTCACCCATTAGCACTCAGCTCACCCACTGAAGCGCGAGACCTTCTGCCTCTGCATTACCAGCACCCTTCTCCGTCGCTACAACCGCCTTGGATGTACCCGCGTCTGCAAATTACAACTGGAGTGCCCGGCATTACCCGCAAACAAAGTATCGCCACCCCTGCCTTAAAGTTCTTCGCCTTGGAACTGATCTTCCAAAAATACAGAGCCCACACCCATCTATACACCGATGGATCTGTGACAGCTTGGTCATCGGCTATAGAAATCTGGTTTTTGTCCTCCCGTACCGCTTTCAGGGCAACGCTTAGCCACAGGACGACATCCATGGTCACCGAACTTGCCGCTCTGCGTGCTGCTTTCGCCTACATCATCGAGCAACCAGCACGTCAGTGGACAATCTTCACGGATTCTTGCGCGGCCCTTCAGTGCTTAAAATCGTACCCGAAAGATCAACTTGTTTTCGACATCCATTCATTGCACTTACAAGCTCTAAATGCACACCATCATGTAGACCTTCAGTGGATTCCTGCCCACTGCGGTATAACTGGGAACGTCAAGGCGGACACTGCGGCATCGATAGCGCGTGATCTGCACGGGCCAGTGATACCAATTCCGTTCTTCAGAAAAGATGCTTCTGCCCTTGCGTCCAAGGCTGCCTGGAGATTTCAGCGACCTATGTGGGCTGTTGCGCCACAAAATTACACGCCGCTTCACTCCATAGACTCGCACGGAACCTTTAGGACGCCTGTCGAACTTTCCAAGCATGACGACGCGGTTTTCAACCGGGTGCGGCTAAATGTCGCTTTCACAAGTTATTTTTGATTCAAGATGAAACCTGCCGCTTCCCCCTTCTGAACTCTTTGTGACGTGCGCGAGAACTTGAACCACGTATTAAGCCAGTGTACGCGGTATAGAGCAGCTAGAACGTCCATTTTAGCGTCCTTGGGTCTGCCGCTTTCTAGAGGACTACCTCTAATTGACGTTCTAGGCCCTTGGTCGAACTCTAAATGAGCATCTCGAGCGACAAAAGCTTTATTGTCTTTCCTGCGAAGCACAGGACTTGATCAGACTCTTTAAACAGGACTCTATTAATGAGCGCATCATCTTCATCACATCATTATCATCATGTCTTCATCGATTTCGTTTTTTCGTACATCTGGTGTAGCAAGCTAGGCGCCTTGGCCAGGCTAACCTCACCAGTATCATTAAAGACTATTCTCTCTCTCTCTTTAAAACTGCCGATTTCAAATGTTCTTTGGTGCTACCAGCAAAACCATTTCGGGTTAATAGTGCCCGGTCATTTGGAATAAAAATGTATTCGACAAAAATCGGTTGTCTGCCCCGTTTTAAACTACGCGAATTCCTATTGTTATTCTATTTTACGTGAATTCCTGGTATGTTTATCCTTTAGGAATTCTTTACTTTGCTAAACAAAGAATTGGTTTATGCGCCCAATGCCACTGCTACACGGTATATTTCAATTGACAGTTAAAAGCTCACCTGGTAGTTAATTGATTGATTGCTTATGGGGTTTACCGCGCTCCGGCACTAAACATGCCGTGAGGCGCGCTGTAGTGGAGGGCTCCAGGTTAATTTTGCCCACCTGAAGATCTCTAACGTGCGCCGTAATTTCGAACACATGGTAGTTCTTGCTTTCCGCCTCTATTTGAAAAAGACGCGGGACTCGAACCCCCGTCCTTGGGATGAGCAGCACAACGCCTTAGCCACTGAGCCACCGCGGCGGGTCGCTCACCTGTAGGCGAACGTTACGTATTTGCAGTGCGGCACTCGATAGACAATTGGTTCTAGGACCTTCTAAAAGCTTTCGATATCGTCGGTTACCACAAGTATAAATCGTTACGTCAAAAATACACAAAGTTGACTGAGAATGTAGCTCCTAACCAGGGATATAACCAAAAGAATAATGCACCCCCCCGTCTAAGGACGAAGACGGTTGAACCCTTTAAAGCAAAGGTTTCACTGGAGGGATTCTTTGGTTGTCTGTGTTTATACTTTAACTTGCAGTAAATATTTACTGTCAATGGTTGAGCTTTGACTTTGACTCACACGCAGTGGCGGCTTTGATCGCAGTGGCTGTGAGTTCGACTTTTCACCATTTCATTTCGCACGAATAAAGCTTCGCGGTCAACCATAGTATTCGTTATACGGAAGGGTACATAATTGTTCGGCTTAATTTTGCACGGCCATGTAACCCTCTTCCAATCTAAACTGCTCCAACCGTGCCGGAATTGCGCAATCGGATAGACGTCGGTGGCATAACGTGAGGGACCCAGGTTCAATTCCCACCACGGGAAGTGTTTTAATTTTTCTTCACTTACGGGCGATCGTCATTAACTTGGTCTGAAAAAGTTCGCTTTCCTTCGGTGCATTTTCGACGCTACATACGCTATCTGTGGAACATAAAAAGCTTTGCTTTAAGATTACTTGAAAATCTATTGATAGGTCTTTAGGAACGCGTGAACATGTCGTCCATCACCTTCGAAAACTTAAGGCTCCGCCCGATTCGCACTCGTTGGTGCGACTTAAGTCCTCAACGCGGCGTTTCTTGCCCGTCGCTAGTGCGTACTCTGTACGAACCGTGCTCAGCGCTCTCCCGTTCAAGTGGTCGTATTTACTCACCTCATGAGACACATTGGCCGCTTATCGTTCCTATTGCTGTCGACTAGCACTGGCATTTTGGAGCCCTCATTCACAGTCAGTCCTCTTTGCCCGCCGGCTGGACTCTACAACGCGAACAGACGGTGCCGGGAATCCCGACACCAGTCGAAGCAACGGCAGTTGGCGAGCCGTGCTTCGACTTGTGCTATCGGCGACAGCGCCAAGATTACGAAGAACGCTCTCCCTGCGCGCTATCTCCACTCCGTGATTCTATGTTTTTGTTGCTCGGCCTGCTAAAAGTCCTGCGGATCGGTGCGAATTGGCGGGAACATTTGGCCGACATGCCCTATGTACTGCTCACGAAATCAAATATCTGACCTAAATACGTTTTCAACCCTTTTCTTCCATTATCGTTGTCTTTCGGGTGTAAGCATTATTTAAATACGTGTATATAAACAATTTGCAGGGTTGTAATTTTTTTAATTCTCAATAAGGCAAAATAGGAACTGCCTCTTTAAACTTGCAAATATAGGCCAGCTCTGTAAAAGCGCCACGGATTTCTTTGTGGGAATATGACTGACATAATATCTGAACATGTATTTAAAAATTTTCGTAATTTTTGTCTCTAACTAAGCTGACATCTCGCTCAGAGGTTTTTTTACAACTTCTACAGCATCTCCAGGTTGGAAAAGCTGTGCGGGTGGTTTTGAAGGTAAAACGTTGCCAACAAAAATGTATGTGTGAATTTTTAAGTAGGGAATAAAAATTAGCGTACTTACTACAGGACAGAAAAGTCACCAGGGGGAAGAAACGCTGCCCTGGTCAATCATTGACATTGTCGTGACTACGCTCAACCTTCTTCAATATCGTTACCAGAAGCACAATTGGACGCTGGCGCTGATCTCGAAGGGTATCCATCACCAAGCACGACGATGGCAAGTTCTCGTGGCTCCAGCGATAATGGCTGTTTGTAAATAGATGGCATCGGTCTGCGGCAACATCACGTAAATACAACGTTCACATCGTCCAGGCTTTCCCTCATTTGCCTTGCTACCACGGAACATGTCTTGGTTGAGGTTGGGGCTTTTATCTCCGGCGTGACCCTTCAGCTTCCCTCCGTTTCCGCTCCTGAAAAAGTATGTGTTTGCAAATCCCAATGTTTACTGGGCTCGCAAAGTCGTCTTATTGGGTTGTTTCTCCAATATTGACGGTTAGAAACACACAAATGACACAGTTAACGATATGATACAGATCAATGAGACCTTGTTTGAACTTTATCGTCTAGCTCAACCATTTTACAACACATCACCCTATATCTACTAAATTTGTTAGGTTATTCGGAGTTGATAATTCATGGCATGGCTAAATTGCTTCATCTGGTCAAAAGGTGCTTTCACAAACTCGTAATACCTCATAGGCGTAGGCAGCTGAAGAATTTAGTTTTGCCTTAAAAAATTATTCGTGCAAATGTTGAAAAAACAAATTTAAATTCTGCCTCAAACGCACACGTACAAGTACACGTGCTGCGTGCCTTTGTGCATGCGCATGCTTGCGTGCGTCGTGTACGTGTGTACACGCGTGTGTTTGCGTGCGTATTAATGTCATTTATCAATCGTTAATAGCAGCCTAGGCTCTCTGGAAAGTCTGCACGCACGCATGCGCAGCCGTCATTCATGAGCGCCTACGAACGCCACGTAGAAAAGCAAGGACTTTCCCCGCAAATCTTCTGGGACTGCAGCAAACGCTGTGAGGGACTGCACCGCTGACCCACAACAGCTGGTCTATGGAGAACCGGCGCCCAGCCTATGCCGGCGAGGTAAGCAGAAACCCTGCTGGATGTTTTCTCAGTGAAGGCTAGTTTCCTACAAAGCTAGAGACCAAGTATAACACCAGCACAAAAAGACCACCACGCGCAAGAACAAACAGGAGTGTTCAGCCATTAATGTCTCAACAATAAGACCGCGAGAGAAATCTTTGAGGATTCATTCCGTTCACGGCAGTTTCGGCCTAGTGCGTCGAGTTGAAGGGGCCATAATGCGTATTTATCACAACAATTTTTTCGACGGTGAAAACTGCGGCCATTACAGAAAATGAGTGTTTACTGGGGCAATTTTAAATTATTTGTTATGAAAGTACTCAGATCAGGCAATTGAAATTCCCCGTTTGGAAATAATAGTGATGCAACGTTGCAACAGGCCTGTAACATACTTAGAGGAAGAGTTTGGAACCGCTGATCCGTGCAACAGTGCAGCCACGTACTTAGTTCTGGTTACCGGTGATAAAAATGACAGAAACTAAACGGTTTAGGCTGACAGGAATTTCCGGTAGCTTCTGAGGTGTTGCTGCTTGTTAGGAGTTCTTGAATTCTAAAAACCGTAGTGGTGTTACGTGAACCCCTCAGGCTGAGTCGTGGCGTCTTCCATGCGAGTACTGCCCTCCCCACCTATTGTTTAGACGAGGAGTAATGGCCTCATTCACAAAGAAAACAACTTATGCATTTCGTACGATATTAATTTGTACGAGCACGCAAAACAACTTCCATTTGCGATTGTGTTTGCGCGCATCGAACAATTTTGCACATCAAGGTTTTCATCCAAGCATGTATGTCGGGTGGTGGAAAGTTGTTGGCGATCCGCTACGGTCAAATCTTTTTTCCTCATTACGCTGCTTATTTAGCATGTTCTGGTTGAAGCACCCGGGAGCCATATTCCTACAAAGCAATTCCTTGAATGGGGACTAGGGACTCTTTCAGAAGAGTAAATAGTATAGCTACAGGTATTTCTCTGTATATAAATATTCCACACATTTTCTTTTTATCACAATTGCTTCTTTTGCCAGGCTTTTGTCAAAGAGGTGCTCTTTTCGGGTAATTTTTATGTATGTATCTGCATTTTTCGTATATATATCCCGGTAACCATATTTTTTCTGGATTGCTACACTGGGGTGATTCCGGTACCCCAATGGCGAATTCTAGTTTGCTAATGAAAAAAAAAA
Source organism: Haemaphysalis longicornis (assembly GCF_048455015.1). Lineage (NCBI taxonomy): Eukaryota > Metazoa > Arthropoda > Arachnida > Ixodida > Ixodidae > Haemaphysalis > Haemaphysalis longicornis. The sequence goes on from NW_027526245.1 coordinate 31,470,329, forward strand.
CAAGAAGTCTTAAAGGGGTAGCCTTGTCTCCGCGAGAAAAAACCATCCTTTTCCCGCCACACAAACTGTCCTGCACGCACTTTTTCAACCGCCCCACCACTTTGTGTCTCTGAACAGGATGAATAGAGAACAATAACCCACCGTCGTGAGTGAGATGTATTGGGTGCCCCGGCGCGCCGCCCGCGCTTCCCTTGGCGCCCGCGATCATTGTTCCCAAAGCGCTCTGTAGATCGCGCCGGTGATACCCAGCTGCACAATGAAAGGGAACAAAACCGGCGAGACAGTGAGGAACACGGAACGGTAGTACTCAACCCATGTTCAACAAAAAGTTTGCAGCCCAGCCTTTTCACCGCGCGTTTATCTCGTGTTCTCCCCTGCGCGACACCGAAGCTCTTCCCGAACAGTTTTCTCTGCGCACGCGTCCGAATTTATGGACAAGCAGCCGCAGCTTTCAGGGAGAGTAAACTGAAAATCGGGCAGCTGCTTTGTTAGTTGAGCCATACTCCCGATAGCGGGCACTGAGCCTTGCACTGGGGCTTTGATTGGAAATTGTCCTAAACTCGCGCCCGCATACCATCGTTCTACCCAGAATTCACGTCGTAATCCCGGAAATGTACGATGAATAGTCATTATACTCAAGTGAAACGAGGAAAGAAAACCACTTGACTTCAAATAGAAAGAGAAGGGGAAAAGAGATTGGCGGGAAAGGCCGGGCAGCTCTTGGGGGCCGCCAAGCAGAAGCCCACCACGCTCGTCCGATCCTAAAACTTGCTTGTGGTAGTCAGCTACTTTCTAGTAAGGCATACTTTGAATAATTTTTAAAGCAAAGCTTTCTACCTCTACCAGCCAAAGATTTCGTCGCGTGCGCCACAAAAAACTCCCAACCAGGCTAAATAAAAACTACTGGCACCGCCAGGGTTCGAGCCTGGGCCCGAAACGAAGCGGACCGAGAGCCCGTCGTCTTGGCGACTAAGCTACCCTCACTTTTTTTTCTTTATTGCTTTTTTTCACATGTGAAAAGAGCCATGCACACTTCTGTCAGTTGATGAAATTGCGTCTCTCTGGCTTAGGCTGACGCTGGTGCTTCAGTACTATTTCAGATTCAAAAGTTCCTCAAAAATAGGCATTCACTCCGGTTAAGTATCTCTCACTTTATACATTTCTACCAACCGACGTGTTGATTCCATAAAATAGTCCGGTATTCTTCTTACGTCAACATCGCTGTATCTCACAGCCAATCTATTCCACCATATTCTGCGTAATCCTAACAGCATCACGGTGTCATATAGAATCCCATTCTCATTTTGCACAGAGGGGAAGCTTACACCTTGTGGATCCAACTGGAATTCTTTTTTAATTGTTCGTTGCAGAATGTCCCAAAAGAACACGGCCCCGCAACAATCTAAAAAGACATGCTCAATCGCCTCCGGTTTTTTACAAACAAAGCAGTCCGGTCCCCAGGGGACGAACAACTGCTTCTGCTCCATGTATGTCTTAACCTCGAGTGTGCCCGTGTGCATTTTGAAAAAAGAAATTTTTACGCCGGATAGAACAAACGTATTCTTTACCCTTTTTAATGCGTCCCGCTCGATCCCTAGGGTGTACAGGCTTTGATACAATGATATAGGCAACACTATGTCTACAATATCTTTGTACAGCTTTTTCCTCGTGACTGTACTCAAGTAATCGAGTGAAAACCTTGCACTAAGGAAACGAAAAGACAAGACGCCTTTCTTGAAATAGCCGCGTACTCCACCGCGCAAATAATCTGTGGTCACAACGTACTCTGGTAACGCAGATCCTAGCCTTAATTGACAGACCGATCGGAGAAAATGATTTGTAACATCTCTAAGAAAAATAAATTGATTACCACTTGCCTCAAAAACAGGTGAGTTAATCCGAGACAGCCCTAGTGTACTGCCGAAAAAGATTTGTTCTGCTAGTTCTTTCCCAAGTTGAACCCCAAATTAAAACTGCGAGTAGCCGATGAATCTTCTGCACATTCACTCGCGAACAGTGGAACACTTGAAGCACGTACCAAACTTTGCTTACAAGAAATAAATAGCAAGCAGTGGCACGTGCGAACGCAGACAGTTCCCAGCCCTCCCACTTGTCAACGTTTTCGCGAAACATGGTAGCTTGCTCTCGCCAATAAGGCTCGCTGTCCTGATAGTATAAAAACCGCACTCCCAAGTGTTTAACAGGGCTGCTTAATTACCCATTGCATGTTGTCCAATATGCCTAGAGTTGCAGGCCAGTTGCCATGCCGAAACCCTAAAGATTTGCCCCAGTTAGCCGAGCTACCGCTAGCTTCACAGGAGCTTGTGGTGACTTGTGCAACCTCCAGTACACTTTCGTAATGTGTACAGAAGAAGCCGAAAACTTTGAATGTGATTACTCCTTATTACACTTAAACAAAAAGACTCTATATATACACAGAACAAAAGTAGGCTTAAGGGATCACTACTGCTGCACAGATAATTCAACTGGTATTCATTTGCTAACGTGCTTGTTTACTATCATGCGTGTAGTACAATTACTCTAGGCCATTCCAGCCCCTCCAAAGTTCACGGAACCTACCTTTATATATTCTAGAACTAGTAACGGAAGACCATGTGGAACACGATCGGATGCTTTTTCCAAATACAACTGTATCATGACGACACTCCCTCGTGTGGAATCGCAACACTCTAGGACTCTTGGACACATCGCGCCTTAAGGCCGGAATACATGGAGCGAATATGCGACGGAAAGTCGACGAACAACGCCCGGCGGCGTCCGCCCGACGCGCGGCGGTGGAAAAAGCGTCGTCTGCCACCGATCTGCCGAGGACAGATAAGTTCGCCCGGCGTCGACGGCACCGGAAGCGGCAAACAAACAGCGCACCAAAACTAGCCAATCAGGAGGTCTCGCCGCTCGCCCCCATTTCCGCCAGCTCCGCTTGTCTGCGTCGTCTGCTGGGCGTGATGTTCACCGTTCACGCTGGTCGCGCGCTTGGTACACTGTCGTCGTCGAAAGCAGCCCGGATAGAATTCAATGACCGTAACCATTCAGCGGAGGTAGTAACAAAAGCTTTCCGCGTAGCTGGAGCAAACGATGAAGTGCAGACGATTTTCGCCCAGTATAGCCATACCACATTCAGATCGCCGCTTCCTTCAACTGCGGCGGCACATGCATATCGGCAACACAATAACAAGATTAGAAACTATTTTTAAACCGTAATTTTACGCTTTTTTGGAGTGTTCCATAATTTTACAAAACGTTGTAGTGGCATCCAGAGTTTTTGCTTGTCATGCGCTTCATTTCGCAGCATTTGGCTCACCTAGCCACACTGACAGCGACCCAGCGGTGAGGCAGCGGCGGACGCCGTGTCATCGCTCCGTGTAGCGCAGCTCGACGAACACTCGGCACTGCGCCGCGGCGGATTTTCCGCCGGGCGAACTTCGTCGTGAAAGTTCGCTCCATGTATTCAGGCGTTTATGCGTGTTGGAAAATGCGGGTCTTCTTTTTATGCCTCATGTTTGGTGGGGCCCTACCAAGTCTGTCGTAACTGTCTGCAACCTTCTTGCTAGTATTTTTATAAACAATTTATAGTCTACATTTGCTAAGCATATGGGACGATAACATGTGACCTGTTTAAGCTTGTTGGTATCTTCTGTTTTAGGGATAAGTACGGTATGTGAGGTTGAGAAAGATGGTGGAAGGGTCTTAAGTTGTTCAGCCTCGTTGAAAAGATTTGACAAAACGGAGAAACCTCATTCTTCTATTTCTTACAAAACGCGCCGTTAACCCGTCTGAGCCGGGCGACATACCGGGATTCAGGTCCTCTATGGCTTTTTCTACCTCAAAAACTGTAATGGGCTGTTTTAAGAACTCTTTAGTATCTCCATCCAGTACTGGCATTAACGGAACGAACTAAATTTGGAACTTTCCTTTGTTGACTGTACTTTGAGTGAAAAGGCAAGTGTAATATTCATAGAATGCCTGCTCAGCGTCCGCGGTATCTTTGACGTACGTTTCTTTGTACTGTATCTCCCTTAAATCATTTAGGCGTACATGACTTCTTTCCATTCCTAACTCGCGTTTTCTTGGCTGCTCTCCTGCTATCGTCTGCTCAGCTCTTGATCGTACGAGCGCCCCACAGTATCGCTCCGTATCTATCGCTTCCAGATTTTTTCTTTGGCGAACGAATGTCTTCTTTAAATGCACCTGGCTGCGTACACTCTTGTTCTACGAGCGTCTGTCTGTCAATTATTTCGCAATATCTTTTCGTTCCTCTCCTTTTCATGCTTCAGAAGTGTTGCCCGTTCTACCGTATTTATTTTAACTTTTTGCTTAAAATGCTGCCATTTAGCTTTATCTATTTGTCCTCTATTTTCTTCTTTCAATTCACTCTGGACATACTTTCCATGTGAATTTCTCTTGTTGCGTTTTCTTGCTCCCTATAGTGAAAGTAACCATACAGTCGTCACTGAAAGCTACCGGTTGCACTTTGTAATCACTACATTCTGGTACAAGTTCCAGGGGAACATATGCTCGGTCAAGCCTCGAGATACTGTGGCCTTGAAAGTGAGTGAAAATTACTCCTCCTTTGCTAAAGTCTCCCTACGTCACATAGGCCACATTCATTAACAACAGTACATAGAGTTTAAGTACTTGCGTCTGTATACGGTGTAGCGCTTGTCTTATCATGTGCTGCGCAGACACAGTCGAAGTCTCCCAACATGACAACGCTTCATTCAACGTTGCAGTAAGACTGCACGCTGCTAAAGAAATCTTTTATATCCGACATCTTTGTTGGCGCGCGCACACACAAGATACGCCATTTACTTTTCGCCACAGCAAGATCGCAAACTACGAGGCGCCCGTTCGTGCTAGACGTCACATTCTCAATTGACGTATCTAAACCTTCTCTCATAAATAGTACACACCCTGCCGACGTGCCATCCGTGTGCGAAACGCACGCGTTGTACTGCTCCCTGAAATGCGGAACCATAGCCTCCGTCTGATCCTCACTCTCTATCTGTCTTGCACTGCTAGGATGTCGAATTCCTCCCCTGTTGCAAGCTTATACAGTTGGCTCTGCCTTCTTCCTCAACTTAGACCTCGTACGTTAAGCGTTGCTACATGCATGGGCCCTTAGCGAAAAGTAATACGTTTGAATTACGTACGAGTATGCCTGAAGTGTACTTCAAAGATGCTTTGTATTTGTACATGTATTTAAAGTGCATTAAAAATTGCATTTTTTAAGTGCGAATGCACTTTATAAGCGACCCCAAACCATCCACCGCCGGCGGCGGCGGCCGCGGCGGCGTCCGCAGTGCTTCTCTATATTTAAAAAAGAAACAGCATCCGGCGCCAGGTTTCGATCCGAGGACTTTGCGGCCGCAGCGCGACGCTCTACCGACCAAGCCACGGACGCGACGCTGATATCAGTGTTAGTGACGCGCCTTATATCTTTAACGCATTCAAACTACGTCGTCAGCGGCGTGCGTTGGCGACTCAGCGGCGTTATAGCGGCTTGATAACTGCGTGGTGTACACGTGATACTACAAACCCGATGGAAGAGATGGAAGAGAAGGCGGCGAGGCGGTGGGCTGCGGGGGCCGAGCGCAAGCGCCGCAAGCGGGCCGACAACCGTGCATTCGCACTTTCACATTCTCCCCCTCGGGGAAATGCGGGGGAATTTTTCAATTTGTAGTCAATATTGAAAATGCATTATTAAAAATGTGGGAAAAATACAGTGTTTTTAAGTACCCTACAAACAGATTAAGAATACACTAAACTTCACGAATGTACGCTTAAGGCATTCAGAATATATTGAAAATGTATTTTTTCCCGCCAAACGATCACGGTGTAAATGCACTGTAAATATGATAAAAATACACTTACCTAACTGGATTTAGAGCCACACTGAGTATACTTTAAAAGTGTGCTGAAGCATAGAAATATATTACAAATATATTCGGAATATATTTCAAATGCCTTTTACGTTTGTGGAACGAACATGGTAGAGATACACTCTCAATGCAGGAAAAATGTGTATTGAAAATACATTTTAAGTGTATTAAAAAAGCTTTGCCGAAATACATTTCGAGTACACTACAGGCGCTGCTTCAGTTGCTGAATCGTAAGATTCACGTAAAGCATATCTTAAGTGCCGGATATAATACATCTCAAATGAATACGTACTGATAATTTCTCCTCGATGTTTACTTATAATAAAAGAAACTGAGGGAGATACTTTCACTTACTGCGCTGTCTACGACAGGCATACAAATGAACTCTGCGTATTAGAGAGAAACTCGGCGTACAAATATGTAAGTGGCGGTGTTCCAACGCAATCGGCAAAGCAAAAACATCGAATTCAACGAGTATATATATATATATATATATATATAGCAGAACAGAGAGATACGGGACGAGGGACTCGGTAAAGATACATATCAAGGTTGCAGTCGTCATTGCCAGTGCTATTCGGCTTTTTTTTTTTCGAAATATATAATAGGGCCGAATGACGTGTGCTTGTCACGTTTCTTTGATTCATTGATAAATAAGCGAAAATATAAGTCGAGAAAAAATCCGCCGTTTTTCCGGGAGCGGGACTCGAACCCACATCTCCGCATAACCGGTGCGGTGCGTTAACCAATTACGCGATCCCCACAGCGGCTTCTCTCTCGACTTTAAAGCGGGGGTTTATATTTACAAGAGCTCTGAGGCCGGTCAACTAGCACCGGTTATGCGGAGGCCGGTTAACGCACCGCACCGGTTATGCGGAGATGTGGGTTCGAGTCCCGCTCCCGGAAAAACGGCGGATTTTTTCTCGACTTATATTTTCGCTTATTTATCAATGAATCAAAGAAACGTGACAAGCACACGTCATTCGGCCCTATTATATATTTCGAAAAAAAAAAAGCCGAATAGCACTGGCAATGACGACTGCAACCTTGATATATATATATATATATATATATATATATATATATATATATATATATATATAAATTTTTTTTTTCTGAAAAATATTGGCCTCAGATGGACAACGTTGGCTATACTTGCGAGAGCAAGCAGCTCGGCGCCTTTCACTGCCACTCACTGCCTCCTGCTCTGTGCCCGATACCTGCGGCGCGAGTTGGGCGGCGGCGCACCCCTCCTTCACGTTTTGTCTGCCCTCGCTGCGTTCCTTTTGTATGTCTTGTGGTGTTACAAGTTTTCGGACTCTTCAACGCGCGGTCATCATGCGGACGCAGTCTCTGCTTGGACGGCGCGTTGCAACGGAGTTTGTATCAGGATTACAAACCACCCGCCTTGTAGCGGGTGGTTTGTAATCTTAGCCACCCGCCGCGGTGGCTCAGTGGCTAAGGCGTTGCGCTGCTGAGCACGAGGTCGCGGGTTCGATTCCCGGCCGCGGCAGCCGCTTTTCTGATGGAGGCGAAAAGCAAAAACGCCCGTGTGTACGAGATTTCGGCGCACGTTAAAGATCCCCAGGTGGTCAAAATTAATCCGGAGCCCTCCACTACGGCGCGCCTCATCGCCTGCGTTGCGTCGGCGCGTTAAACCCCACAATCAATCAATCAATCAGGATTGCCGTCTAGCCAAGGTAAGCACGATATACCGGCTATTTGCGCGTGCGGTGTCGAACAATTAATCGACGTATGTTTGCCTTACAATCGAAGAGTGTTAACGCCCTTTATGAAATCCGCACGTGGTTGTTAACTCTTTCGGGACCGCCGGAAGAAGTGATGAAAAAGGGAGGTCTCGGTACAAATTTTTTTTACATAAAGCAAAGGCACCATCCTGCCTTAGCATATACCAAAATGCAGCTAATTATATGTTCTTTGACATACAATACCAAGTTTTACTTCAACACTGACGATAGAACCATGAAAAAATCTGAAACTAAGAACTTCAAAAAAACTACCAGAAAAATATAGAAAAAAGCGTAAATATAAAAATATTAAAAAAGAACAAAATTATTTCAGGATATACAAAATCTAACACAATGCTTTGTTTCTTCATTGAAAAAGTTTGATGCGGCTAGGTGTAACTGGTTTTTTGTTTTGTGTGTGATCTCTTTGGCACTAGGGCCATGGCTACGTCTTCGCTCAGGTACACGCCGGGCTCTTGTCTCGGCGAAAACGTGATCCGTTTCTGCGCTGGTGGCAGGAGATCACCACCATAGGTAGTTAACACCCTAGCGAATAAATATAAACCAGCCAGAACATAGTTCGAGCGCACATACCTACTCCAGAGCCAATTGAAACCGAAACCAGCACCCACCTTTGAGCGCGATTTGATGTTCCAGGCTGATCGACAGCCGAATCCTCACTCGAGCTGAAATCCGATCTCTAAAGCCGCATTTCGACTCTTCACTGCCTCTCTTATCGTTAAAATCCACAGTAGAAGGCGAAGATATGCGAGCCGAGACGAGGCGGATTTCTTATCGCGCTCGCACGAGTATGACGCCATGTTGTTTACATTCGAAACCGCTGCCCGTCAGAATAAAATATCTGACGCGTTGCCGCCTGGCGATAAAAAAAGACACTTCACAAAAGAGAAAACTCCAGTTTTCAAACTATCTCCTAGATGTCGCTAGGTGTTCCATCGAGCGAAAATTTGTATTCTGCAGGCTCGCGAAACCATCGATCATATGTGATCGATCGCCTATGGAGCGGTCCCGAAAGAGTTAAGCTTACCTCCACCCGCGAGCAATATTTCCTACCGTAACTACTCCGAGCAAGGGAATGTACGTACAAATTCACGACAGCAAGAAGACGTAAAAAATCGGATTTTATTGCTTTCCTTTTTGCGCCTAATTTTTATCTCGGGTCCTGCTCAGTGGCCGGGGTACTGTTGCTATGAGTTTCCTTGTAGATCGAGTTATTCCGTTTTGAGCTTATTGAGGACTAACACTTGCAGTAAACACATAACAGCCAGGAACGTTTTTAGCACAGCCTGTTCACAGAGAGTCCGCTGTCCATGTTTACGCACTTGAGAAATTTGCGAAGTGTATCCAGGGACACAGCTTCTTTTTCTGTCCGCAGCAGCCGCTCACAGCTGCGCATGTTCACAGCAGCCGCCGCACGGGGAAGGAACCCAGTTTGTGGCATACATGCATCCGACTAATGCGCATGCCCGGGCAACACGACGAGAACCCGAGTAGCCTTCGCGATTTTTGTCAGTCGTATGTCGCCATGCTGTCAATTAAAGCCATGAAAGAGTTTATGCCGTCTGTTTGGAAGTGAGTAAAAGTGTTAAAAGCAACCCACGTAATCTTCGGTGCAAGTGGCTGTAGCTACACCAAGTGCTTCATGCCCAGGGAATGAATATGATTTCTCCATCTAAGACAAGCTGTATGAGAGTCGCTGCTAAGTTACAATAAGTTTCCCTTCCTACCGCCACCCAGAATCAAAAACCAGCAAATGAAGGACGGAGAAGGAAAGGGTACGGGGAGGGGGACTTCGAGGGAGACAACAAGTTCCCCGCACGAGACCCCTCGGTTCCCGGAACGGGTCCCCCGGCCGGGTTCGTCTCTTTTTGTTCTTTTGTTTCCCAAATTTCCTGAAACTTCGGGACGTTCCACCCTTCCTCTTTTGTGTTTCCTAGTAACTTTATCCCTCTTTGCTGTATTCATTTTATAGCGAATTCACGAACACGTGTGCGCGTTCCGAGAGGCCCTTCGGCCGCTCGTGCTCGAGTGAGAATTTCAAAAATGTGGGTGTAGGCCCGTTCGCCACATGGCGTTTCGTCATAGGCCGATTCGTAATAGGCCGTTCGGTCACATGGGATCATTCGTCATAGGCCGGTTCGTAATAGGCCGTTTGGTCACATAGGATCATTCGTCATAGGCCAGTTGGTCACTAAGGAAAGTTCGTCAGAGGAACGCAAAAACAAAATTCGTGGCTTTTTTTAGACGTAAGTGGTGATGAGGCATGACTATAACTACTTTGCACACCTATTCGCAGTGCCGGTCCTCTTAGCGGCCGCCACGGCGATCCTAAATTGCCAGTAAGGCCCGCCCCAAAAAATTCGTGTACGGGTTCGGGGAACCCGTGCACGAATTATCCTGGTCTTGCAGTCCATACCGCTCCCACCCGTCCCCCTTGCCTTTCACATGAATATCACCGTAGCAGGCGCACGCTCGTGTGACTAATTTTCAGTGGCCGTAGCACTCCTTTTTCTTCACTTTTTTTCCTTTTCGTTGCTCCCTCACTGGTAGCCAAGTGCTCGCAGCGTGGTCATTATTGCCCCTTTCCTTGGGAAGCCTTTTTCGTATGCACATTAGAACTCACTCGAACTGTCCGAAAGGAGGATATAAAAACGTGCAGCCCAATAGAAGGCATATCCGCTCCCCAAGCAGCTAGCTGAGGGGGCGCCCTTTTGTTTATTTTTCCCGAGAGCTACTGCCAGGAATGGCGGACCGGCGCCCCGCGCATGCGCAGATGGTACTGGAGAAAGGTTCATCAAATAATTAGTTGCACCACTTGTATTAAACCACTAATAAGTGACACGAAATGGCCCATGTGAAATTTCCAAGAACGAGAAAATCGGTGATACCACTTTCCCTATTACGGGACCACTTAGAACCAGACGCCTGGCCCGTCTTCCAAGAACTTTGAGACTTTCTGTATTGGGTTGTTGAACGCGTATCTATAATCTTGTCCTAACATGCCACCCTAATTCCCACTCTGGCTTGCATTCTTTGTTGAGCTTTGCTAGATTTACGACCCAAAGCACAAAAAACTAACTAAACCTGTGCCTGGCTTCTCTCTTTCGAGTCGAAAAAAACACGAGGAAATTCATTTTTTGACCTGTGACAAACTGGCTTATGACGAATGATCGTATGTGACCAAACGGCCTATTACGAAACGGCCTATGACGAATGATCCTATGTGACCAAACGGCCTATTACGAAACGGCCTATGACGAAAGGCCATGTGACGAACGGGCCGTATCCCCAAAAATGTGCCCAAAGGCACCGCAAAACAGCAGTTCTAGAGCGGGTTCACGTGGGCTGCTTGGCGGTTGTGTGTGTTTAGCAGCCGCAATTGCTCATTTTCGTCTAAAGGGTGTACTTAAACGAGTTTCTTCTAGGTGTCTCAAGTATTTATGAAGCAACTACTTTTTACTTGATGGTCCCTGACGCTAACAGGTGTTTATCTGTTTTTTTAATGCTAAAGACGCGAGCATTTACGATTATTTTCCGCGTTGCTCCCTAATTAAATGATAACGTTGCCTGGGTACAGCAAAAAGTATATTATGTGCGGCGGTGAGCAAGAAAATTACATATGTGTGTAAGCAAAAATACCCTTTTTCTTGCTTTGCTTGTTTTAATCGCTTCGGTTAGGTACCTACCATATCAGAGCTTGCAATTTGAAGGACGGATTGAAATTTCTTTTTTCGAAATAAACTTATTTTGCCCTTCCTTTTAAGGCATTGTTGAGTGCTTACGCCAATCTAATTATAGAATAAAAGGAGAGACCAATAGCCGCGACGTCCCGATGATGCGATGGTGCTTCTATTTACAAAGATGGCGGATGGAGAAAGATGAAGCAGCTCGAGCTAGAGCTGCTCACGAGAGATTACGGGCACCGATGATGATATTCGCATCGGTGCCGCGATGATGATTACAAAGTTTCTACATCTTCCCCGGCCACAAAGAATCTCTTGTCAGTCCGTGTCCGTTGAGTACATATGTTCATTCCAGTTCGATACAGTGTGGCAGTCCGACGGCGAAACACTCCGTGTGGCCGTTTTCTGAGCAAGCGCCGAGTCTGTCGGCGCAGTCCACGAAGCCATGTCGAAATTCGAAGCCCGTCTTGAACGGTCTTGTACCCTGATGTAAGTTCTTCGGGTTTTTTCACTGCGCCCTGAAAACAGTGTCTGGAATGCGGCCGGTCCTTTCTCAGTTTCTGCAGTAGTGTCGCAGTTCGACTGCTGCCAGATGCCTTTTTTTCCTTCGGATGATGTCTGCCGTGTACTGTTGTCTCTAGAATGCGTCGTGTTCGCGTAGGGGCAATCTTAGGATGTCTCCGGAAAATGTCACTATCTCGATCTTCAGTTTCGGGCATCGCTTTCCTGCTTATGACAAATATTCCTCTTTTATCTTGCCGTTTCTTTTTCCGAGGAAAAGTGTCCTTGGGTTTCGTCGGCACACATAAGGAATACGACGAGTGCTCCACGAGTAGGTGGAGAGCCTGTCTCAATCGGGTTCTTTTCCGAGAACTCTTGAAGGGAACACAAAACCCTGCTATTTTTTGTCTGAACGTCCCTTTCTGTCAAAGAGCAGGTCATCGTCTCACTGTCTGCTTGGGTCGGGACATTTGACAGATGCGTAGTTCCTGTCGTCAAAGCTTTTTCATCAGGGTTTTTCAAATCATGTTGGCCATAACACCGTTCAGTCAATGTAAAAAACTCCGCGAAGTTGGCCGATGAATGCACTTTCTCAATTATTTCGCACTGTTCTGGGGTGTCGGATTTCTTGGTTTTCAGTTGATAGTATAAGCGGATCATGATAAAAGTAATTTCATCTTCATAGTCAAAGTTGGTGGCATATTCAACATCCAGGGAGTCAGTGTCGATGAATGGTTCAATTAGGTCGTTTAGAGATCTTAAGGCATTTTAGGTTTTTCTCAACTGGCGCATAAAACTCTTCAATCCATCGTAAACATCATCGGTATCTGTGATCAACCGTAGTGCCGCTTCTGCGCCTCGGCGCAGTTCTCGAGTAGTGAACCGCACTTCTTCCCTTTTTGTTTTCAGTTCGTCAAGACGCATCGTACACACAGGAATACTCTGTTCTGATAATGCATCTTCCATTATGCAATGAGCTCTAGCGTGCACCTCACCTTTCACAACATTGGTTTCTGTACCCATCGGGCAGTCTCGTCGGAGGTGAGGTTGCATCGTCGTGTCATCTGGCCATCACGTCGGTCTGCTTTCGGTGGCACCATCGTCGATATGTCCATCAAATGGTCCGTCGTCGGCTTCGAGGGGTCCTCCTTCTCGTAGGCCAAAGTTCGGATGAATCCGAATCGCACTGGGCCTTCTTCCCGGGTTTATCAGCACCAAAATATAGAATAAAAGGAGAGACCAATAGCCGCGACGTCCCGATGATGCGATGGTGCTTCTATTTACAAAGATGGCGGATGGAGAAAGATGAAGCAGCTCGAGCTAGAGCTGCTCACGAGAGATTACGGGCACCGATGATGATATTCGCATCGGTGCCGCGATGATGATTACAAAGTTTCTACACTAATGACTTTTATGTAAGCTTTCTACTACAAAACTGCCCATTCATTTTTAAGCTGTTTCGCTGCGCACTATTTTTTAGAACGTAATCTCGGAAGAAGGTGACGCCGAAATACGGAACACATAATATGATTATAGTTTATAAGATTCCTACATATCTTATTTTATTAGCGTTCTGTGAGGTCACAGACCAGTTTTTCCCAAGTTAGTTGAAAAACTACAATTGCCACCATTTCAAGTTAACTCAAGCGCTTAAGAAAGAGAAGTAGCGTAACGCTAAGAACTTTGTTCCAAGTTTGGTGACGTTGTTATCTTAGCTGTGTCTTTTTTTCGCTAAATTTTAGCCTTAGACAATGTCCAAACATAAGCCTCCACCCCCCACCATCATTTCTTTACAATGGTATTGAAGATCCAATGCCGCATGGCAATATAAACTATGCTTAACCTTACATACATTGTCTTGCGTCCTTCAAAGGGGCATTGTTTTCATTGTGGTTTTTTTTCTTTGAAGGGGAAACTGAAATACCCTTGCTAACGAGGAATGTTGGCACGGCTAGAGAAAAGGCCTGATTGATTTGACATTTGCCTCTAAAAAAGAAGTGTTTCACTAATTCGTAAGTTCCGTAGATGGTGGCGCCGCTTAGCGGCCGCAAGCGATGGCGCCGCAGAGGTGATCAACGGCGAAGCCACCGACGCGCCATCATAGCGTGACCGTGGAGATTCGTGTTGTTTCATGAATTGTGTGCGATGGCTCGTAAATTTAAAAGCAATCTAATGTGTTCCGTGCCGCAGTGCAAGAACCGAGCGGTTACTAACAAAATAAGCCTGCATTCGTTTCCGCGCGACGACCGACTGAAGAAAGAATGGACCGTAAAACTGCGGATCGGCAAACCTGTGACGCCGGCAATGGTTGTGTGCAGCGAGCACTTCGTGAACAACGACTTCTTCTGGAGCGGGACGGGTAAGCAGTGATACACATGTGATTGTTGTATGGGTTGTAATGTGGCAAACGTGCATGCGCGAATAACTGGCAGTGTTCTCAGTGCGGGCGCCGGGCCTTTTGCGCAGTATGTTACCGTGGGACTTCGATTATCAGTCCCAGACTAGCGAGGAGGCTGCGAGGTTTTATCGCTAGTCGAGAGATACAGAGAAAGCGAGCAAAACTATCTTTTCTTTGGTATTTTTCTATTTTTACACGCCAAGAGGTCTCACAAACCTCCCAGCGTCTAGCAGCGATGGCGCTCGTCGTGCCGTTCCTTTGTACACGCACAAGGCCAAGCTGTGCTAACAATATTCTACAGGCGCCAACGTAGCGCGGACACCTGATTTTATTGCGGTGTTGCTTGGCAATTTAACAAAATAAAGAACGTCTACAGGAATAATTAATGTTGCGTGATACTGTACAGGTAAATAAGAGATCCGAATAAAACTACCGAAGATTTTTCTGGGATAAAAGCCCTTAGGGCTTTTAAGAAAGCCACGCGGCTGCATTTGTCACTGTTATTTCCCTTTGAATTGAGAGAAGCTAGGGTGGGTGCAGTAAACAGAAGTGCCTTGGCATGCGAAATTTCATAAGCTTGAGTTGCTGCTTCAATAATGCACTACTTTTTCAGGCTACCAGCAAAATTGGACCCCTGTCCGGAGAAAGTTAAAGAAAAATGCTGTGCCATCCCGGTGCCTGCCCTTGAGAAGCCATGGCAAGCCAGACTTGATGAGAGCTCAAGCATCGACAGCCCGCTCTTCGCGTGCATCTTCCAGGAACAAGCAGAGTATGCCACTTTTGAGCTGAGAGTGAACGTAGCGTTCCAACAGGAAATTATTTTATTCAAGGAAATGTAGAATTTCGACTACGGTTTCATATAATGTAAAGCTTTAATAGACAACGAATAGATTGAATTGCCTATTACTCCCCACTTTTCCTTGTGTTGTTTCGTCTGCCGTAATACAAGCTTTGGGATAGGGGTTTAGGGGGTGCTTCACCAGCTACTGTTGCCAAAAAGAAGGGGGGGTCTGCACACAGGTCTCAGCCCGATTAGGCAAGTGACAGCTCCATTTAATTGTCCATTCACCTGGTTCTTTTCTCATCACTTGTTACTGACACATTTCCACCTTCAGAAGTTTGACATTCTTGTCTGGGAAGAAATGATTTCCTTCCTCTGAGGTGTTGATTCTAGCATGTGTGAAGGTGTTTGAAAGGGCATTTTGAGTGCTGCGCACAGGTACAATTGCTTTTCCTTGAACAGACAAAAAACTTCCAGGTGTCCTTTGCTGCTTTAGAGACATGAAGGTGAACGCTTTCACATTTTGTGCCTCCTACAACTCGGCCAATAATCGGTGGCCCTTGCACACCATTTGCTGCACTGGCATTCTGCTCGCCTGGCTTGAGGCACTCTACTTGTCGTCGTCGTCAGAACACAGTTGAGAACAGTGCCTCAAGGCACTGCATTCATTGAGATGTGTATGTGCTTTAACAGGCATACACCATAACAACTGTCGTTTCATGCTCTTGCTTTTATGTCCTCAAGTTTCGGGTCGAGTTTCGGCCCAGTTCTTTTCAATGACACCTCTGCAAGAGGCATATAAGACTTGTGCCTTAACAATAGCCCTAATTGCGCTATGTGTATGGTCGGAGTGGATCAAAAGTTGTTACTTCAAATAAATCGAACTGTAAAGAGGTGAAAGATTGCCACGCCTAAATTCCGAGTAGCAGAAAAATAAAAAGTGTCCTTACGGATAAAAATAATTTTCATTGTTATCATCACAAGGTGGTCTTACCCCCTCCCCTACGGTCAAAAGACTTCTAAAGCCTCTGTGCCATAGATACCAGCAAGCAAATTATAGTGTTTACTTTATAAAACTGCACTTTCCTACGTCACAGACAAATCAGGTACTGTTGGCAAATGCAGTGCTGTCACTAGGCAAACTGTGGGGGTACTGCAAAAAAATATTTCATTTCAATTTCCACCCAAAAAATTCGAGTGAAGTCAGTACCTGATCATTGTTTTGTGCGTGTGTGCTATATATGTAAACATGCCTTGCACAGGGACGCTGTTGGAAAGTAAAGGGAGCAGCAAGCAGCAATCTCCTGAGGAGCTGGATGAACGACTTGCACAAGCAGAAACAACACAGCCACAGACAGGGACACTGCAGTTGGTGAGTAAAACACGGAACTGCCAGGAAAGTGGCGAAACGTGAAGGTTTTATGAAATTTCTACCGCAGAAACAGTTGTTACTGTATTTTAACACTCCATTTTATTTCCCTGCATGTTCCTTGCATCACAATGATTTCCCTGCATGTTGCTGTGGCAGTTTTTAAGTTTGTAGCCCATAAATTCTCAAACCTGAAAACATGATAGTCTACCGCTCACTTGGTGCCAAGGAAATCTTATAAACCCTACGTGAGAAGCAGCATGCTAAGGTAGCGACACCGAAGCGTCTGCACTGAGGCTTACCCGCTGCGGTGGCTCAGTGGATAAGGTGTTCTGCTGCTGAGCACGAGGTCGCGGGTTCGATTCCTGGCCGCTTTTTTGATGGAGGCAAAAAACAAAAATGCTCGTGTGTACAAGATTTTGGCGCACGTTAAAGATCCCCAGGTGGTCAAAATTAATCCGCAGCTCTGCACTACGACGCTTCTCATCCCGTGCATTGCATCGGCGCGTTAAACCCTACAATCAATTAATCAGTCTACACTGAGGCTTGATGAATAGGGCAGCAAAGCCACTTAGCACAGCAGCCGCTTAATTTTTTTTTACAGCGAGCAAAGCAGGCACTTTGCTTTGCAGTGCACAGCACTTAAATGTCCATTACTGTGATTTGGCAACTGCTTCGGCCACGTAACCGAGCAAACGAAGGGAAAACCGGACAGAAGGAAAATAGAGCAAGTGTGAGGGGGAGGGTGTATGCCAAGGCGGCGCAAGATGCAGTGCAGTGCAAAATAACCAAGAGAATGAAGATGCCACCAAATGTGGGCCCACAGGAAAGCAGAGGATTAAAGTATGGCGAAAGTGTGAGGAGGAAGGACAGTATGCAGAGGCCGCAGCACAGAAACCCAGCACGTGCTGCGTGGCTCATCCGAACCACGTGACATTTGCACAAAAGGTTCAAACACGATTTACAACATAATTGGTAATGGTGACGCGCTGTGAGGTAACAACAGAGTAGCGCACGCCACCATGTGTTCGTGATCACTCCATCACTTCTTAAAATGTAGCAACTGTGCACCGTGAGTGTGAAGACTGCAGTTCACACTGCGCACAAATTTTGCAATCGAGAGTGTAGTAATCGTTACCCCCGTTTTTTTTCTGGCGTTCATTTTTCTTTGTCCAGTTTGCTGCTGCTACTTACAGCGTCTACTGCCTGTTGCATAGATTTTGGTTGTTCATGTTAGTAGGCAGTACGGCGCCTTTTCAGAGCTGTTTTTATTCTGAATTAGGCCCATTAACTTTGAACCAAAGCTGTCTCAAGTTCACCGGCATTCCTACCATTTTGGTGTTCTTTTTTCCCCTGGCCTGCTTTCAACCCTCTCTTCTAAATCCAGGTGGAAGAAGCCCAGCCGGATGCAGGACCGAGCGGTGCGATGATGGAGCCAGAACTGGACCCCGAGATGGCTACCGACGTCATACAGAAGATGAGGCAGTGGAAGCACTCCTTCTGCTGTCCCAGTGCCACCCTAGCTACGATCACAAATGTGTGCAAGTGGATGTAGAGAGCTTTAAAAAGCATAAGATGAAGTTGGTAGACTTATTGACAACCGATGCTGCAGTTCGTGCCTTTACAGGCATTGAGTCGGTGAGTGCGTTAGTTGCACTATCTGACGAGGCAGCATTAGTTGACAAGATGGCCACAGAGCTGTCGGTGTTAGAGAGAGTTGTGCTGGTGCTTGTTCGGATAAAAACGTGTCTGTCATTTATATGCCTGGCATTGTTGTTCGGTGTCAGCAAAACAACCGTGCACAGGCATTTTTATGGCACTTTACAAGCTCTTTCTGCTGTTCTTGAGGCTGCCATTCCATGGCTCAGTAAGGAGGAAGTTTCCAGAAATCTTCCTCGGTGCTTCGAGGGCTACCAGGAAGTACGTGTCGTCCTAGACTGCACTGAGGTTGAGCTGGAGAAGTCTCACTGCGCATCATGTCGCATCTTGACATGCTCTCACTATAAAGGCCGACACACTGCCAAGGTTCTGGTGGGAGTGTCACCTGGTGGGCTGATAACGTTTGTGAGTAATGGCTTCGGAGGCAAAACTTCTGACAAAGCGTCTGTAAAACAATCCCATGTTTTAGATGAGCTTTCCAGCTTTGAAGATGATGTCATGATTGACAAGGGTTTCAACATTGACGACATGTGTGGAAAGCGTGGACTGGGTGTTGTGCAGCCTCCTTTTCTCCGCAATGCGACCCAGTTTTCTTCAGCAGAAGCTAATAAAACAGTGAGAATCGCCAGGGCACGGGTCCACGTAGAGAGGGCTATTCAGCGAATGAAGCTTTTCAAAGTTCTGAAAGGGCCCGTGCCCTGGGAAATGGTCGGCGCTCTTGACCACATACTGATCACAATTGCTGGCATTGTGAATCTGTCGAGCCCCATTCTTGCTGATAAGAGGTTTTTGAATGCAAATGAGTCAGTGACCATGCAGTAAAAGAATGACTAGTATCTTAGTATCTATTCACATCATGGCAGTAAAAGTTCGGTAGTTCAAACTTCAATAATTTGAGTTTATGGATAATTCAAAGTGTAGGATTTGGTCCCGTCAAGCGTCCATTGAAGTCTGTATTAAGACACCCGTAAATTGATTGATTGATTGTAGGGTTTAACGCACCGACGCAACGCAAGCGATGAGGTGCGCCGTAGTGGAGGGCTCTGGTTTAATTTTGTCCACCTGCGGATCTTTAATGTGCAGCAAATTATGAACACACCAGCATTTTTGAAACACAGCCAAGGCTGACCTAATTCTCAAATGCATTCATTGTTCGAGTCATCTCTATTGCACATTTTTATCTGAACAAGTACCACCACAACTCTCTTCAACACCGATAGCTCTGTGAATATTTTGTCAACTAATGCTCTCTCATCATATAGTGCTACTAACACACTCATCGTTGCCATGTTTTTTAAAGAGCCTCGTGCTCCAATTGAGCTGCTCGCGTTATGTATTCCTAAAAACAGTGCCCACAAAATTATGTGCTTTATTTTTTCCCAAAGATATTGATGTGTGAAGTTATAAATGTAGAGAATGCACCAGTACTACCTTTGCTTTCCCTTGCACTGGTGTTCTTTTATGCTTTAGATTTCAAAATAAAGCCTCAAAAGTATGCAGCACATCACTCAGAAGAAATTCACTAAAACTATCTTTGCTCAATGGAAATATTGTAGAAAGCACATACCACACATTTTTTGGGACAGAATTAGTATATTTATCACAGCTTAAAATACCTCTACTTGACATCAATTAAATGATTGTCCTTGAGGCAGCATCACAAAATAGAACAGCAGTTGATTCAAACAGCAGCATACACAAGAGTTCCTTTGGGGAGAAAATGATATGGGGAAAAAAAGGGTGAATGCAAAATCAAAAAGCAAAACAAAAATAATTAGTATATTTATCACAGCTTAAGATACCCTTACTTGACATCAATACAATGATTGTCCTTGAGGCAGTATCACAGAATAGAACAGCAGTTGATTCAAACAGCAGCATACACAAGAGTTTCTTTGGGGAGAATATAAGGGGAAAAGCAGGGTGAGTGCAAAACAAAAATAGGTAGTGGGACACCGAAGTGACACCGAATGGGACACCGAAGTGAATTTTTTAAGCTCCTGTTTTTGCTTGCACTACGTAGACCGGCTCAAATGAACACACTTTTCATCATTTATCAGGGCAACAAAACCGTATATTTTATAAAGCCTGAAAGAAGAAAAACTACCATGCGCGGTCTGCGGCGGCTGCACAAACTAACCGCAGTGACGTCAGGTAAAGGTACTACATGATTGGACGCTGTCCAAGACTACCATTCATACAAGCTTAGGTTGTGTGAAACAGCATGCTTGGCATCCGACGTTATCGTTGGATGGACATTCTCAATATCTCAATAATTGCCATACCGTGCTTCTGTCATGTCGGCTGTAAAATGCCTCACCTAAGCCTTAGTAACCAGGATGGCTTGGAATCGTAGCAATCACTAGCCGAGGCCTACGCAGCAGATGAAAGCCCTCCGCGCCACTGCACACGCTCAAAAGCCATGTGCTTTTCCCCCATCTTTGGAGCTTGGCTCATGCCTGTATCGTAAAAAGCGTGTTCGTACCAGGCCAAGGGTCGGCTGATTCGGGACTGTGCCCACTGCCCACAAGCAGTCGGTGCTTATGGCACCAGCACCCCAACGTAAACTCGCTAGCGCGCCAGTCTACGCGTTCTGCAAACTCGCTCGTGGAGTAATGAACGTTAAGGCTGACTCTTCCCCCGCCTTCAATTGGCCTTAGATTTTCCTACTAGCACACCAGTCAGCGAAGCGTCGCATGTGCCCTTGTGCAGAGTGACCTGGACTTGGAGTTTGATGCAGTGTATAAACTAACAAAGTAAAGAAAGGCACATTCTTCTATTCACAAACGTGTTGTGGCTTAGTTTCAACTGAGCGAGCGAATTCTGATGACCCGCCGGCGGCCGGCGGACTAAACGCTGGGCCGACTGACTCTGTTGGTAGGCCGGCGAGCTGTGCAGTAGCGCAGTCAAGCCAAGTCATTTTTTTCTTGACGTCACACCAAAACACCACAGAAAATGGGCGAGGATGCAGAGCAGGATAGCTTTTTCTAATTGATTTTTCTACTAAATAAATTTGCGTAAACGCACCCAGCATAGTCGAAACATGGCCTAGGGACTCCGGAATACACTTTGCGCTGGTAATCCCGCAATGTTTACAAGTCACTTCAGTCTCCCTGTAAGGAGAACCGAAAAATGGCTGACATTCACACTGACAGAAAAAGTAAAAAAATGCACAAGACTGTTACACTACTTGCAACATAAAAATTATTTGCAGTTGCGATTTAGCAATAGGAAGAGTCAGTAGCCTCATCTCTCCCAGTCACTGCATACGCTGGACACACACATCACACACACACACAACATCACACACACTAAGCCAAGGCTGCAAGGCTTGGCAAAACGTGCTTAAAGTACACAAACTGAAGCCTTCGGAGAAGCTCATCTATGTGCGTGTCACACCTCTTCACTGTTAAAATGAGCGGCTCCACAGCTGAGTACACCATGAAGTGTGTGGTAACCAGGTCAAGGAGAAACATGCCCAATTGCACTTGCGAAAAGTACGCATGGTTGCGGTTAACAACAAAGTTTTCTCCATCCTGCTTCACATAGGAAAGCTTTTTTTCTTCAGCAAGTTCGACCGCTTTTCGAGTTTTCCCTTGCTCCGGGCTCTTTACCTCAAGGAGAATGTCGGGCTGGCTCCCTCTGAACACGACACCATCAGGGCTGTATCCGAGCCATGATACAAGTAGATTGACCACAAGGCCGAGCTTGTTCACAGCATTGTTAGTGAGCCTTGTGTATTCGTGAATGGCCAGCCCTTCACAGCTCTTGCCATACCTTGTGGCATCATTTCCACTAAATCTGCTCTCTAGCATGTTTGCCACTTTGTCTTCCCATGTGCGACCTTTCTTTGGAACATATGTGAAGTACGCGCGACATGTACTTCCTGTAAGGCGCACCTTCCTCTCTCTCTGCCATTTGGTGTTATCCTGGCCCCTTGTCTCCGCGCATATTCTCAGAGATTGCTCCTCTGTTACCTGCACATAAGTACGGTAAAACTCCTTTTCTGCAAAGGTCAGGTCTTGTTCCGAATATTTATACACTTTGAACCGTGTGCAATCACCAAAGGCAACATCGTGGAACATTAGCTCTCTGTACACCCTTACACGATCACTTGCCATGTGCATCAGCAGGGAATGTTCCTGAGCGGTTGCGTCATCAGGTGCTTCCACAGCAGCATTGCAATGAAGCCTGCCGTGGTAGTGCAGTGCGAGTGCACTCTGTGGAATGGCTGCCATGAGCCGATTTCTTACGGCTGCTTTTTCGTCTTCATCCAGGCGCATTCGTGGCAACGGCTGTACATGACAAAGCTGGTTGAGCTCTTTTGCTTCGTAGAGGGGCTCCGACCGAAGCTTGCCCCAGGCTTGTTCCATGTCGGTGCATGTTAGCTGCTCCAAGTTCTGGAGACCGGTCCTGTTAAATAAGAAAATTTCGGCATTAACAAGAGCAATTTTATGTACTTTTCACATTGTCAGCCTATTTACGTCTCCCGCAGGGTGAAGGCCTTCCCCACAGACTTCGAACCGTTGTGGAATTTACCTCTAAGGTAACTTAGTAACTACACCTCTACAAATGGCAAACAAATCTTCAGTTATCATTTTCTGCCTTTACTTTTATTGCCAGCATCAGCCTGGCTGACTCCAAAAATAACCACAGCATCGACGACCTCAATTCAAGGACACATGCAAGACAAGCACAATACAGCATTTGCATTTCCAAGAAAATGAGTTGCAGGTTGCACTGGACCTTTATCATGACGAAACTGACAGACGGCGGCATTTTTGGTAATTACCAGCAGTGATGCTGCTTGTTTATCAACTCTTGCTCGACGCAAGGATCACTGTCGCAGCCTTTTGTATGTGGAATTTATTGGTGTTCCTGTCCGCTTAGACTCGTTAACAAATGCTGGAACAGTTCAAGTCCTCAACGAAGCCTTTCACATTTTAAGACATATTTTATTATAGCGCATCTTGCTGCTGGACGGCGAGATCAAAACACAAGTGCCACGAAGGCACTTTGGAACCAGTTGACATGTGGCGGCAAATCCGAAGTTGTAACACACCGGTTAACTACTGCGGGTTTCAGGTGCTCGCTACTACAATGAAGTAGCAGGGACAGCGTTGTGCTGGCAATTTGACACCCTTGTACACAACAGCAAGCTTGCCTGACTCAAGCTCTGTGATAAGTTTGATTTAGCTCTTCATTTAACTGAGCTCTACTTATGCACTTAGATGTAATTGTTGTGAATCAACTTAGAAAAAAAAATGGCAACGACTTCATAGTACTTACCTGTACACAAACATCAGCATAGCGATCAGGTGCTTGCATCTCTCTGAATTTCCTGCTTTGCAGGAACAGTGGGCCTGGGAAAAAAAAAGCCATCACTACGGAAACCGGAAGCCAGCAACCATAATAAAAAAAATACTTCGTGTTCCGGATCGTTTTCAGTCAAGTGTAAACGCCGTAGATGTGAGCTAACCCGTCGAAAAACACCGGCGTTGCAAAATTTGTAGATGTCGGATAAAGATCGGTTAATCGCAGTGTAAATGGGGCATGGATATCCTGATTGTACCGAATCGAAGCCATAAAGAGACTTATGAGACAAAAAAAAGCACTGTTTAGTTAAAATTCTCTGCCGCGCTAGATAATTAAAAACGAATCAAGTCCCGTTCACACTTGCGACGAATACGAGCGAAAGCGACGGGAATTCCGTCGCTTTGTCGCGCGATTATGGTTTTGTCGAATAGCAGGGACCAATTTTCTTCGCGCGACAGAATTCCCGTCGCTTTCGCTCGCTTTCGTCGCAAGTTTGAACGGGCCTAATTCGTCAGATCAGCTCGTGCAGCTCCGGACAGTGCGTTTCAATCTGCACGTGCAAGTCGTGCGCGCTGTGCGGTAAAGCAGCAGGGTATTAAAAAACAGTGCGGTAAGGCAGCAGGGTATTAAAAAACAAAAAAGAAAACAGTATCACATCTATTCCTCTACCCAGGGAACAAACAGGCGCGCAGCAAAACGTCACTTACAAATGCGGGAGAGCCTGTTTTCAAAGCCGCGAGCCTTTGTGTGCGGACTCCAATGCGTTCGCTCGTGTGGCTAGCATTAGCGATAACAACGACATTTACATACCTTCAGTGAGCCGTCGTTGCCGTACACGAACTCCAGCTCGTGCGGCTTCCTTTTCAAGGCCGAAGTTTGAAGGCAAAGGCCTTGTACTTTAACGGATGACGCCTCCTGGCATTTCACGCCACAACACACCAAGTGTCCCGCATCCAGCACCGCTTCGCCCTCGGTGTAGCACCGGATTCGTTTGTCCGAGGCTCCTACGTGCCTCATTACGTCGCCCCACGACAATGAGCGCGTGAAGGGCAACATGGTCCAGAAATGACGACAGATCGGATACTCGTAGATGATCGGGGTGTACAGCCGCAGCGCTACAATGCGCCTCCGATCACCTCTTGGGCCGCCATATTGGAATCGCTGGGTTGACCGGCGCGCCCTCTATATGCCGCGGAACTTGCGAATATTTTCCCCAAGTTAGTTGAAAAACTACAATTGCCATTTCAAGTTAACTCAAGCCCTTAAGAAAGAGAAGTAGCGTAACGCTAAGAACACTGTTGCAAGTTTGGTAACATTGTTATCCTAGTTGTGTCTTTTTTTCGCTAATTTTTATCCCTAGACAATGTCCAAACATAAGCCCCGCCCCCCCCACCCCCATCCTTTCTTTATAATGGTATTGAAGATCCAATGCCGCATGGCAATAGAAACTATGCTTAAAGGGGCACTGACACAAAATTTTGAAGGCGAGATAACTTCGGAGATAGATTGGTGGGAACACATATACATCATCTGCAAAATATCAGCGGCGAATACAGCCTAGAACATATTTAAAATCAATTTTAAAGTGTGCGAAACGCAACCGAGCAGACAGCAGAGGACCACGCGCAATCGACATCCCGAGGATATTGTGTAAATAAACAACGTCCAAACACGTCACGAGTTTGTGTTTGCCGCTTCCGCACTGCCGGCGTTTTTCGCCGGCTCGTCCGGCTCGCCGCTCCAATCGGAGGGCCGGAGGGTGGAGCTTCTGCTTCGAGAACGAACGACCCGATCGTTGGCGGCGGTGGCGGAGGCGCCGTGATTTCGTCAGCTCATCGGGCAGCTGCCGCGACCAAAGTTCTACAGCGATTCCAGGCACTCTGTTTCTATTACTGTTAATTACCACTGGATGCGAAAACGCGCCGGAGGCACGAAAAGCCCACTGAGCTAGCCGCACGGTCGCTGTGCAGGCGGCGGCCACGGCCGCGAAGTGGCCCAGGCCGGCGCAGGTAGCTCGAGTGATAGCTTGTTACCGCTGCACGAAATTGTCCCCAAGTTCCGACCATGGTGGCTTACATGAGAAAGGAGTTAATGATGCGATGGCGGGTTGCATTAAAAATTGTCATCTGCACCGCTTACGAGAGCGGCACTGGAATATCCGCCGCAGTGCTAAGCCGAACACATCTGTAGGCGGACCTGTAGGCAGACCGGCTGGCTGCTCCCAGCGCGCGTCTTGCCACCCACCGTCTCGAGCGTCGCACGTCGTTCTTTAGGCGCGGTAGCATTTGCACTCGCAGCGCCTGCGTCACATCCACGGTCGCTTTTTAATTAAGCGCCTCACGAGATCAGTACGTGGGGGCATTTGCAGAAACTGCCGTCGATGCGGATTCGACAGTGCTACGGCGGCTCTGCTCTGTGATATCCCTCCGACGGTCACGTGGTCAGCTTTGTTCACACAAAATCCACAAAATCCATCGTTTCGCGGCACTCGCTGAAACCGAAACTGCGACGGGCCGCATTGAAAATGCCTCTAATTAAACAACCGTCGCACGCTGAAGCAAATGAGGTTTCTACAGGTTATAAGTAGGTCACTAGCTACTTATCGCAACAAAAAAAAAACAAGATGCAAATTTTTTGTATCAGTGCCCCTTTAACCTTACATACATTGTCTTGCGTCCTTCAAAGGGGCATTGTTTTCATGATGTTTTTTTTTTCTTTGAAAGGGAAACTGAAACACCCTTTCTCACGAGGAACGTTGGCACGGCTAGACAAAAGGCCTGATTGATTTGACATTGGCCTTTAAAAAAGAAGTGTTTCACTAATATTTTCCCGTGTTTTCTTTTCTTTCCACTGCAGGTGCTGGTGAAATTTCCCGCGTGGAAAATCCGAAGCACGAGGACTCTGATGCACAACGCTGCATCTGCGCTGGCTACAGAGGTGGCTGAAAGGCATTCATCCCAGCTGCTTAGTAATGGCGAAATTGGCCGCTCGGCTGAGGTGTACAATAAGCAACTTTCAAACTGCCAATCTGTGCGCATACATGATGTTCTTTTCAGTCATTTGCTGGCCCTCATTCAGAGCATGGCCGGTTTATATTTGCACAATGTAGCATATCTTTAGGCTAGTGCCGATTAAACTTTTCGAAACCACAAAATGAAATTTTCTACTTGAAAGTTAACAATTCCCCCTAATACATATTGCTATGGCATCTCTCAATGTATTTAGGGTTTTATTTAGTATACACTAGTAACACATTTTGAGTATATTTGAAGCAGTATTTTCTGTGCATGTAAAATGCATCACTAATCCATTGGATTTTGCACGCATTTAAAATTACATTTTCTGAGCATTTTTAATGCATTTAAAATGCATAAATATATATTTTCAATGCACTCCTTATGTATTTTTCGAGGTACATTTTAAAAACACTTTAAATGTATTCAAAATGCATTTGGAATGTCGGCCAAATAATGCAGAATAAATACAAAGTTAATATTTGTAATAAATGCATTCAAAATACATTAAAAATACGGCATATTTTCGCTAAGGGGCCTATCAAAGTAAAGCATATTATAGCAGCTTCGGAAGGAGAAAGCAGGGATTACCTTTGTTTACGCGTCGTACAGGGTGCTCCTTCAGACAATGTTCCAGCCTTTGCTGGCCCGGGACACCTCTCGGAAGAGGTGACGAACGTTTGCCGAGGGCACGATTATTTTTTCTATGTATTATCACTCTTGCTCGAGCTGCCGGAGGCCCTGTGACCTAGGCGCATCGTCATCGATGTCTCTCCCACGTTTTGCTGAGGCTTCCTGCAGTTCCATGGCCACCATGCCGACACCCCCTGCGGTTGCCGACGTCCCGTTGTCTTTTTGGAGCCGTCCTCGGTAACTGCAGCTACTGGCGCTTCAGCAGAAGCGGCCGCTGTCCTTCACGAGTGGGTCCCAGGAACACCAGTGTCCTTACGTTCTTCCTTGCTCGACCCTTCTGCCGTGATATTCGTTTGGGGCTGCTCCGCCGCGGGTTTCTTCGATGCACCATCCAAGTCGTTCTTCTCAACGGCCAAAGTTGCAGCCAACTCCGCCTCCTCTTCGTCCATCACTCGCTCCGGTCTCCATCGGCTCCATCGGTCTCCACCGACAGCCCGCGCGTAGGTCCGGGTACATTCCGCCTGTTCATGCCCACTCTGCATTCTCGCCTCATGTAACCGGCTGTATGACAACGCAGACATACCGGGGCCTTACCTGGAACCACTATGAGAGCCTTGCCTTTTCCGAGCGGTACCTGGTAAGCTAGTCAGTCCGGGACAACACCCTCCCTGAGTGGTCACTTGAAACGTCTTTCACTTTTTTATTTATTTATTTATTTATTTATTTATTGTACCCTCAAGGCCGAGAGTCATTTCAGGGGGGAGTGGGTTACATGGTTATACACAAAACTAAAAAGGAGCAACAAAAGTAGTAAGCAGATAAGTACAAACATAGATGGGCACTAATCCTACAATGATAGCTAGTGCTGCACGAAACTGATGGTTGTCTTCGATTGCGGCGGTCAATACGAGAAGAAATATATGAAGGAGGAGTGTATAACTCACTGCATAGGGGCGAATTATGGTAGAAAATTTTATGAAAGAGACAGAGGCGAAAGTGTTTGCGGCGTGAAGTTAGGGTGGGTAATTGAAGCAAGTTTTTCATGGACGTGACACTTGCCGCACGGGTGAAATTGCCGAGAATAAAACGTGCTGCGTTGTTCTGCACGAGCTCAAGTGATGTCGCCAGATAGTCATGGCTCGGGTCCCAAATGGATGAGGCGTATTCGAGTTTAGAACAAACCAAGGATTTATACAAAAGGGTTTTTAAAGAGGTAGGCGCAGAAAAAAAGTTGCGGCGAAGGTAGCCAAACATGCGATTGGCATTATTAATAACGGTATTAATATGGAGCGACCACGTAAGATCAGTTGTTATGTGAATTCCCAGGTATCGGTACGACGTTACAGGTTTAAGGAGAGTGTTGTTAAGATAATAGGAAGCAGTCGAAGGGGCTGTTCTTGAAATGCGTGAGACTTTGCACTTAGTAGTATTAAGGTTCATTAACCATTGCTCACACCAGTTATAAATTGCATTAATGTCCGATTGCAGTGCCGTACCGTCGTTATCGTTGTTAATATCTCGAAAAATACCACAGTCATCTGCAAACAAGTGAATATTAGAGAGAACACAGCTAGGTAGATCATTAACGTATATCAATTGCAAAAGTGGTCCCAAGACAGAGCCCTGGGGAACACCCGAATGAACAGAACTGGGTGAAGGTTCATAGTTATTGGCTGTGATGAACTGGAAACGATTAGAAAGGAAATATTCAATCCCTGCAAACAACTTAGGATCTAGATTTAACTTGCTTAGTTTGTAATGGAGTAGTTTGTGAGACACTTTGTCAAAAGCTTTCGAGAAGTCGAGGAAAGTACAATCAGCGGATAAGCGGCGATCTAAAATTAAGCGTAGCTTGTGGGTTCATGAAAGCAATTGGGTCTCGCACGAGAACGTTTTGCGAAAACCATGTTGCGCGGGTGAGAAGAAAGAGTTAAATTCAAAAAATTTGACCAAATGGGAAAAAAATACATGTTCAAGAATTTTGCATGGAATGCTTGTTAGTGATACGGGTCGGAAATTAGGCGTGTGTTTGTTACTGGACTTATGGAGTGGCACCACCTTCCCGACTTCCCAGTCCGCAGGCAGGATGCTCGTGTCGAGGGTCTGCTGGAATATTTTGCACAAAATAATACAGGAGTACACAACAGTACTTTTTAAGAACTTCGTATTAATAAGATCAACACCGGGGCTCGATGAGGGTTTCAATGACGGGATTATTTTACTTACACCACCTGGGTCAGTAACAATGGGGTCCATGGAGAGATAATTACAGTTCTGAAGTTCAGGTAGTGAAGGGTGAGAAGAAACAACAAAGTTCTGGCAAAAAACTGCATTGAGTTGGGAAGAACATTCGCTACTGGGTACGATGGAACCATCTGGCCCAGTCAATATAACACTAATCGTTTTAGAAGGAGTGATCACACGCCAAATTTTCTTAGGATCGCTAATAAGCGTAGAAGGAAGGGTGTGCTGAAGAAATTGTGATTTGGCAAGTTTTACTGCTGCAATGCATGCTTTGTTGGCGGCTGTGTATGCGTGCCATCGGTAATCACTCGGGGATTTTTTAGCCAGACGATAGCAGCGTTTTTTTCGATTAGATAACCTGTTTACTGCTTGTTGTACCAAGGCGCCTCCGGGTTAGAATTTATTGTGCGCAGAGGGATGTATTTATCAGTTAGTTCGTGAACTTTATTTTTAAATAGGTTCCAGTTTTCTTGAACGGTACGCGTATCAAAATGCAACAAGAAAATGTCCAGAAAGCAAGCGAGTTCATTGTTAATAGTTTCAAAGTCAGCTCTTGAGGAGTCGCGAATTTGCTTAGTTGAGATCGTAGCCTTGCTTAGTGGAACGTTTATATTAAATGAAGGGATCGAGTGGTCGCTCAGACCGGGTAGGTATGAAATCGGGGAAGCAAAATTAGCGTGCGTAGTTACTATCAAATCCAGTATGTTAGCGGTCTCTTGCGTGGTTCTAGTCGGTTCGGAAACGAGCAGGGAAAAGGAAAATAATGAACAAAGATTCAGAAATTCAGTTGTTTATAAATTCGTTTATACCTTCGCTATTTATAACTTCGTTATTAATAGCGAAAGCCCGGCGGATTGCTTAAATCGAGACGTCGAAAAAAACCCAATGCAGCTTCCATCGCAGCTCCGGCTTATTTGGGTCGATGACCAAACACGTACGCCCTTTGACGTCCAATTCCAATTCCAATTCCATGTTCCCCCCCTTCCCCGTCAGAAGAAAAAGAAAGAAAAAAAATGTGGAGAACGATACCTGCTCCAGCTCGGCTATGGCAGGTTTAAAGCCAATATAAAATTCCTTCTTCCTTCTTCCTTTCCTTCTTCCGGCAGCTTCGTCGCCTCGTCGCTCCGAATGTTGAACAGCCAAACGTGCGACATCTGATAATCTCCGATGCCGCCCACTTACTGGATAACGCCCAAGTCTTTAAGCGGTTGCCCAAAATTGTCGATTGTGTACGGCTGCCACGTATTATCGCAGTGTAAAACAACTGCTCGACTCATTGCTTCTCCTGGTGGCAATGGTGGCAACAAAACGATCCGGTAATCTTTGAGCACAGAAACACGCGGGATACCAGGACCGGCATCGGCCGCTATCGCTGCTCCTTCGGAGCCAAACATTCTGCGACTGTTCCTGATGGAAGCCGGAAACAGAATGTCTAAGCTAAGCCCACACGTGGAGACGGTGAGCCAGACGCTGGTGTTTATTCAGCGGCTGAGGAGGATGAGGGTGCTTTGCGGGCGACATATGAAGCAGTAGTGACATGGAGACAGTGAGAGAGAGGACGCAGTAGCCGCGCATGCCGCTCTCCTCCCAACCCTTAGAAAGACTCTCCTCTCCGTTTTCTTTCTACCGATGCACGACCGGGCTACAGCGGCGCTTCCGGCGCTCCAGCCTGGCCGTGGCCGACGCTGCTGCGTTCGGGATGCCGACCCCGCGAATCCCAGGGAATGGCTCACGCGGAACCCCTCTAGCGACGCCTTCAGTTCATCGCAGGCGGCCATGCGAAGAACACGCAAACTGAAAAAATTGAAGCCGTTCCACTCAATGTGAAAGCTCTCGGAAGTGCAGAGCAGCGATTCGCCATCATGGACTGTACCACCGATATCCGCTTAGTGCTACCCCCTCATATGCAATTCAAATTTCCCGCCTTCGCAGGGCTCCCGTGCCCCCTGCCTGAAACTGCGCCAGCAGGAGTTCTGTTCTCTTTGAGCTTTTATCCCCGCACGTGCCGCCATTTCACTGCCACAAAAACGAACCCAGCGGGCGTCCTTAACTAAAGGAACGCGGGCGCTGCCAGTTAATTACGTATATTTCCACAAATATGCCTATAGTTTTCTTTGCGCTAAACAACGGAAAGATGTATGACAACCGCCAGAGTTTCACGAGTTTCGAACGCTTATGACTATATAAACCGCTTGGCTTTCGAAGCCTCTGGGGTACGCCGCGAACAACAGCGTTACTTGGATTAGATTTGGTTGGATTGGCTACACTGGCCGAGGTTGACCAGTTTCGCGTAGCTCCTGGAGAGCCGTTAGTCATGTTTCAAAAGCGCGAGGATTGGATTGGATTGCATTGCCTTGGCTTGAATTGGATTGAATTTGGATTGGTTAGATTGGATGATAAGCAGAAGTAAGCATGATAAACAGCTAATCCTAGACAACGAGGAAAATTAGAATAGCCAGCTGAATAGCCAGCTGAATAACCAGCTCACGCTACGGTTCAGCTGCTTGGCTTTCGAAGCCTCTGGGTTACGCTGCGGCGAAGGCACCATGACAGGCTACACCGTAACGCCGTGAGGATATGCTTGGTTGCAGCGAGCGAGCTAGGACGACAAGGAGAGCGCCTAAAGTGCTCTGCACTTAAAACTGCAGAAGAAGAGCGCGAATACAAAGCTCGACAAAAGCAACATTCCCGTCTCTCTCGAGAACTCCGTAAGCAGGATCCGACACATGCTGCTAGAGCCAGGTGTGTGAATTCACGTTGCGCCGCAAAGCCTATTTTTGCAGGTGTCGTTTAGAGCTTTGCTTTCCGAGCACCTTCACACCGTGAACTGGAGCCAGTTTTTTGTTGTTTCCGTATTCCCACAGGATGTGAGGGGGATTTTGCATATATTTTGCTGTTCTGTTCTGTGTTCCGTTCTATGCTCTGCGCGTTTCCTCTAAATTATCTGGTGTATTTTTTGTTATTAGACCTGCTTTGTCTCGTTCGTGCGTTTGACTGTGTCACGCCATAGGCTGACCTGTACCTTTGTGAATTTATTGCTGCTGTATTGATTGTTTTAACACTGCTGTATTGATTCTGTATAGATTGTATTGACTGGTTTCCCCCTGAGCTGTTCTTACACTGCGGCGGGACGCGACCTGCGGGATCGTGGGCCTTGGTCAAGTTGTCCTTGGGAAAACTTGTTCCTCGCGCTTCCATTGGCGTGTGAACTCTGTATATTATATGACGCCAATAAATGCATTAGATAAAATTCGTTCGCTAAATACAGCCATCGTTCAACGGGACTCTCGAACTAATAAATCAACGAAACACCCAAGAAAGAAAGTACAGTCGCCCGGCCTCGTTAACTCGAAGTGGCATAATTCGAACAAACGAATAATTCAAAGTGGTCCGTTGGTACCGGCAAAGTGACGGTTATCTGAATGGGGGAAACATTCGCCAATTCGAACCTGAAACACCTGCCCCGGTTAATTCGAACAATACTTCTCTCCCGCAAAGACTGCTATTCGTGAAATTCGGAGCCGAAGGCCAGAGTGCAGCTCAGCACGTCGCTAGCCTCCGCAGCCTCCCAAACCCGTACCCGCGTGTTTTCGCCGTGTACACTGAAGCAGCTGGCATGAATCACGCGACCTTCACGCGATGGATCGCAGTCTGGAAGTGCGCGCCTGCTGCCTTTTCTGTTCTGCTACCAAATCGATAACGCGGTGTTGAAGGAAGTTCCCAAGTACAAGTATCTCGGTACTTATATATAAGTGTTGGAACTTTCGAAGGCGACGAAGACAACGCAGGCACGTGCCTCAACAGACGCGTAGACGAAGAAGAAGACGACCAGGCGCGGCTACAAGATGGACGCTTTATAGACCGGTTCTCTGTACATAGGGTAAATATATCTGCTTTCTATCGACGACGGCCTCCTCCCTTGCCTCCCTGGACGTTTTCCACAATAAGCACACGTACTTTAAACGGGAGAGCAGACATTGACTACATCTGAGATAGAGCCCGAAATAAACTGTAGGCGCTGCGAAGAAAACTGCACGATGCGACGACAGAAGTGATATCTCTAGCGTACAAAACTACCATAATTTGACTACGCCAGTCCCGTGTGCACCCGTGCACAGAGAAAAAAATATATTGATATGCGAAAGAATTCAGAATAAGGCTCTAAGTTGATGATTAACTGTTACCTCCGAAGGCAGTCCATATCGCAACTCTGAGAAAGGCTTGGAATGATGACTGTCCATCACAAAATGAACACGAAAAGCTGCGGCCCAGCGTTGCTATTTGAGAAGGCCCGATATTGAGCGGAACTCGGGAGACACGAGCTCCAGCGACGCCCACGTAACATGATGATAACATCTTGAGGCGGGGTTCAAGCGCTTTGAAAATACGATTCAAGCTATTTGCTTATTATGGAGGTAACGTAACCGCGATCTAGGGTAGCGCGCTCCAAGGTGGCGTGACTTGGCCGTGGCGCATGATTTGCTGCGTTCTCTGTCTGCACTTTTGCACTGGTGGCTACAGGGGACGAGCAAATCCGAGTACTTTATCGCGCTTGTATTTCATTAACCTGTATTTCACTACAAAGTTCATTAATTCTGAGGGAGCAGCGCAAACTGACAGGACAAAGGGAGGACACAACACGAGCGCTTACTAACAACTGAAGTTTTTATTAGAAAATGGAAGAACATATAAAGAAGCCTGCGTACTAACACCCCGTGACATCGGCCATGCGCACAACACTCTTGCACACACTGAAAGTTGACGCTCATGCGCGATCAAGGTAATCAACTTCACAATCCAGCAAGCACACCGAGGGGGAACTAATGCAGTCATCACCATTCTTTTTGATAAAGAAGGCTTCAGATATCTCCCTTGTGCGCGCGTCTTTGTGTGAAAACAAAATACTTGTCCCGTTAAGTTTCGGATAACATCCATGCTTAGAACAATGTGACGAGAGATGGGACGAAGGCTGGCCCTTTACTCGACCTTGTTGCAAAGTTCATTAAGTTTGTATTTCACGTGTTTGCATGAGCTTTTCCTCCTTCTGCCGTCGCTGACACACATGCAGTCCCGTGACTAAGCTGGACTGGCAAAAATGGAAGCGGGTAATGGACACGTGCCACATTCAAAATAAGTGCTACTCGGTGTTACGCGTTATCGAAACCCTTCATCTGCTTTTCGATACAAACTTTTCTTGGGGCACTTAAGGCCGGGTTCAGACTGTTGCAGGAACTGTCGTAATAACTTTAAAGAATGACGTCATTTCTCGTCTCAGCCGACCGAACTGCATGACATGCCGTTTTTTGCGTTCGTAAATCACGATATGCCTTTTGCGTCGGTAGTCTGAACATAGCCTAACTCAGACTACCGACGTAACAGCCATATCACGCGCTATTGACGTAAAAAAAACGACGTTTCACGCAGTTCGGTTGGCTGAGACGAGAAATGACGTCATTATTTAAAGATATTATGGCAGTTGCGCCAACAGTCTGAACATGGCGTAAGTCTGCTTACGTGCATTGAACGCGGGAGCCTGGAGATACTTAACAACGTTTTTACTGATACATCGTACTTGTGTCCTTTCTTCGCTTTCAGTTTTCGTGTATTAGCAGGAAATACTTCGACTGTATTCTTTTCTTCTATATCGTGTTTGTGTCAGTTTCCTCTCCTTCATTTCTTAAGGAACTACGCCAGCAAGTAGACTCGCACACGCCACAGTCTTCCTCAATCCAGGATCTGCGAGGCTGGTGAGCTCCTGTCCTTCTGCCGTGCCGTAACGTTGAGGTGCCACGGGGCACGAACTCTTCTAGAATTTTTGTTTCAAATTCAGTGTGATGAATTTTGCGAACCGGGCAAATTGTCTCCTCAGAGCTCCCCATTGCGGGCCAGTCCCCCAAGTGGGCATGTGCTATGAAGGTAGGAATAGAAACAACGACAACAACTGTTCAGATTTCTTTGCTTTGTTTCACTTTCCTCTTCACCGCTCTTGTTCCACCAAGCTCTCTAAATTGTATTTCTCATTGAGTCCAACGCCTCGCTGCCCTCTATTCTTACTCCCCCATCCCACTCCCGCTTACCCTCACTTTAATGCTCAACTTTCTTCTTTTCACACATTCCATCCTGCCATATGACGGGGACGCTCAAGAAAACTCGTTGAAATGTAGAGAGAACGCTTCTGACAGTAGATAACCGGCGCGGAGGCTCAGTAGCTAAGGCGTTGCGCTGCTGTGCACGAGGTCACGGGTTCGATTCTCGGCCGCGGAGACCGCTTTTCTGATGGAGGCGAAAAGCAATAACGCCCGTGTGTACGAGATTTCGGCGCACGCTAAAAATCCCCAGGGGGTCAAAATTAATCCGGAACCCTCCACTACGGCGTGCCTCATGACCTGCGTTGCGTCGGCGCGTTAAACCCTACAGCCAATCAATCTGACAGTGGATGGACGCCGTTGATTGTACATGTATAAACGTATGAGATATCCTTCCAGTTACAAGCAGTAAAACCAAGTTGTCATTTTCCATACCTCCCATATTCATTCCTTTCTCTTTCTGTCCCCAGTACCCTGCCCGCAGAGGGAAGTAGCGGGCCCAAGATCAATTTCTCAGGCCGGTCTCTTCTCCTTTTCAATAAACATTTACTGTCTCTGCCAGTCACTTTTTCGCAAAAAACTATGCGACACGGAACGGCTCTGCTGCGCTGACTATAAATGAAACATACGGTCATGCAATGCCTCATTCCAAATTGTTGTGCCAGAAGGCGATTACTGACGCGCATACTCCGGCTGCAGACGGATAAACGCGCGATAGACCCTGTAGATGCCATGTGAGCCGAACCACCTAAAAGGAAGGCGAGGTCAGGGAAACACGTCTCCAGTTATCATATTGCGCACACACCGGAAGACAGTCGACAGTGGCGGTCGACAGTGCGGTCGACAGTGCGGTCGCCATGGTAGCTACCAGCGCTTCCGTGGAAGCTTCCTGTCGCGCAAAACCGCAACGCACACAACACTTGCTCCTCGGCTGTGATACAGCGTAAGTCGTCTCGAAGTCGTCGGAAACGGGGGTAGGTCGTAAGCTGACTGCACAGCCAATGAACAGTACTTCTGTACAGATAAAATTAGGCTCCGTTCAAAAGAGCTCTCTGGTTAGAAATGTGCCTGCTATGGCGACCATGAACAATAAACCACCCCAAAGCAGCGGCATCCACGAGCGTCACGACTTCAACTCGGCCGCGCGAAGCGATTCCCGAGTTTTCTCCTGATTCTAATGTTAATCAAACGCACCGAGCACATTCGTGGGCGCGGAGTTGCGACCGAAGACACACCCACCCATGGCGTCGACCTTGTCGATGGCGTAGCGTCGTAGCCATGAAATCGTCATTTTATTCCCGCCAGCAGCGACAAGAACTTAGCACCAAGCAAAAATGAAGTCCCCAGGCCACCGCGAGCCATTGGTGCCACAGCCGGGGGGTTTCGGTCCGAACTGGGGTTAACACTTGTCCGAACCGATAGGCGCAGCCAAGACGACACGAGTTTTCCACGGGAGCCGTCTTCATACACAGCGAAAACACATTCGATGACAAATTCAACGTCTAAAACGCACTCACCAATTCTCAAACACGCTCTTGACACGCTGACTTGGGACGATTTCTGATAAGCTCCCGCCGTGAATACTCAGTCAAGCCTTAAACAAAAGCCATATTTTTTGGTCGGGAGCAGGGCGCGTTCTATTCTCTACAGTGAACCCCTTTTCTTACTTGGTTTGTACTTGCGCAGAGCTGCACTGGGTCTACCTCAAAGTGATGTAGCAAACATAATTAGGCGGAAGAACAGAACACCGATAAAAACGGACAGTCCCGCGCCGGGCGTGGCCAACAGCCAGGCTGCGGATTCCGAAGTAAGAGTGGGGTAATATAGTTTATGCTAAGCAATGAGTATTACAGATCGATTTCAGATTGCGCTGCATGCGGAAGATAGCACAAGCCGCATTTTTCCAACGCAAGCGCCCCACTTCGGCGCGCTTAATAACCCAGGCGTGCTGCACGTGATTGCGCCGGTGTCGTTCAAGGTGTATCGAATGTACCAGTCACTTATTTCATAACACGAGCGGTTGGAAACTCGGGAATAGGCAGAATTCCGGCTTTATGGAATAGCGCCCCAGATAATATACCGAATGGTTTCCTAGATTAGTACGCTGAACCGGTTAGTAGATACTTGTGTCTTATATATTCCAAATCAACCAAGGATTCTTAC
Organism: Haemaphysalis longicornis; assembly: GCF_048455015.1. Classification (NCBI taxonomy): domain Eukaryota; kingdom Metazoa; phylum Arthropoda; class Arachnida; order Ixodida; family Ixodidae; genus Haemaphysalis; species Haemaphysalis longicornis. The sequence continues at coordinate 31,507,845 of NW_027526245.1, forward strand.
CTTCCATCTGACTGGAAAACAGCTGAAATCACAAATCAATACAGAATACAGAATACAGGATACAGGAATCAATGCAGGAATCAATAAAGAATACAGGAATTAATACAGAAATCAATACAGCAATACAGAAATCAGGCGATAAATCGTCCCCCGTAAATTATCGCCCTATTTCGATCACCTCTACCTGCAGCAAAATTTTCAAACAGGTTATGTTGAAGTTTCTAAGAAATTTATTTGAATAAAATCCCATTCATCACCCAAATCAGCATGGTTTTAGATCCGGATTACCTATAGTTACTGAGCTTGTTGAAAGATTGCATGATTTATCCCTGGGAATAACTGAAAGTTTGCAAACTGCTGTAATCTTCATTGACTTTTCTAAAGTGTTTGACCGTGTTTCTTATGCTAACTTAATTTTCAAACAATAATTAACAGAGTGACGGGCCGGTTCTCCATTGGATACGTAATTATTTAACCGATCGCCACCAATTTTTACGGTGCGGTAACCGTCATTCTGATTTTTTTTTTTTTAGTTGAAGTTGAAGTTTATTCAAAAAAAGTAAACGGTTACAAAGAAAATTTACAGACAAGGGTCCCGAAGTCAGCGACTGCACTGGGACCCTCGATGATGAAGTACACAAAAAACGTTACAGAAGCAGCAGTGGAAGCGAAAACAAGTGCAATAAAACATTTGTGAAGAAAACAAATAAGCAAGAACATGTAGTGCATGGTTTTCATATGGAAGTTACTAAAATATTAGGCTATGTACATAAACACGGCATTCAAAAGACAAATTATCATTATACATAATTAAATACTAACGGTTTACAAAAGTACACAAAAAACTACTGTGCAAACAAATGACGAAAGTCAAACCAGCAAAACAAAGAAATTAGGAAACATATCAGGTTAGAAGAAGATTTTTTAGAGATTTTTTAAAGGCTGTGATAGAATGTGATGATTTAATATTAAGTGGTAGGCGGTTCCATAGATTATTTGCGGCAAAATGGAATGTTTGCTGGCCATAATTAGTTTTTAACTTAGGTAACAACAAGTTATTATTCAAGGCAAATCTAGTAGTGTTATGGTTCACTAAAGTACCTACGTCAAGAAGTTCAAAACATAATTGGTTGTTGAGTAGTTTGAAAAAAGAAATACCTAAGTTATAATCAAACAATGCTGTGACCGATAAAACTGAATTTTCGCGGAGTAGAGGTGATGCACTTGAATGGCGAGGGCTGCTAGTAATGATAAGGATAGCTTGATTTTGAATGTGCTGAATGGATGATAGGTGGGTGTGATATGTGTTACCCCAAGCAGTGATTCCATAGTTGATATGACTGTGCATGAAAGCGAAGTAAAGTGATAACAAAGCTTTGGTTGGAAAGAATGGTCGTGCCTTCAGCAATGCCCGGATGCCAATGCCCGGATGCCAATGTCATTTTTTTTTCTGATATGATCAACGTGAGATGTGAACTTAAGGTTAGTGTCAAGAATTATACCAAGAAATTGGATGCAGTCGCATGATACGATCCCATTAGAGCCAAGTCTAAATTCTGGCAACATACCTAACACTTTCTGGTGGCTTCTAAAGATCATAAATTTAGTCTTAGTAGGATTAATAATTAAATTATTTCTGCAGCACCACTCAGTTACATCCGTTAAAGCAGCGTTTATTATATCAGTTAGAGATACTATAGATGTGTCTGATAATGTTATTGTGGTATCGTCAGCATATAAAAGACAATTGTATCGGTGTAAAAAGCTGGGTAAGTCATTGATATAAATATTAAACAATAAGGGACCGAGAATGGAACCCTGCGGGACACCTTGGTTAATAGTTTGACAGTCAGAGAACGAGCCAGCTGCAGCTACCACGTATTGCCTATCAACCAAGTAATTTTTTAATAGAGTAAGTGCTGGACCGGTTATACCATATGCTTCCAGTTTCATGAATAAAATTTTGTGATTAATGGTATCTAAAGCTTTTGTGAAGTCTAAGAATACTGAGCCAACATATTTACCACAATCAATATATTTTTAAATAAAATCGGTTAAGGTTAGTAAAGCCAAGCTAGTGGAACTTCCCGCACGAAAACCGAATTGTGAATTATCTATTACGTTAAATTTTTTTAGATAGTTAGTTAAGCGTTTTACAAGTAACTGTTCGATGATCTTGCTCAAACTCGAAAGAATGGAAATTGGTCTGTAGTTGTTAATTAACTCCTTGTTACCTTTCTTAAATACTGGAACAACCTTCGCCATCTTTAAGTTTTTAGGAAAAATGCCAGACTTAAAAATAGTATTAGTTATGATACTTATTGTTTCTGAAACGATATGAGCAACAAGTTTCAAATGACTCATGGAAATGTTATCCAAACCGGGACTGGTATTTTTGAGGTTACAAATCGTTAAGTACACTTCATTGGCAGTAACGGGGTACAGATAAAACGAGTGTGGGGAGCGGGGTAGGTACTGCTGATCAGTAGTGGTAATGCTTGGGGTTGATAACGAGAAAAAGTTGCTGAAAGCATTAGCAACGTCGGATGGCTGAAGAAAGACGGTTCCGTTAAAGTTAATTTTGTGAAAATTATTACGCGAGGACAGTGTATTTAAAAACTCACCGATTAGTTTCCATTGTTTTGGGGGGGTTATGGCTATTATTCGTAAATTCAGTTTCATAATATTGCCTTTTAGCAAGCTTAAGTAGATTACTAAGAGTATTAGTATATTTTTTATAACGTTGGGCTAAAGCAGTGTTAAAAGGTTGACGTTTTGTTTTCCGGTAAAGGTTATCTTTTTTGCGTAAACTGGTCAGTAAGGCATTCGTCATCCAAAGGTTGCATGCGTGTTTGAACTGATTTTTACATTTAACAGTTGTTGTGCTCAACGATACAGCCTTCAAAAACAACGTACAGAAGTCATCGACAGCCTTCACAGGGTCAACAGCGGTATTAACACCAGACCAGTCAGTACTGAGAATGGAATCAGTAAATTTATGTTTAGAAAAAACAGAAGTAAAGAAGGATTTATCAGAGAGTGAAGCTGAACGATCTAATGAAACAAAAATAGGATAATGGTCAGTTATGTCAGTGCACAGTACACCAGATACTGGAGTCGGGGTTAGATTAGATAATGCGTGATCTAGAAGTGTTTGAGAACCCCTTGGGCTGCATCTTGTGTAGGTGTTAATCAGGGATTCGAGTCCATAGCCAGAGAAGCAATCAGTGTAGTCAGTATATACTTTAGCACTTGTATCAAGAAGGTTAATGTTTATGTCACGTAATATCAAAACGTTCTTATTTTCGAATGTTAGCTTGTTAAGAATGGTATCAAGAGCATGAAGAAATTCAGGAACAGCAGAGGACGGGGAACGATAGACTGAGCCAAGAACGAAATTTTTACGATTATATGCAAGTAAAGGATCTTCTATTTCTAACCAAACAGCTTGGCAGTTGCTAATATTGAAAGATAGATCATGCCTGCGGGTGTAAACGACGGTGGGATCAAGAAAAATGGCAGCCCCTCCGTAGCTATCGGAGGGTCGATGACAGTATTCAGCCTGATAAGGTGAAAATCCATGCAAGTTATTATCGCTATCAGAAAGCCACGTTTCAGAAATGCATATTGCTGAGAAATGGTGGTCGAGGGACGTGATAAAGTTATTCTTCGCGCGTTGAAGTGAATCAATGAAAAATTATTTTTTGGTAGAATATAATTAAAGTTGTCTGGAGATAGCAGCGACATGAAAGTTTTGGGCACGCAGTTGCGCGGGGGAAGCGGCAAGATACGAGATGAGTGATATTAGGTGAAAACGTGCAGGTCAGATTCGGATGAAATGCGATACGTCTTACTGTCGCTTGTCTTACGCGCCAAGATGTGGCAGTTATCAGTCCACAAGAACTGCCAGCCCTTTTGCTTTTTGAGAGCAAGTGCCTTGCCGAATAGCCTTTTGTTGTCAGCGGTGAGATGGTCATTTATGAACACTGGCGTCTTAAAGCTTTCCGGAAAACCAATCTGGTTGGCACACAGACGAGCCTTCCTGGCCTTGCGCAAGAAATCGTTCTTCTTTTCGCGACATAGAAAGCGGGCAATTATATTTTTGTCACCAGATTTCACGGGAACGCGGTGCACGATGTCTAGGTGGGATGGCGCAACAGGACACTCAGAGACCTCACCTATTAGTTGAACGATCGCCGCACAGTCCTCTCCCTGGGTAGAGGGAACACCTCTAATCTCTACATTGTTGCTTCGGGAGTACTGTTCTAGGTCGGCAACTTTCTTTTCTAGTTCGTTGTTGCGCAATACAAGTGCTCTGTTCGTGGAAATGAGCTCGACCTGTTTCTCCTTCATCTCATCAAATAGGTCGCTCATAAGCTGAACACTTTTAGCCAAGGAGGCCTGCTCACCCAGCCCTTGTTCGCTAAGCTTTTCTTTGATTTTTGTTGTTAGTTCAAGCACTAATGCATCTAAGTTCCCCTTGAGTAGACCCTCGAGCAACTCAATCCTTTTTTCGAGTTCCACATTCGTCGGCATCATTCAGCACAGAGCAAGTACGGCAAAACAGAGATCTGGGCAGCAGCTGCGGCGTAAGCAAACAATAGAGAGACCTCTGAACATCAAATTTCGTGGAACCAACCTGGATTGCAGAGCGCGAGAATTAGATGCGTGGACTGGTCGCCGCAACCACCGCTGCCAGAGTGGGACGGATCGCCTTCCAGGGACCTTTTATGGCGGGGCCAACAGTAGTTCGCGCAGCCGCAGGGAGCTGCGTCGAAGACGAGGTTGGCGACGGCGATACGCAGTGGTGTGGCCACACGTGGAAGTTAGCCACGCACGGCAATGAAACTGCGCTGATATGGCAGGAGGCGAAGCAGCGTCACACCAGGGCGGTGCAGGGAGGCAAACCTGGATTGCAGAGCGCGAGAATTAGATGCGTGGATTGGTCGCCGCAACCACCGCTGCCAGAGGGCTCTGGTTTTGTCGGAAGTCCCTCAATGTTCAGTATTAACTCCTTTATTGTTTTTAATATTCATCAACCAACGACTTAACTTACCAAGTAGATGTTCTAATAACGCTCTTTGCAGACGACTCCATTTTCTATAACCAAGTAAAACACCCTGAAGACCAGTGGAAAGTAAATAACTTGTTAGAAAAGAGAGCCCAGTATGAGACGACTGGCAAAAAGGAGATCAGTACCAAAAAAAGTGTCGGCGTGTCCATTAATAAGGAAACTTCAAAATTAAATTTAGCGTACACTTTTAACAATGTGGCACTTCAAAGTGTAAATTACTATAAATACCTAGGCGCAACGATATCTTCAGATCTTGACTGGACCTAGCACGACCGTCACGTCACAAAGAAAGGATTAAACAAATTATTTTTTATCAAGAGGGCACTTTATATTGCCATCCACAAAACCAAACATCTGGCACACGTCACCTTCATACTGCCCCTCTTAGAGTATGAAGCTGTGATCTGGTTCCCTAACACCGCGTCCAGCTTTACAACTTAAGAGACGTAAAACGACGCGCTTTAAAATACAACAGATATGGGTGCACTGACTCGCCGACTGAACTAACACGTCGAGCAGGCTTACCCACCTTTCAAGTCGCGCACAGCTGCTCCGACTGAAGTTTCTACATCAGGCAGTCCACAAATCACTGAGAATAAACCCTGATTCCTTCTTGACCTTTGGCAGCGCTAGACCGACAAGCTAACGGCATTGTTGAGAATTAAAAGAGTATTAATATAATTCTCAATTAGTAATTGTTTAGTAAACATAAAATAAAATAAATTGTATAATGATGGTTTAATTTATTCACCAACAAGTGAATGCCCACATGGCTGTACTGCTGATGTGGTTTATAGCGTGCCTATGCGAAATTTTCGAGCGCCTCTCTTCTTCCTTTCCCTGTTGCCTGTAAATTTGATTGCTCTGTGTTACTCTTGTTGTTTCATGATGTAAACTTCTTTCTTGGCTGTATGGTGACCGTATGAATGAATAAATAAAATAAATAAAAATTATCGGCGGCGATGACGTGTGCGCGGGTGGCCGCCACTGCCGCTTCAAGAGAGAGCGCTACTCAACGGGCAACGCGTGAGGCCGCAGGACGATCATGTACAAGTAATGATTTAAATGAGTTTGTTCCGTTGCTCTCTGCAGCTAGGTACGTCTTCGGGGGTAACAGTTGCCAGCACTCGACTCATAATGTTACTAGTACAACTGTTGTTCTTATGATTTCTTTGACTGAGTAAACGAAAAAAGAGAGCTTTGTCTCAGGTGTCCTTAGCCAATGTAGAAAAATTACAAAAAGGGTGTGGTTACTGCGCACATTTTACATTCTGTCAATTAAAATTGCTTACACAAAAATATACCAAGACAATATGAATGTTCACGACATTGTGTAGCACAATTAAAACGAGGGAGATAGGAAGAGCGAGCAGTAAGCTTCTAGGAAAATATTTCAACAGGAGAGCGCACAATCTCAGCTTTAGTGATAATATGAATGCACTGGTGCCTGAAATCTTTTTAGGCGCGCAACAAAATTCCACCACCTGGCCGTAGGGTGAGGTCACATCGGTACAACCCGCGAATGAATTGAATTAATGCAAAAATTTTTACAACCTCAAGCTTGTAGGTGAAACGACGTTTCTGTGAGTACGATGATATCGATATTACAAGTGTCTATGACATGCCTTAGAGAATCGCGTTTGTAATTATACTTTGAACGTAAGAAGCATCAATACATTCAGTAGCTTTATTGCGCTTCCCCCGTGCATCTCCAGGCCCAGATGTGAACTCTCACGTCTTCTAACACACGCATTCCCACTCAGCGGTCTCTTGCTGCCCTTTTTCGTACAGCCGAACTAGCGGAGAGCCGAAACTGGCGGCCTTAAGCGCTAAGTCGTTCTTTAAAGCCATTACCTCCTCTACACTGCGATGCTGGCGCGCTCTCAATGGCCCTCTCAAGCCTCTGGTATACCGTCAGCGCTGCAGCTACCTTTTCCAGAAAAGGAGGCCCCTCGCGCGCCAAAGGTAATAGGACCTGCTCACAGACACATGCAGCTATTCTGCTGGTAAGCGGGAGAAGCACCCGCATGAATACCCAGTACAGTCCCCAGTTTTATGACAGTAAACACGGGAGCGCGTGCCCTCAGGGCATGCGGTGTGCTCTGATGAGAGGCTGGCGCGCTCTTGCAGTTGGTGCGTTTAGCGGACGCACTCCCTGAAAACACTTTATCGCAGAGTTGCCTGTTCCACAAGTTACTTCACGGCATCTAGAAATATGACGGCTGAGAATAAAGCACTTCTTATCACCAAATCGGACAGCGAAACACAAACCTTTGAGTGTGTTCGCTGTGTTTCCCCACTTGATAATATCCACCTCAACTGCACGTGTCTTCCCTGGAATAGCTTCCGGGTATCGTGACGTACACTATTGTTGCCGCTGCAGACAACAGCCCCATTAATCTCTCTTTCTCTCTCTCTCTCTCTCTCTCTCTCTCTCTCTCTCTCTCTCTCTCTCTCTCTCTCTCTCTCTCTCTCTCTCTCTCTCTCTCTCTCTCTCTCTCTCTCTCTCTCTCTCTCTCTCTCTCTCTCTCTTCCACTGAATTACGCAGAACTCTGTGTTTTGTGCACTTAACTACGAGGTCCCATATATGGTGCTCATGTTGCTGTGTGCTTTCATCCCATTTGTATAGTAAGTGAAGGACAGCTTTCCTTTATTGCAGCTGGAGGTGGAATGACCCTGTTGCAATGCAGATGAAGCCCGTAGGCGGTTTTTAAGCCTCCAAGGCCATCCTCAAATTCCTTGCCTTCTTTTGCCGCTGGGTTTCCGCGTCCGAGTATATCTTTTCCTTCGTCAGCTTCACTTCCCTAAATATTACTAGGGCTGCCCCCTTCCAGAAATACTTTCGGCCCCGGTCTTTCCGGTGTGTTCTTGGAACCTCTCTTGGCGTCGTTCACCCCAACGCACGGCGTCCTACGAAGTCGAGGGGGGTTTTCTGGGATTGTCTACATGTAACTGTTGTCGCGGCTGCGCTCAATTTCTAGCGTTTGGGAGTATTCAGCGCTAAAAGTAATCCCACCCAATGCACGAACCAACTTTTCGCGCCCGCCACCGGCTGCACATTTGTTGTCATTTAAAGCAAAGCTTCTCGCCTCTACCCCCAATAGTTCTGTCGCGACCATTGATGTCAACAGAAAACTCCCGCGAATAAATAAAAGAAGGTACTGGAACTGCTAGGAATCGGCCCTGGAACAAATAGAGAAACGGAGCGAGAGCCCGTTGTCTTACCGATTGAGCTACGAGCCCACGCGGGGACGGAGGAGACAGACGGGGCACTCACCGGGCACATGAGCGGGTTTGCCCCCTGCGTTCACGCTAAATGCCAAGTGATAGCGACACGAAACCTCTCGCGCCACCGTGCGCTCCGCCCACGGCACGTGTAGCGGCCGTGTGCGCACCTTGCGCATGCACTAGGAGTTATAAAAATTGCAGGAAGCTCACACACACGGATGGCGTCTCACTTCGTCTCTGCCGCCGCCATCTCTCGTCGCCTCCGTCGCCGGCGGCACAGACGTGGGAGAAGTGAGATCGTCTAACAGCGGGTTTGAGCTTCCTTTCATTTTATAAAAAAAGGTTTCCGCTGATGTGCTTCACCAATACAACCCAACCAATCACCGTTCATGCATCTTGCATTGATTTAACCTTAGCCAAGAATATGTTTTTGAAGTAATAACGGCTGCGGTTCAGTGCAGTTCACTTGTTTCTAGTTTCACTCTTTGTAGAGCCACGGGTGCGAACTCAAGTGACGTCGCATTGGTAATCGTTGTGGGTGCCGTTTACAGCTTCGCTTTTCAACAACCTTCACATTGTGGATTGGCGCGCATTTTTTTTTCAACAACAATGTTGGGATTGGTTGCTTCAACAAATGTCGCAAACCCATCTTCCAGAGCTCTTCTGCTACCATTTTTCGGGTATTTGGATCTCTATTCTTCGAGTGCCGCATTATGAAGGGGCACTAAAACTTTAAATATTCAACGAGACACTTAAGTCTGCTTACCTACTTAGCCTTGGTGGGATTCTTTCGTATTTAGAACGATCAAATTACTCATCCGGTGCTGGAGTGGTGGGATTGTCCCCTTTATCATCCTTTCCCTTCGCGTCGTTCATGACTTTTTTGCTCTCTTCCCCTCCGTTAGTGTTTTTTTGGGTATCGACGGAGCCGATTGTTTTCTTCTCTTTTGTTTCCTTCTTCTTCCCCCTAGTACGCCCAACGAATTCGTTATAAGCGAAATTGTGCGTTCCTGTTTGACACATTAGCATGATAAAATTACTCCTATAAGTTCATAGCTTATCTCTAACACACGTCTTTCAAGTGCCAGGCCACAACGCATTCTTTCAGCCCAGATTTAGTTTCCTGAAGCCAAGGCTCCGCTCCGCGGCGAGCAAGGGGGTGCGTGTACGTGTCGCATTTTGTAGAAACCTGGTTCCATACCCCCAAACACTTTGGCTTCTTTAGTTTGGTTTTGGTATGTTTCGACTGTCAGGCAATGTGGGACCCATTAGTGAAATTTTCCGAATACTGTCCGGTATTTTTTGAGTTTTTGTAAACTTCGAGCGATTGCAAAATTCTCAGACCATTTCACCCAATTCTGAGAACGAAATTCCCCTGTGACGGCTGGCTTTTCGGTCACGCCGCCGTAAAATTCGGTTCCCCTTACAAACTCGCCGCTTCCTGCAGGCGCCTAGCGCCATTTTTTTTACTTGGTTCGAACACAGCCTTTTATATTTTGAGCTATTACAGAAACAAAAACCCGCAAGAACTAATTAGGGTGGTCTAACGGGGCGCGGTTCCGCCTGTGCTTTGAGGCACGGTGTAATGCAGGGCTCCGGATTAATTTCGACCACCTGTGGATCTTTAACAAGAGCCGATTCTGTACACATGGGCGCTTCCGCTTTCAGCTTTCATCTGAAAAGCGACCGCCACCGCCGGGAATTTAAAACGCGTCTTAGGGCTAAAAAGCACCACGCTTCTACGGCGGATTTAAAAGACCCCCTCCCCCTTCCGCAAGAATTTCGGGTTTTGACGCCAGCGATTACTGCCCCAATGTCCCCCAAATCCTCGAGTTTCTTTTTATGTTCTTTTGGCTCAATTCTAAGCATTTCTTTCGTGAATAATGGTGTTACTGTTTTGGATTGGTTCAGTCTATAGCGCAGCGCGGCATACCAACAAGTTTAATGAACTTTCGGTTCACACAGGAAGTGTCTGGGTTGCCCTTGTCTCGGAACAAAATATCGCCACGCCGGCACCGGACGTCGCACTGCGGATTAGTGGGCGTTCATTGCTTTAGCAATAAATATTTCTGCGTGAAGCGAAATGTCATTCGTTTCTTTGCTCTCGCAGCTGTTCTTCAGCGGGCCACCATGGTGGCAGTAAAGTTGGCAGTTTTCTCTAACTTCCTGTTTACTTTTACGACTTTATACGGATTGTGATAGTCTTGGGCGAGCCGGCGCCATATTCTCAACTCCACTTGACTGTCTCAGAGTTCCATCTATCTGTGGGTTTATTTCGTTGCAAGTATTGAAATCAAAATCAGAAAAGCTCGTTTAGACGCCATATTTGTTAACACTGCCCAAGCACAGTCGGCCATCAAGCCCTGCCACTCAGTGGCACCACCGAGTCTCCGCCGCCGAGGATAAGGTGTAGATTTCTGTGAAGTGTAAAACACAGTACTTAAGACAAAGAACGACAGAAGTATGTATATTTACAACTTTTATCTCCATGAAATATTTATTACGAAAACAACACATTTATGGAGCAAATAACGCGCGCACATCTTGAATCCTAGGGGCCTCGGCGCGGAAAACCGTGTCTCGTGTGAACCAAACCTTGTTCCCTGACATGGCGCAAAAAACCCGGAAAAAAACTATTGTAAGGTAGAAATGGGATACGGCTGTTTCACTATCAATGGTAGGCGTGCATAAGTGCAGAGGAGGAATAGAAACTTTTTTCACCGATAAGTTCAGGGCAGGCACGTTTATGCTTGCACCAACCAGACAGGCGACTCTTGAGGCCTAAGCAGTCGCCTTTGTGAGCCGATTGCGATGTTTTTCTGTTAGGATAGTCTCATCATGTCAATGCGATATCCAAGCAACGTGCGCTGACGTATCCAGTGCTTCCGCCAGTCAAATTCCAGAGATACCCGCTCAATTGCACGTTGAGTTACGGGGAGGCAAGGCCATCGTATTATGGATCGCCATAAAAAGTGTCGTGTGCACCCCGATTCTCGTTTATTTCGCAGCTTTTGCCCACGGTAGCTTACTTTGCTAAGTTTTGATGCCTTTTTAGACAGTGAGAGTTTTTCTGAATGTGAAAGAGGGGTGATCCGCATTCAAAAGATGCTCATACCAAGGTTATAAATAGCGGCGGTTACAATAGCAAAGGTTACTTATGACAAATAGCAAAGGGTATAGTTGACATAGCCTCGATAATTTCCATTATTTGATGCCTTAGAATTCGTGCCCCCCCCCCCTCCCCTGCCTTCGCAGTATTGCACGTGAGGAGGACTTTGAGGTAGGTTTTAGTTTTCTCCCCCGTTGTAGGCACTTAGGTGGAAAGACATGTTTTGATCTCAATAGTCAATGCGCTGTTGTCCGTGACGATGACGTAAAGAAAAAAACACAATCATATGCACTTTTGATGAGCTAAACAACTTATTTAATGAAAGGAACGCAACGTTGCACAAATGGTGCTTCTTCGTTGGGACTTGGATGGCGACTGCTTTGCCGCCTCTCCCGCTGTTTCGCCGCTCATGCGGCCGGGCAAAGTTCCGTTCTATGAGTCTGCCGCGCAGCGAGCATCCCACAGGCCGCATCCCGGGAAACGTAAACGCACCACGCGCCTGAAAGTCGGGGCCGGTAGGTGAAGCGTAAACACACCACACGCTTGAGAGCGGGGGCCGTATATGTAGTTTCGCCTGGCGTGCTGTGCGCGACATATCCCCCCCCCCCTCCCCTGCCTTCGCAGTATTGCACGTGAGGAGGACTTTGAGGTAGGTTTTAGTTTTCTCCCCCGTTGTAGGCACTTAGGTGGAAAGACATGTTTTGATCTCAATAGTCAATGCGCTGTTGTCCGTGACGATGACGTAAAGAAAAAAACACAATCATATGCACTTTTGATGAGCTAAACAACTTATTTAATGAAAGGAACGCAACGTTGCACAAATGGTGCTTCTTCGTTGGGACTTGGATGGCGACTGCTTTGCCGCCTCTCCCGCTGTTTCGCCGCTCATGCGGCCGGGCAAAGTTCCGTTCTATGAGTCTGCCGCGCAGCGAGCATCCCACAGGCCGCATCCCGGGAAACGTAAACGCACCACGCGCCTGAAAGTCGGGGCCGGTAGGTGAAGCGTAAACACACCACACGCTTGAGAGCGGGGGCCGTATATGTAGTTTCGCCTGGCGTGCTGTGCGCGACATATCCCCCCCCCCCTCCCCTGCCTTCGCAGTATTGCACGTGAGGAGGACTTTGAGGTAGGTTTTAGTTTTCTCCCCCGTTGTAGGCACTTAGGTGGAAAGACATGTTTTGATCTCAATAGTCAATGCGCTGTTGTCCGTGACGATGACGTAAAGAAAAAAACACAATCATATGCACTTTTGATGAGCTAAACAACTTATTTAATGAAAGGAACGCAACGTTGCACAAATGGTGCTTCTTCGTTGGGACTTGGATGGCGACTGCTTTGCCGCCTCTCCCGCTGTTTCGCCGCTCATGCGGCCGGGCAAAGTTCCGTTCTATGAGTCTGCCGCGCAGCGAGCATCCCACAGGCCGCATCCCGGGAAACGTAAACGCACCACGCGCCTGAAAGTCGGGGCCGGTAGGTGAAGCGTAAACACACCACACGCTTGAGAGCGGGGGCCGTATATGTAGTTTCGCCTGGCGTGCTGTGCGCGACATATCCCCCCCCCCCTCCCCTGCCTTCGCAGTATTGCACGTGAGGAGGACTTTGAGGTAGGTTTTAGTTTTCTCCCCCGTTGTAGGCACTTAGGTGGAAAGACATGTTTTGATCTCAATAGTCAATGCGCTGTTGTCCGTGACGATGACGTAAAGAAAAAAACACAATCATATGCACTTTTGATGAGCTAAACAACTTATTTAATGAAAGGAACGCAACGTTGCACAAATGGTGCTTCTTCGTTGGGACTTGGATGGCGACTGCTTTGCCGCCTCTCCCGCTGTTTCGCCGCTCATGCGGCCGGGCAAAGTTCCGTTCTATGAGTCTGCCGCGCAGCGAGCATCCCACAGGCCGCATCCCGGGAAACGTAAACGCACCACGCGCCTGAAAGTCGGGGCCGGTAGGTGAAGCGTAAACACACCACACGCTTGAGAGCGGGGGCCGTATATGTAGTTTCGCCTGGCGTGCTGTGCGCGACATATCCCCCCCCCCCTCCCCTGCCTTCGCAGTATTGCACGTGAGGAGGACTTTGAGGTAGGTTTTAGTTTTCTCCCCCGTTGTAGGCACTTAGGTGGAAAGACATGTTTTGATCTCAATAGTCAATGCGCTGTTGTCCGTGACGATGACGTAAAGAAAAAAACACAATCATATGCACTTTTGATGAGCTAAACAACTTATTTAATGAAAGGAACGCAACGTTGCACAAATGGTGCTTCTTCGTTGGGACTTGGATGGCGACTGCTTTGCCGCCTCTCCCGCTGTTTCGCCGCTCATGCGGCCGGGCAAAGTTCCGTTCTATGAGTCTGCCGCGCAGCGAGCATCCCACAGGCCGCATCCCGGGAAACGTAAACGCACCACGCGCCTGAAAGTCGGGGCCGGTAGGTGAAGCGTAAACACACCACACGCTTGAGAGCGGGGGCCGTATATGTAGTTTCGCCTGGCGTGCTGTGCGCGACATATCCCCCCCCCCTCCCCTGCCTTCGCAGTATTGCACGTGAGGAGGACTTTGAGGTAGGTTTTAGTTTTCTCCCCCGTTGTAGGCACTTAGGTGGAAAGACATGTTTTGATCTCAATAGTCAATGCGCTGTTGTCCGTGACGATGACGTAAAGAAAAAAACACAATCATATGCACTTTTGATGAGCTAAACAACTTATTTAATGAAAGGAACGCAACGTTGCACAAATGGTGCTTCTTCGTTGGGACTTGGATGGCGACTGCTTTGCCGCCTCTCCCGCTGTTTCGCCGCTCATGCGGCCGGGCAAAGTTCCGTTCTATGAGTCTGCCGCGCAGCGAGCATCCCACAGGCCGCATCCCGGGAAACGTAAACGCACCACGCGCCTGAAAGTCGGGGCCGGTAGGTGAAGCGTAAACACACCACACGCTTGAGAGCGGGGGCCGTATATGTAGTTTCGCCTGGCGTGCTGTGCGCGACATATCCCCCCCCACCCCCCGAAATGACTCCGTCATTTGCGTTTAGTTTAGCTACATAATTCCAATGGGTACACCAGTTGAACGGGTCTTCATACAACTGTTCCGCCAGGCAGTCGTACTTCCCATGATCGGACCTTTCCGTCACGGCCAGGCAATGTTGTTTCAACGGTTCCCATTTTCCACATATGTCTGGTCTGCATTGTTTCGCTCAACAGCACCAAGTCGCCGGGTTTTAGTGGTCTGGGTGTGTTTGTTCGCAACTGAGAGTTCCGTAGTTCTCTCAGGTATTCTGTCGCCCATCTCTTCCAGAAATGGTTCAGCATTTTATTCCTATGAGACAACGTTTGCTTAAATTGGGGAAAAGAAAGTGCCGTTATCTCCTGGCGCTGTACGTTAGGTAGCGATGTGTGCCGTCTTCCAGTCAGAAACAACGCTGGAGAAAGTGGTTCAGTTTCGTTGGGCTCGCTATAGACATTTGTGAGGGGGCGCGAATTTAGCATTGCCTCTACTTCGTTCAGTGTTGAGCACAGTTCTTCAAATCCGAGGCTGCTCGTTCCTAGCGTCTTTTTTAGAGCCTGCTTAGTGAGTCCGACCAAGCGCTCATAAAAGCCGCCCCACCATAGTGCGCGTTCTACAATGAACTTCCATCGTATGCGGATGTTGGTGACGAAGTTGCCTTCTTGAACGTGAGGGCGTTGTCACTATAAATAGTGCTCGGTAATCCTCGCCGAGAATTGAATCGACGAGAAGCCAGCAGAAAGGAGGCAACCGACATGTCACTCACCAACTCGAGGTGACACCGGGTGACACCGCATGTGACGAGCACTTTGTACTCGTTGCTCCTTTAGCGAGAAGAGGGCCGGAAAAGTCGACACCGGTCACCTCGAAGAGCTCTCTCTTCGAGGTGACCGGTTGATGCGGTCAGTCGTAAGGGGGGCTGTCACTTGGCTTGCTGGCCGCGAATGAAAACGTTGGCACGTTATGCACGTCTTTATGGTTCTCTTAACTAGCTGCCTTGCTCCAAACAGCCAAAACCGCTCTCTCCCTTGCGTCAGTGTATCCCGGATGCCTGCGTGCAACACCTGTCGGTGACACTGCAAAGCTTGAAGCTCCGCCACTTTACAATTCTTGGGTAAGACAGCGGGGTGCTTCTCGTTGTATCCAAGTTGGCTACGCTGAATCCTTCCCTCAACTCTTAAAATGCCAACACTGTCAATCATCAGTGACACATTTCCCAAAGGCGAGTCAAGGGGAATTCGTATTCCTTGGGCGACACACGCAACTTGTCTTGTGAACCCCCCCTTTTGCTCCCGACGTATCCAGTACTCCTCAGCCTGATTCAACTCGTCGGCTGTGAGCGTTCCCAAGTCGGTGCTTTGTCGTTTAGTTCTAGCGATGAACCGAAAAACCCATGCCGTGACTCTGATTAGCTTCGAGTATTTCCCGTAGTGATCCAAATCGGTCACAGCCGACTCAGCAGTTGGCGACGTCGTCGCTGGCAATGACCTAGTTTCCTTCCTTTCCTCTAGCTCAATTTCACTGAATGTCGCCTCCAGAACCACGGGGGGCCAGTCCGACTCTGTGCGACAAATCCACGGTGCTCCGTTCCATCATAGCACGTTCATGGCCAGTTGCGCGGCTGGTATTCGGCGTGTTAGAAGATCCGCTGGATTTTCCTTCCCCGGAGAATTTCTCCTCATGAACTTGTCCGTGAGGTGTTGAATTTCAGTGACTCTGTTGCGTACGAACTCCTGCCAGCAGTCGGACATTCCATGGATTCAGTGGAGCACGATTGTTGAATCCGACCACAGGCAGTCATTGGAAGGCTTTTCCTCGAGGGTTCTCGAAATGTAGCGACATAATCGAGCAGCAAGCAGGCATGACATTAGTTCAAGTCTCGCCAGTGTAATTTGCTTGACTGGCACCACCCTTTAATTGCTTATCGGGATTGTCGCGCTTGTACTGTCTTCACCCTCGATGGTGAGGTAGGCGACCGCTCCGTATGCCAGTGGACTGGCATCGGCAAAATTGTGAAGGTACTTCAAGAGAACGTGTTGCTGGGCGTGTTGGTTGAGGTCTACAAACATACTGAGTGGCGCAAATACACAACACACAAGAAAGAAGACACGGAAATGCGCTACTTGTCTTCTTTCTTGTGTGTTGTGTATTTTCGCCACTCAGTATGTTTATAGAAAATGTGAAGGCAGTCTGTCCTCCCTCCGTTTGCTTGCGACCCGTAGTACCGTGGTACTTGAACCTCGGAAAGATGTTGGAGTTTGTCTAGCCACTCCGTGCAGGCCGCCAGATGTCGTCAGGTAACGTGTTGTCCCAGTCTATGTTTCTACGCCACAGCTGTTGGAATAGGATCTTGGCCCGCACGATGAAAGGAGAAAGCCACCCCAGTGGGTCATATATCCGCGCCTTTGTTTGCAGCATGGACCGTTTTGTGGGTGGTTCTACGTCGCGAAGGCGATCCGTGCATGGAAAGAACGTTAACTGGTCAGCACATGGGCCCACGTGAGTCCCAAAATCTTCAGTACTGCCGACAGATAGCCGAGATGAATGGCGGCCCGGGAGTCACGCTGGAATTGCTGGCGTAGCATTTCAGTGTTAGACGACCATTTGTGCAGTTTCATTTTCGCCGCTTCAAACATTTCCGTCGCATCGTTGTAGAGCTTCATTGCTGCTTCCTCGCTTTCAGCCCCCGTTAATAAGTCATCCACGTAAAGACTGTTCTTGATCCGACTGGCAGTTTGAGAGTACCGTTCTTCGAATTTCCCTAAGTGGTGTTGAAGCGTTGCGAAAAGCAGCATATGCAGCAACATATGCAGCAAAACATATGAGCTAAACAACTTATTTGATGAAAGGAACGCAACGTTATACAAATGGTGCTTCTTCGTTGGGGCTTGGATGGCGACTGCTTGCCCGCCTCTCCCACTGTTTCGCCGCTCACGCGGCCAGGCAAAGTTGCGTTCAAAGAGTCCGCCGCGCAGCGAGCATCACAGAGGCCGCATCTCAGGAAACGTACACGCACCACGCTCCTGAGAGCCGGGGGCCGTAGGTGAAACGTAAACACACCACGCGCTTGAGAGCCCGGGGCCGTATTGTAGTTTCATCTGGCGTTCTGTGCGAGACATGCGCCTTTTATGTCCATGACATGATTGGCGCGCTTGATGTTCATTTGAAGCTGGTTGATAATCTCTTCTTCGAGCTCCAGTAAGTTAACATGCGTTGATAGTTGCGGTCGGAACCCTAACATGTCGTCGGGGATATAATTATTTTCTTAAATGTATGATGTCAGCCTGTTTAGCAGCATGTATTTGCATGCAGTTTTCGCGCGCACGATTTCGAAGAGATTGGTCGTATACATTGTACGTCGATTGGTCTATTAGCGCTAAGAATCATAGTAACTAACTTCGGCGTGCTTCCATGCCGGCGATAGTTTCCCATTTTACAATAACTTTTTATATGCGTCTCGGCCTCCTTGCCCCCGATATGGAGGAGTATCTTTTTGTTGACCCCGTCCTTTCTTGTCGTGGTGTTTCTGTCCAGACTACTGACGGCGATATCCGCATCTGTCGTAATAAAGGATCGATCTAGTTCCGAATTCGGCTGGCCTCCACATTTGGTTGGTTCTGATTCGATGGGGCATCATCTAGGTATTTTGGCTGGACTTCTCTTACGTTATCTTCCTTCTTTTCAGGATATTGCGTACCAGCCTGCAAACGTGCTGCATGGTTGTTGCGGTATTGTCTGTCTTGCCGAAAAGACCTAAATATAACCCACATTATCTTGGTGCTGCGCATGCCACGCAATTAGAACTTCTAATGTCAATTTTTATTTGCCACCCTCACTGTGCCTTCTTCAGCCCCTTTGGTGATCTGGGCAATGCGGTATTCAGCTTTCCCTTACACTTCCGCCGCTTCTACTGTTTTGTTAGCCCTTTTCGCGCCTGCCATATATGTAGGAGATGAGGGTCTAGTCGCCGCGTGTCGGCTGTGATTTAGCCAGTCCTGGTGTACGCGGCTGCTCTTTCTGACACTTAAATTTGGTCCTGCCTTCGACATTTTCAAGACTCATTTCACTTGTTTCTTCCGAGCGAAGAGCGTTCGCCATTCCGTTATTTAGCACAGTTCACTCAAAGGGAGGTCTTGGGGGGCAGGATGACGGCACCGTAAAATGTATTTTGCAGCAATTTATGGGTACTCGTCGCGTGCATGTGTGTATCAGGGATCAGGGATTTGCAATGTATTTCCACTAGCGTCTGCATAACTAACGTCAAAATTACTCTGTTGTATCACGCATATTTGTTTTAGCATGTAGAAATTTTAAGTTTTCTTTGAATATTTTTGAACTTTCACTTTAACTTTTATGCAATTCTGGCATCATTTTTGACCGCGAACGTTTCACAATCATATTACTAGCAGCCTGAACAGCTGTCGCAGAAACCGTGCTTGGAATTTATATTTTTATTTTCACATGTCTCCTATGGCACGATATTTAGATTTTACTTCAATTGGAAAATCCCTAAAGCGGCCTCTTCCCTTTTAAATTGCGAGCATTTCTTTAACTCACAATGTCACCCGTCCGTTGGCGATCGGCGTCCGCAGCCAGCCAGCACGTGCGCCCCTCCCCTGCTCCTCCTCGCTCTCAACAACAGGTGCGGGCGCGCATGCGCGTGCTCCGGCGCTGAAAGAGGCGTTGCAGCAGCAGGTGCTACCTCCTCTCCCTCTACTGCGCGCGCTACGAATATAAAGCGGGTATCGGCGCGGCTCACTCCATTCTACTCCTGCGCTCTGTTCTGCTTACTCTCGAGTTTGGTCGTCGTCGGAGTTCATAAGCGATGGAAGCAACACCTTCAACCAGCACCGCGACGCGAGCCAACGTCAGCGTTGCAGTACCAGTTCAAGACATCGTGCCATCCTCTTCATCGACGGCGGCAGAAGACAAGGCGGCGAGACGGCGCGCTGCCGACGCCGAACGCAAGCGTCTGAAGCGCGCTGCCGACGCCGAACTTCGTGCACGAGAAGCCGCGGCCAAACGTCAACGTCGGGCCGCGGATCCTTCGCTCGGGCAACGAGACGTGTCTGCGCAACGCGAGCGCCGAGCTGCGGATCCCGAGCGTCGTGAACGAGAGACAGCGGCGAAGCGTCAGCGTCGACCGGCACGTTACGTACTTACGTCTCTCGTCTCTTTCTCTCTCTCTCTCTCTCTCTCTCTCTCTCTCTCGTCTCGCAACCCAACTACCCAACCCCTACGACAACAACAACTACAACTACCACCGCCAACTACCACAACCTACGCCACGTGACCACCCCCAATGCTCTGCATTTACTCGTGTCCCTCGCGCGGGGGCATGCGACGGAGGGTTTTTCGAGAGCCACATCTAGGGATGTGCAGTTGCTACCGCCGCGTTAAGCTGAGTGACATTTTGCCTACGTATCTCGATTTGTGCATTCATAGTACTATCTATATTTCTTGCGTGTAGTTGACGGCGAATGCGCTTTTTTTACTTTTGCGTATTGGTTAGTCGTGCACACTCCTTTGGCTTCTAGCTATCCAGAAATCACAGTTTGTCTCGCAAAGGTGCTTACGTGGCCGTATTTGCTTCCTTGTAAAGAAATGATACCTGAGACTTCAATTGCCAGATTTCCTGCAATTCGTGGAGTCAAATTTCTTTGTAGACGACATGTCATGGTGCAGTCCCTATTACGTTTCTAGAAGCTACAGCTATGCAGGAAATCTGGAGAACTCCTGCTTTAAATGACCGCAATTCAGCCTTCTCCTCTCCTTGCGTTAATTCGGTGAGGATGTTTACACCTTTCAAGGCGGTTCAGCACTGCGGATTTGTACTTAAAACTGGTTCTTGCGCTAGACTTGGAGGGCGGAATACTACTGATGAAAACTCTGTTGCTCACTGACTGCATGGTTCTGCGCATGTGGAAAACTGTGCGACGGTAGAAGTCATGACACAAATTGCGCAGAAGCCATGATACAAATGCGCGCGAATTACCGGAGGCATACTAAACCAACAAAACGTGGCGGAGGATGTATCAGTGATGCGTCGGTGGCACTAATAACCTGAGAGTGAATTTTTGTGAAAGATGACTTGTATTTTTGCGTGTGGTTTGCTAATTGTACACCTCACGACACGCACTGCCCCTCTGGGCTCTCTGTATATATTTGAAGACCGGCTCCGAAATAAAATCACGTGAAGCAGCGCCAATCCCGATTGTCTGTCTTTTGTTGTCCATCCTGCTCTCAGTTTTGTTGCTAAAGGTCAATGACAAACAAAATACCACAATAGCAGAAGCGAGCGAGAGTTTTTATTTTTTGCTGGTTGTAACAAGAACCATTATTGGGTGTTTTCGCTTTCGGTTGTTTTCTGAAGCCGTAACTGCTCGCGCCTACTCTTCTTTATTTTGCAAACGTTCTTTCTCCGTACATGGCCGCCGCTTCTTCTCGTATGCCTCCCCACAACTGATCGATAACTGACGAAGCTCTTTCCTCCTCCTTTATCTTTTCCTCCATAAGCCTGAGCTGTTCAGCGTTAAAGTGGTCCTTCCAGGCTCCTACTTTTCCCTCTCTTACATAGCTGTACTTTGTGGCGTCCCCGCCATGTCCGTCTCTGCAATTTGCCTTCACTCGCAGTAGAGCCTCTTGCCACTCGGGGTTGCGGTTTTCTCTGTAGTTTATCACCAGCACTGGTCTCATGTATTCAGCCGTGCATCTCTCCAGAATAGTTCGTAGCAGCTCTTCATTTTCCTTCATATCTCGACTGTATTCCTTTCCCAGAAAGTCAGCCAGTCTCAACACGGCACTTCGCAGATCCGCGTGCAGTTCTTCGTACGTGACAAATAACACATTGGGTTTGTCCTTGAGGGCGTATCCAAAGGCAATGTGGTCAAAGTAACTTCCGTTTCCGCATTCCCCAGCGAGAAAAGCCTCCAAAAACTCGGCAAACGTGCCGTCTTGGAAGCGGTACCCCGCAACATTAGTGGCCATGTGAAAGAAGGAGACACATACGTCCCAAGGGTTGCGTGCCACGTAGACGTATTTCGCTTCGTCATTCATCTGTTGCTGGCATGGCGGCTGGTGCGTGATGAATAAACGGAATGGCAGGGTAGGTTTCCAACGCTTAAAATCTACAATTCCCATGTAGCGCACGTTGGCAGTGAAATCTTCGTAAGTGGCCACGGGTTGGCCTCTGCTGAGAATCAACTGAATAATGTAGGCTACCCAGTGTGTGCCGCTCTTTGGGTACGTAAACTGCACTATGTCTCCCATTTGGGCGCGGTAGTTCATGGCCTCCCTGAAAAGCACCGGGTCGCAGTGTGGATCGGCCTGTACACCATGGATGACTTCGGTATGCGGCTTCCTCGACCCCATTGCGAGATGCATCTGGCAGCCACCACGCCTGAAAAAGCATAAAAAATTCAGTAAGATACCTTAGAACCATTAAGAAACATCAAGGAATGTACAGCCACCAGCTAAAGTTTACGGATCGGGAAAATGGCAATTTTAGGTTATTTCTCTCCCTATAGCAGCCCGACAAACTGTCGAATACATGTGTGATGTCGTATAATTACTGAACTAATGGAAACTACCGCACATAGTACTACGGGCTTCCGTGCGGTAGAGAAATGACTCAAAATTGCTGCTTTCGTGGTCCGTAAACGTTTGCTCTTGGGTGTACATTACTTCTTGTAATAGC
Organism: Haemaphysalis longicornis; assembly: GCF_048455015.1. Taxonomy (NCBI): domain Eukaryota; kingdom Metazoa; phylum Arthropoda; class Arachnida; order Ixodida; family Ixodidae; genus Haemaphysalis; species Haemaphysalis longicornis. Next base: position 31,529,952 of record NW_027526245.1, read on the forward strand.
AGCCTGCTACCAAAATCATCATTGAATTCTTTTCAAAAGTAGCCCCGTCAATGCTAGAATCGGCATTCAAAAACGCAGACAGTGGCTAAATGAAATGGAGTACTTAGATTTTAATCCACGGAGAAAGAACAGGGAGCGGAAAGGAATTTTTGAGAGTTAATTGAAGAGTCGCAGTCGTTCGACAAAGGGCTAAAATAGTAGAGACCTATGCACCAACAACCAGCTACGATAACGAAGCCGCGGGCAGTTTCTACGAGGCCGTGGCATCAGCAATAGAGTTGGGGAAAAGATCGTTCACGATTGTGATGAAAGACTTTAAAGGAGAGGTAGGTAGCAAGAAAACCGGAAAAAGTTGAGTGAGGAAATTTCGAATACACAATCACAACAGTCAAGGAGATACAGTGGTGGGATTTGCGTAACCTGATGTTTATGACCACATTGTTCTACAAACGAAAGAATAGGACATGGACACGCAAAAGCTCCGACGGCAGACCAAAAACAAAATTGACTTCATGTTAAGTGAGAACTCAGGTATTTTGCAGGACGTGGTGGTGCTAGGCGAGATTTGGAGCAGCGATCACAGGATAGTTAAACGCAAGCTAAAGCTGAATCTCAAAAGAGAAAGCGGAGAACTCGTCAAAAGGAAAACAACCCAGCATGAAGCCGACCCGAGCAAGGAAGCAAAGTTTAAAATAACAACCCAAAATTACTCCCACCTCCCCTCGCGGGAACCCCTGTGTAGATGCGACGCATAGGGGGTTCCGTTGTTGTTTCCGTTAGGTTGATTCTCCCATCGCGTGAAACGTGCCGTGAACCCCCTGCCGCGGCTATGACGCAACGTGGAGCGGCTATGACGCAACACAATCCAACCCAATCCTTTTTAATCACATCCATTCCAAATCCAATCCAAGCCAAGCCAATCCAATCGAATCCAATCCAATGACCCTCGCGAGAGAGTGTTCGCTATCGGAGAGGAGAGGGGGTGAGCGGCGGAGAGCGCAGCTCGCGCGGCGAGGAGAATGGGGGAGGGGTGTGGAAGGACAACAACAACGCCGTATGGAGGGACAAGGCGAGTGAATGAGATGCAGTCGCATCTAAAACAAAGTCACTCTTTTAGGCGTGGAGAACAAGGATAGTGCGGAAGGGCTAAATGGCAAGCGAACCAGGGCAATCACAGTATCAGCAGCAGCTGTGGAAGAAGCAGCATGGAGGGAACACAAAGGAAACCTAAGAAAACCAAGCAACTAATTGCGAAGAGTAAGAAAATGAAAGTGTCAAGTACAACGGATAAACCTGAATTAGCAGTAGCAGGGCTGCCCGAATTGGTTAAAGGAAGTAAAATAAACAACATCTCTGCATATAACCTTGCATTGATCGAAGGAACGCTGTGAATAGGAGGAAGTTCAAAAACAAATATAGGAAGCTGGATATCGGCACAGAGAGAACGTATATACTCATAGCCGAGCAGGGCAACATTTGTCTCAATATGAATGAGTAGCACTCTGGCGTGGCCGCGGCGCGGTGCTAGCAGTGGTCGTCTCGTGGTGCCGGCGTCGCTGCGCTCGGTCGTTGTCTCGACGGCGTTCGATCCGCTTGTCCCGAACTAGTGCCTCGGTGGCTAACCCCCGCGGTAGGCGCAGCCGCTGGAGGTCCTCAGAACGATCCTGAACGTAGCATTTCGGGGCCGTCGCAGCAAATGTTGACGGAGCATGGACACCGGCCGCAGGTTCCCTACCGTCACCACTGGGGCCACGAATACGCAGGTTCGTGGTGCGACACCGTGCGACTAGGGTGTCGCGGCCGATGCGAAGTCGGCCCGCTCGTTCCACACTTGTTAGGCATAGTCGGTGGCCTGGCCGTGTCCCCCTGGCTTGTTCCTTGAAGCTCACGAGCTCCCTCCGCCTCCTGGTTTCTTGACTCCTCCCTTCTCCTTTTTCTCTCCACTTAAAACCCTCTGGCTTCCATCGCGGAACTCTCTGCGTTTTTGTCAGCCTTTTTATTTCCATATTTGGCAACCAAGTCGCTTGTCTCCAGCGCGGCATCTTCGGATTGCTTCCACGGCTCGCTACCATTTCTGGTCACGATGCCGTTGAAGCTCCACCGCGGCTCTCGTTGATTGGTGCGGCCTTGGCGCGCACTACAAATTCCCTTTCTTTGTTATCTTTTTTTCCCCGGAGGGTTTTGATGCATCCACTCTCAGTAGGTGCCCTTGACAATTTACATATACGCAGCAACAATAGCAAACTAGCCGAAGGCTTACTTATAGTGAATGCAAGAACTTTATGACTTTTAAATGCACAACTGATGGTTTTTGCCGCCATGTTTCGCTCATAAATGTCAGTATACCCCTTTCTTTCCGCCGGTCTGACATAAAGAGTATTGGTAGATGCCCTGTAGCGCATGCGTAGTACATTCACAATCTGTGCGGTGAGTCTCCGTTATTAACAATACATCCAAGTAAGTCCGCGTATCCGGTAAATGAACATTCAGCAAATTGCAGTGTTTCCTCAGACTTAGAACATTAATATGTACAAGCTCTAGCAACAATCTGTTTAAAACGACGCTTGGGCGAAGCCTCTTTTCTGTCCATTCAATGAAGCCGTCGACTTCCCTGAACATTTATAACATCGTTTCAACAAGTCCAGTTCGCCCTGAATTCTTAGTGTCTCTCATCCCTCAATCTTCTTCATCAGAACATTTCCATTTCTAACCCATGTGAACTCAATTACCCTCGTCTTGGCAAGCTGCGTGGCTTGCCAAAATAGGTGTTTTGTTTGAGCTGAAAATGTTCATTAATCAACTTTTTTAATGCGTTACGCTTGCCAAGCCAACTGTCCCTTTGAGCTCGTCTTTGAAAGTTCACGATAATTGCCCGTATTTTTCCTTCCCTCGCCGGACACGGATGAGCCACCATCTGTCGAAACTCGAAGCTTATCAGCTGATGACTCTAGTACCACATAAATGCCTTCCCCGTCACTTGGGTTTAATTCGTGTATTTCAAGGTTATTCCTTCAGTAACATGTTTCCAGGTTAGCGATTGCTGCAAGCAGCTCCATGACATCTCAGTTTTTAACAGCCAAGCTTGCGCTCAGTTCATCTGAGTGTTTCTGCAAAAACAAGCCAAATATAGGCGAAACATCACCATTGCCGTGTTCCTGGACATCAAATCAGCCTATGACTGCGTAGCGCATGAAGCTATACGCTCGTCTATGAAATCTTCAGGTATCGGAGGCCGGATGTATGCATGGTTATCAGACTACCTTTCCGATAGGTACGTCTACATGTCCACAGACAGCGGCGAGTCAGCACCATACAGAGTGACCCAAGGTGTTCCTCAGGGAGGGGTGATAAGCCCCACGATGCTCAACATCTCCATGATAGGCCTGGAGAAATGCTTGCGGCAGTCGGTCGAAATCTCCCTGTACGCGGACGATATCTGCATATGGAGCTCTGGCTGTAACAGGCGTGTGCTACGATCGAGACTGCAGCGGCCAATCGACTCCATTGCAGCGTTCGTGGCAGCACGAGGATTGGAAATCTCGGCAAGCAAATGTGCAGCGTTGGCTTTTACCAAGCGGGACCTCACGCACCACGGACTCACTGTTGGACGCAATGACATCCCATACGTTTCCAACCGTAGGTTTCTGGGGGTGACATTCGACAGGTCGCTCACCTGGTCACCTCATGTCCGCCATCTCAAGGAGAAGCTCTCATCAATCGCCCGCATATTCCGTATGCCTTCTAGTAACTCCAGCGGTTGCTCTGTTAACTCTCTCCTTCGGCTATACGAAACGCTCTGCGTCGGTATGATACGTTACAGCATCCCTGTATTGGCCCCTCTCTCTAAAGGAACGATAAAGGCTCTAGAGTGCATGCAAGCACAAATATTGAGGACCTGCATTGGTGTCCCGATAACTACCTCGACTGTGGGAACACTGACGGAGTGCCGACGCCTGTCACCCTTGGCTCTCAGCGCGCAGGAGCTTCTTCGCGTGCGACTGCGAATTGTGGCAAGGCAATGTGATTACCCTTTAGCGCCAAGTTCGGTCCCTGAAGTTCGTGACTTCCTGCCTCATCATTACCAGCCGCCAGCTCTTCCGCTGCATCCGCCCTGGATGTTGCCAACGATAAAAATAGTGACCACAGTGCCCGGAATTTCAAGCAAGGAGCATATTCCGCCTGCCGCTCTGCGGTTTTTTGCTCTTGAATATATCCACTACACATACGGAGTACACACACATCTGTACACTGATGGATCGGTGTCATCCATATCATTCACTGTCGCGGTGTGGATACCTTCATCTCGCACCACCCTCAATGCCATTCTAAGCCACAAAACCTCATCTCCGGCTACCGAACTCGCAGCTCTGCGGCTGGCCTCGGCTTATATCATCGAGCAGCCTGCACGCGTGTGGGCCATCTTCACGGACTCTCGGGCTGCACTGCAATGTTTGGCGTCTTTCCCCAAAGATCAGCTTGTGCTTGATGTACCTGCTTTGCATCTTCAATCTCTGCAGGCGCGTCATCAAACAACACTTCAGTGGGTTCGTGCCTATTGCGGAATAACTGGAAATGTGAAAGCGGACGCTGCTGCATACATAGCGCATAGCAAACATGGACCACAAGTACCGGTACCATTTTCTCGGAAAGATGCTTCAGCACTTATATCCAGTGTGGCATGGAGCATGCAGCGTTCGATTTCGACAGACGCATCCCATCATTACGCGCCCCTCTACTCTATCGACCCGCACTGTAACTTTAGCATGCCACCTGGAATATCGAAGCATGATGAAGCAGTACTCCATCGCATGCGGTTGAACGTCGCCTACACGCGATACCACTGCTACAAAATCAATCAGTCCACCTCGCCTCTGTGCCCACAGTGTGGTGTCCGTGAAGATCTGCAACACCTCATTTGTGACTGTGCGCGATTTAGTACGCAAAGAGTGCGCCTTGCAGTGTCTCTGGGCTGGCCGCTCTCCGTAGGGCTAGAACTGAGAGACGTATTACGTCCCTGGAATTCTTCCAAACGTGCCTTTCGTGCCACAAAAGCTTTACTGACCTATATAAAAGCCACAAGCCTTGATCAGACTTTGTAAAAAGTTCAAATCATGTGTTCCTCTTCATCATTATAATCATCATTGTCACAGCATTCATCTGGCGTAGCAAGCCAGGCGGTTTAGCTCGGCTGACATCACCAGACTCATTAAAGATTGTTCTCTCTCTCTCTCTCTCTGCAAAACATCAACCTAACTGCTTTGAACGTCAATGGGAATTCTTATTGTGAAAGTAAATCCAAGATCTTATTTTGTGCATAGCATGTCCATGAAACTTTCTATGCCGTCGATAATTTTGCTTGTCTTTCTATCAATTTCAGAACTGAGTCATTTTCCCAAGATTGCAACTGAATAGCCTAAAAAGCCCGCCTATGCGAGAACTAACTTCTGTTAACTTGTTACCAAGCGGACGTATCGCTTTCTTGACATCGCGTAGTGTGGGCTGCTGCTCAGCGTTGTCAACACACGCACGAAGCTGCAGTTTTTTTTTCTCCGTAGCCTGGACATAGCCAGTTCAGTTTAAAGTCATTTTTTTCGCGATGCCAGAACATTTTCCCGTGTTACACAGACCATTACACTAAGAAAAACTAATGGTAGGCGTGTCCCACGGTACAGAATTCCAGCAAACTGCACAGTTCGACACGTCTGAACGAGCGCAATCGGTGTCCGACGGTACGAAAAAATGCAAAAAATTCATCAAGGTTTTGGCGTACCTATAAGATACGAAGCATGTTACTCTCGAGCTGACCCCCCGTCGGACTGCGATAGGCTGCCTTTTTCCCGCCGGTTATGTGGGCTGTTTGGTCCACGGCCGAAGGGTTGCTGGGGCAAGATAGTCCGGGTTGCTTCGGCGCATGTGCGGCACGAAGATTGCTGCAGCAAAATCACGAATGCCCCGGTGGTTCGGAAAGCACTGTACGTCGAACACCAGGCCAACAGGCAATGCGGCTCGGTCGTAATCACGACCGGCTTTATAGGTAACCACCTGCCCATGCTCGCCGATTCCGCGTGCCGAATTTGTTATTGCTTGTTTTGTTCCTTTCAGTTCTTTGCGACGTCACTGCACCGGCTGGCGCTGCATTCGATCCGCGTTTGTCCGCTGTATGCGCTTTTGCTCAGCCAGACATGGTCGTAATTTCGTTCTTTTTCAGTTCCGTTGTGCTCAGTTCACACTGAAGGAAGTGCACACCTCCTGTGGGCTCGACGATGTGCTCAATTACGATGTTTTCAACGCGAAATAGTTGCTGGCTAGGCTGGCAAAAGCGCGCACCCGGCCGGCATCCACCGAACGCGTACCCCCCCTCCCCCCCCCCCCCGAATGTCGTCGCAAAACGTGCCCACAGCTGCCAACACTTTGCTAGCGAGTTCCATGGCCTTGCACGCGTTTGCTAGCACGTGTACATCCGAGAGAATTAAAAAAAACTTAAAAATTCAGCGCGTTTGGCTCTGTAGCATGGATCACACAACATAACGAGAGAGAGAGAGAGAGAGAGAGAGAGAGAGAGAGAGAACGAACTTTTTTTTTCTATTATTGCAGTGGTTGGGGTGGCATCCGTGAGCCGCCTCCGTCCAGGCAGCTGCTGGTAGCACTTCGGATGAAGGCCACCAGGTTCCGTTCATCCTGGTGATTGCAGGCGGTAGCCAGCCCCTCCTTAGTGTCATGTGTTCTGAGTACTGAGGTGTTAGTGCATTCCCACAATATATGTTCTTGGTTAAGTATGGCGTTGCAGTTGCTGCATTGGGGGAAGGGGGGGTGCTCGTGGTCCCATGCCTTAGGCGGTGTAACCATGCCGGTGTTTGTAGTGTCTTTGTTTGTGCTTGTCTGAGTAGTATTTGTTCTTCTCTGTCAAACAATGGAGGGGGGGGGGTGGTGGATACTCCATCCGGTCGTGGAGGTACTGCCTCAATTTGGTACGACGTTGGGGGTGAGATTTCAGGGTACATACATGGTCAGCGGGAGCCCGGATGAGTGCTTCACGGGCGAGTTTATGGGCTCGTTTGTTCCCAGGTAATCCCATGTGCACAGGTACCGAGTGAATTCGGGCCTGTTCTTTTACTGTGGCTAAAAGTTTCAGTGCAGATGGAAAGGTGATTCCGCTTGCAAGCAGGTGACATGCCTTATTGGAGTCCGTGCAGATATTTGTAAGCGTGGTGGGGGTCGTCGTTCGGTCTATTGCGAGTGCTATGGCTAGCATTTCAGCTTCTTCCGGAGAGGTACACCTGGGTTGCATCGAGCATTCGTCTTCTTTGAGGTTTGTATAGGCTATTCCACACATAGGTCTTTTCTTGGCTGCATCCGTGAATATTTGTTTTTGGCGGGGATCCCTCACAACCTCCTTTGAATAAAATGCCGCTCTAATTTGTCGTCGAGATGAATTCCTTTCTTTGGCCATGTGCCGTACGATGGGTGCCACCTGTATATGCTTGAGGATGTCTTGCTTGATGGGGGTTGTAGCGACCTGGGTGGGGCTTGGTTGGTATCCGAGTTCTGTGAGTATAGCTCGTGCCGAGTGAGTGCTGTTTAGCCTTATTAGTTGGTTGTGACGGTGTGTGGTTATAATTTCTTCGGTGGTATGGAGACTCCCTGTGCTGAGAAGCTTCGTTCTGCTGGTGCTGAAGGCGATTCCTAGGGCAAGTTTTGTTAATTTCCTGATTAGTGTATCCACCCGATTTTCTAACGTTTTGGTGAGATTTATAAGGAGCTTGATATCTGATGCGGGTGGTAATGAGGGCGTCCCTGAGGCGGACGAAGTCTCCTTCCTTCAGCCCTTTTTTTCTGTTTGACACTCTTCTCATCATGTGTACAGTCTGCTCACAGTGCTGTATGATTTGGCTCCTAGCTCTGTGTCCTCCGCCGTCACTTTGTATGTGGAGTCCCAGAATTTTTATGTAGGGCTTGGGGTATATCTCGTGGTTTTCGAGGCTTAGGTATATGATGGGGGGTTTCCATCGAGGATTGTGCACTACTAAGAATTCCGTTTTCTCTGCGGAGCATTCTAATCCGATGTTGTGGGCTACTCTTCCTACTGCATTCAGGGCCAATTGCAGAGTGTCTTGGATGAGACCTGGACTTCCCTTATTGATCCAAAGTGTAATATCATCTGCGTAAAGGGAGAATTATATGTCCGGAATCTTCAATAATTCTCTCTGGACCTTCAGCATGGCAAGATTAAATAGTGTTGGTGAAAGTACAGACCCTTGGGGTATGCCTTTTTGTGGGTGAGAGAAGGGAGCAGTGAGATGGTCGCCAATGTCGATGGTGAGTTGCCTGCCTTGTAGAAAGTTTCTTGCATAGTTACACATTCTGCATTCAAAATTAGTGCTTCCCAGTTCGTCGAGCATAACGGCGTGGTCAATGTGGTCAAACGCCTTCTTCGGGTCACTGGCTAGGATTGCTGTCAGTTGTGCGAGACTCCGTTCTTTTGTGTATATGTTTGTAGATGCGAAGTAAAGCATCTTTGGTGCAGAGGTTGCTCCTGAAGCCTACCATGTTAGGAGGTAGGATATCTTGAGCTTCAAGATGGTGTTGGAGTCTTTTTAACGCCATCGTTTCCATTACTTTCCCCTCATTGGACTTCAGCGTGATTGGTCTTAGGTTGCTGAGTTTAAGGGGTTTGCCTGGTTTGGGGATGAATATCATGTGCCCCAACATCCATTTTGTGTAAAGTGGGCTTCCTCTTCATATGAAGTTGATTTCTGTGAGCAGGAACTCCATATCACTTTCCGCCAGGTTTCTTAGGTGGGCTGTAGTTATCTGGTCAGGGCCTGGGGCTTTCTGTCCTGTGCACTTCTTGATTGCTATTTTAAGTTCGGCCATGGTGAAGTCCTTATCAAGATCTTCGTTGTTGGTTCCCGAGTAGTTCCGGTAGTCTGGTTGGGTCACGGAGGGGATATACAGGTTCTGTAAGTCTTTCAGCATTTTTAGATGCGACTGCAGCTCATTCACTCGCCTTGTCCCTCCATACGGCGTTGTTGTTGTCCGTCCACACCCCTCCCCCATTCTCCTCGCCGCGCGAGCTGCGCTCTTCGCCGCTCACCCCCTCTTCTCTCCGATAGCGAACACTCTCTCGCGAAGGGCATTGCATTGGCTTGGCTTGGCTTGGAATGGATTTGGATTGGATTGGATTAAAGTGGATTGTGTTCGATTGTGTTGCGTCATAGCCACGCCACCTGGCGTCATAGCCGCGGCAGGGGGTTCACGGCACGTTTCACGCGATGGCAGAATCAACCTAACGGAAACAACAACGGAACCCCCTATGCGTCGCATCTACACAGGGGTTCCCGCGAGGGCAGGTGGGAGAAATTTTGCAGATTTGCGTGCTCATCAATTAGCGTTTGCATTTTGTTCCTAGTCATGATCTTGGTGGCTACTGGATCGATGAGGGCTTTCAAGATACGCCATGTCTTACTTGTGGTTAGCGTTCCCTGAAGTTGTTCCCATGCCATCTGCCATTGTTCTCTTCTTAATTATTTGAGTACGTCTGGATATGTTGGTTTAGCTTGGCTATCTTTACTCTGAGCTTGCGATTTGTTTTGCATTTTTTCCAGCGCTTGATAAGCGCGTTTCGTGCCTCCGAGCAATGGGCTAGGTACTTGTCCACGCAAGGTCCTCCTTCTTGGTTTGTGTAGGTCTTGGTATGCTTCATTTTGGCGTTGATAATATCCTTTGTCCCAGCGTCAAGATCACGGGGGCTTTGCCCTTCTCTTTCTTTTCTATACATGTCCCATTCAGTGATTTGTTGTTTTTCCCATTTCAATCTTCTTGGTTTGGTGTGTATGGAAAGGGCGATAATTGCATGATCGCTTCCCATGTATTCTTGGGTATGGGCCCAATTGACGTGCGTCCTTGATGTGGCAATAAAAAGGTCTCGGTTCGTGTTCCGTTCTACAGAGTTGCCTAATCTAGTAAACTCCTGGGTGTCATTGTGGATTGTGTATCCTGCTTCCTGTAGTGCATATAGCAGTTTGCGTCCCTTCTTGCTATCCTTGCTGTACCCCTTGGCTCGGTGTGGGACGTTGAAGCCCCAGCTACTAGGTGTCCGTATGCACTTCGCGTAGTCTTGGGTCTTAATATTTCCTTAAGTTCCGCTAGGTTATCTTTCAGTGGGCTGTACACATTTGTGATGTGCAGTGGTCCTTCGGTCGTTTGCATTGATATAGGTATGCTGTTATCTGTGTTATGTTCGAGGTTGGCGGGAAGTTCCTTGAGAATGAGGAGTGCAATTTGGTCTCTGGTTTGGGAGGTAGAATAACCTGGTAGGGTTGGATGCTTTCCAGTTTTCTGTAAAAGAAGTACGTCTGGTTTCCTAGGTAAGTTTTTTATCCACTGATGTAGGGCGTTTCTTTTGTTTTTGAAACCCCTACAATTACACTGGATGAGGCTTAGGTCTCTAACCATGTTGGGGTTGATCTGCGAGGGGGTTAGGTGGCCTGCTGTTTTGAGTAGGTGGTCGAAGCGCTGCTCGAAACGGTGGAGGCGTATGTCGGTGAGGTGTGCCAGCCTTCTCTCAAGGAGGGCATCGAACACTTTGTCCATCATAGCTGCTATTTCTTCAAGTGTTGTGAGGAGGGTGTCCACCTTTACCTCTACTTCCTGGAGCCTTTGAGAGTGTATCTGGAGGTCAAAGTCGCTATGAGCCGAGGGTAGGATTCCTCCACCATTAGGGGTTCGTCATCTTCTGGACTGCTCCGTTTTGGGCCCGGTGTAGAGCGATTTATTGCGACGTTAGATTCAGTGTCCATGTCACTTTGTATGTCTCGTGTGGTGACCGCAACTGGTGGTGAGTGGCTTGTAGGAAGGGAGCTTTGTTGTGCGAGTTTTGGGGCCGGGGTAGCACCTGTTCTCGTCGGGCTTGTGTTTGCCTCCTAACTGCATCTCTGTAGGACGTATCAGCTTGTTTGGCTGTGCGTATGGGTGATGATTTAAGGAGTGGCTGGCTCACCTGTGGTTGACCGGCGTTTTCTGGCGATTGTTGCTTGGTCAGGTCCTGGGATCGGGATGGAGCTGCAGGCCTCGATTAGCTTCGTTGCAGTGAGGAGCTTTTCGATCGCGACCGGATGCCGTTGCGGGTCTCGTGTTCAGCGAAGCTTGTGTGGCTTCTTCCTCGTTTTTTGGCTTATTTTGATTGGTTTTGCAAGTTTTGCTTGGTGTTGAGGTTCCTACGGCGGTTTATTCGTTTGTGGTAGGCTTGGTACCGTACTGCGCTGTCCGCAGCTCTGCTCTTTTCGCAGGTTTTGTCATCCGCACTATGGTTGCCTCCGTAGTTAATTCATTGCATCAGGCAGTCTTGGTGGTCTTCTTCTTGTCCGCCTTTGCCGCATTTCGGGCAGAGTGGTTCGCTGGTTTTGGTACATACGTCAGCCCTGTGCCTGATTGCGAGACATTTTCGGCAGAATTGCGCTCGGGGTCCTGTGGACGGCAGCGGTATTCGCCTCCGGCGTAGATCACATCACGGGAGGTATAGGTGCCCATAGACGTTGTAATTGCGGTGGCCGTTTTGCCCATGAGGCGTGCCGAGGTTTTGGTGTAACCTGGGGCCGAGAGGTGCTTCAGGAGGTAATCTGAGTCCGTTCCTGGTTGGATGTTGTGAACTACTCCCTTGCAGGTATCGTGCGCGGCCGAGATGTAGATATCCATCTACATCTCGGCCGCGCTGAAACCTGTTGCTGAGTTGGTGCTTATCGGCGAAATACTTCCTAACTTCTCTGCTGTCGGTTTGTGTCGGCAGTTCCGGTAGGCGAGGTTTTTGCTCGGGTCGACATGTACAGTGGAGGTAGTTACGTCGTTAGATGAGAGTCTCGCGGCTTGGCATAGCTGGTGGTGTAGTTCACTTGGATTGGCGAACGCAAGGTTGAGCCCGTCGGCGGGTCGTAAAATGAGATCGATCAGTTCTTTCGGACTCAACGGGCGTTGCGATATAGGATGCCTCCAGCCGTCTTCGTGCTGATAAAACTTGAGAGCCATGTTTGGGTGGTTAGCGCGGCGGTGCCGGCTTGTCGGCGTCGGTGGTTTGTGGAACACGCTCTAAGCCTAGTAGGCCTAGCACGCACTCACATGTCACATGCCGGTCGGGACAAAATCACTGGTATTGTCCGTTTCGTTGAAGGTAGGGATCGGCAATTTGTTGAGAATGGTCCTGGTCGGTTCCGTTATGCGTTTCGCTGGTCCGGTGAGGTCGACGAATGGAACTTCTTCGAAAAAGCAAAGACACTTGCGGATCCGTGGCGTCCTGCTGCTTTTAGCTGCGGCCGCCAGCAGCGCCTCCCCCCCCCCCCAAAAAAAAAACATAAAGAGGAACAATCAATTTGCGCGAACTGTTTCACATAGGGAGTTGAAATAAAGAAGAAAGAACAGGAAGGAACAGTCAGTGAGCTGTATTCTTTTTTTTTTCTTTCGTTTCCTTTTCTTCTCTTTTTTTTTGTTCTCTTTCTTTCCTGTATCTTCTTTTTTCGTTCTCTTCTACCTGTTTTCTTTTTTCTTCTATTTTTCTAATACTGCTGTCAACATGTGTATTTTCTGTGTGTCGCCCCCCCCCCCCTCCATCTAATACCCTCCATTGAGGGCCTTTTGGGGTACAGTGAAACATCGATATATCGAACAGCGCGGTGCCCGCGAAATAGTTCGATATAACCAGAATTCGATATATAAAATCATCTAAAAAACGCGTCATAAAGTGGTACAAATCAATAAATGAACGAATTGTGCAGTAAATACTCACTTGGTGCTTCAAAGTATTTATTCTTTTGGCTTAAAGTACTGCAGCAGGGTAGCCTGGCGTGTTATACACGACTTCCTCAACGTAGTACAAACGTTCCACAAGCGGCAGGCAGGTGCCTTCTATAGCGCTGCAGTAGCGGTGCGGTAGGGCCAAAACCGCTGAAGCCTCGGTCGAAGTCGGGAGCGGGGCACTATCAGCGCTTGCGGGGCACTATCAGCGCTTGCGGGGCACTATCAGCGCTTCGTTTGTGCGCTGAGTAGTAACCTCCACTCGGATCTCCAAATCCGTCAACTCCGCCGTCGTTCCGGTGCTGTCGTCACCGCCGACAAAGTCATCAATGCACATGCTTCGTGGCTCAGCACCAACAAAGCGCTCCAGCTGGCCCCAGGTTTCTTCAAGCTCGCATTCTTCTTTTGCACCGTCCAATTCTGCTTCGGTGCAACCGATGCGCAGCAGTTGGGAACGCCCATCGCGCCACCGCTATCCTCGAGGGTACTGCGGGATAGCTCGCCGCCTGTCACAAGAGCGCGAGCGGTCTGGGCAGTCTGGGGTGGCGGAGTTCGATATACCCATTTCATGTCCGTCCCAGTTCGAATTAAAAAATTATGAATGCATGTGATTTTCCGCGTGATATAGAAAGTGTTCGATATAGGCAATAATTCGATATACCCGTGTTCGATATATCGAGGTTTGACTGTACTATGAAATAAATAAATAAATTCCCGTTGTCTTACAACGCATAGCGTGATGATAAAAAACACAAGCGTGCATCAGAAATCTCCCGCGCAGTCTTGGTTCGCCTCAGCTTCTGTGGAGCCAGTGTAGCTGCAACATGAACAATGAGTCTTGAAAAAGGAGCTGCAGTGAGTCTGATACCAAGGTTGTAGGTTATAGCCGACTTAGGCAGGAGACTCACCGACAAACCGAAGCAAAATAAAAACGCGTCAACAAAAGAATGTGCTGAAAGATCCTGCAACCTTGTTGCGTCGTACTTTCAGCCAACGATGATGTCATTCGCGGCGGTATTTGTTGCGCACAGCTGAGCAATCGCGGGAGGCGCACGGCAAAGCCAATTTGTTTTTGCCGCGTTCCGATCGCTTCGGCGCAGCAGCAAAGGTTGAAAAAGATATGCCGAAGCAGTTACCGTGGGCAAGCAGTTACCGTGGGCCACTACCGTGGGCCACTGCCATGTACCGTATTTACCCGATTCTAACGCGCACTTTTTTTGCGAAAAAATAGGCCGAAAAATCGCATGCGCGTTAGAATCGGATACAAAACCGAAACTGCCGAAACAGCGGAAATTTCGCCCCACCCATCACCATCGCCATCTCAAGATGGCGCCAAAGCTTTTAGAACCTAATGTAAAAACGTTGGCTTTTAGCAACGATTTTTCGGACGCAGCAAGCCTAGGCGCCTAGGCTTTTCTATCGGCGTTCACACAAATCGTCAAATCGTTTCACTTGCGCGCTTGATAACAGCAATGGCAGCAGCGGCTCCCACGCGTTCAAAACGAGCAGTTGGCTGAAGCGTGCACCTCTGGAGAAGCTCTCGGGATGGGGGTGCGAGGCGTGGGCCACGCTCCCATCGAACTTGGTTGAACATTCGTTCAGAAGTGTGGCATCGCGGACACGCTTGAAGGCACTGAGGCTGAGGTGTTGTGGTCAGCGGACAGCGACGAGGAGTGAGATGAGTGAGATTACTTCGGGAAATAAATCGCCCGTTTCTCTCGCATTCGTTTGTCTGGGTCACAAAGTCCCGTGCGCGTTACAATCGGAGGTGCAAGTTTTTTCGGTTTTTTTTTTTTTTGCCAGGCAAATCGTGTGCGCGTTAGAATCGGGGGCGCGTCAGAATCGGCTATACCCTACTTTGCCATTTGGTGTGCGTCGGCGGATCTTCTATAGGCGTGGCGCTCCAGCAATGGTGAAAACACCGCAACAGCTGCAAGGGTGGCCGTCGACTAGTGCTCCCTTCGATAGAAAAACATCGTGTTTTTCGCAGGAATGACGGCGCTTCCACACTCAGAATGGCCCTGTTGGAGCTACCTTATACAAATTCGAGCCTTCTCTGTGAATTTCTGGACGTGCATAGACGCGCTTCACTTCACAAGGAAGCTCCTAGACGTAAAGCAAAAGTCTACGTATTTACTGCATGTTTAAATGAACGAAAATGATTGAAAATAAAGAATGGTAGTTGAGCGGGCGGATATTGTAGCAGTATGCTTTCCTTGTATACGTTGGCGTTTGCATAGTTACGAAACGGGTCTAGACTTAGCCGTGAACTCTCGTTGCTGGCCGGTATTATAAGTAGTGATGAGTATAATCGGCATTTATTGGTACGACCGCTACCTCCTATGTGAGCAGTCGCAGGCCCCACTGCGAGCGAAGCGATGCTAGCGTATTCGGGGATTAAAGTTAGCCCCACCTGACGGAGCACGCCGTCCATACGCGGCTATTGTAAGGCACGCTGCCTCTTATTTTCACCGGCTGCGATGGGCAACTCGCGATCTACGATGATTATCGTAATGTGGATATGCAGACAAAGCATGTTACTCTCGAGCTTACAACCCGTCGAACTTCTGACACGCCGTCCATTCATCAAACATTCTTTTCCCCCAACAAGCGGGTGTCATTCACCATCACATTGATGACCATTACCGTGTCTTTATTTTGGCAGAAATTTCGAGCAAAATGAAACCTAATACATTTATAAGGCGTTGGTTCAATAATTAAGTTCGTTGACTTTATATCAAGTACTGACTGGAATAACGTGTTACAGGAAACGGATTCTGACGCCGCTTTTAATCTGTTCTGGGAAACAATAACCGAATGCACTGACATGTGCACGATACTACGTCACATTTACGATGGTATTCTGCGGCCAGAAACCCATGGATAACAACCGGTCTACACGCAGCATTCGCAAAAAAATAACCTTCATAAAACGTTAAAAGCTCAGCCTGTCAACCGGGCTCTTAGTGGCAGCTTTAGTAGGTATTCGCATGAACTTGTTTGAATTGAACATTGAACATACTCTCAATTGAATTGAATGTAATTGAACTGGCTAAACGAAATCTTTAGCAAAATGAAGTACACAAAATTGGCCTGAACACCCCCAACAATTGACAACTAATTAACCAGTTTTTGATTATTTGTGAAACAAATGCCCCTTTGTCGAAAGTTACTGACGGCATTCGTGTTTTACCTGATCCATCCGACGTAGCCAATGTATTTAACGGTATATTTTCTTCTGAACGAGGCGAAAAGCAAAAACGTCCGAGTGTTCGAGTTCGGCGCACGTTAAAGATCCCCAGGCGGTCGAAATTAATCCGGAGCCATTCCCTACAGCGCGCCTCATCGCCCGTGCAGCGTCGGCGTGTTAAACTCTACAATCAATCAATCAATTAATCAATCAATCAATCAATCAACAGATTCTTTTCCACCAGCTACCAAAAACCAGAATTCAATTGTAGTCTTGGTACCCCCTTTGTTCAATCATTTTTTCCAAGCCCGACAACACCGGAATACGTTAAGGTCATAGCAAGCTTAAAAATACAATCCCCGGATTAAACAATATTTCCCTTCGAAAGTCTAAGTAGTTGCTTATCAGTTACCCCGTGTTCGGGAAAGCATTGTGTAAAACATTTTCCGATGCGGTTTTTCTCCCGAACAGATTCAACATTGAAAGTAACCCCTGTATTCAGAGGGGGATTCTTCTTTCATGGGTAGTTATCGCCCAATAAGTATTCTGCCTTTTTTCAGCAAACTAATAGAAAAACTCATTGTAATCCACCGAATGAATTACCTCGACAAATGTAACATTTTAACGCCACATCAATTTGTCTTCCGCCCAAATCACTACGCTGAACTTGCCCTGTTAGAATTTTCCGATACGATTAAACAGTTTATTATTGCGGGTCTGTATCTTATCTCATTGATTTTACTAAGTGGTTTAATATTGTCACGAAACCAGGGACGACGCAGTTGTTTTGGAAAAGAAACAAGTTTATTGGAGCGAACTGGTGCTCCCCTACATAATACAGAGTCCCCTAAAAGAAGCACTCAACAGAATCAGTCCCCGACAGAATCCCCTAAAAGAATACAGAGGTGGCGAAACAGCGGTCAACAAAGTGACGTGCGTCGGCGAACGTCGCAGAATCGAATACCCCGGCTTCTGCTCTGCCAGCTTTTTATCTTTCGGCGCGCGTGGTTCTCGAACCGTCGGTTCGCATCGAGAACATTGTAGATCCAAGAAGATTATTCCGGGCTGTTCACGTTAGATCGGAATGCTCTCCCTATCAGAACAGATACCACATGCGGCACAGAAAGAAAGAATGGAACACGCGCTTGCCTTGGCACAGAGATAACACAGACCGGCGCAGCCGGGCGGTAAAAGCAAAACACAAATAAATAAACCCAATGCATGGTTCGCGGCAATATAATAAACCACTTGATACTGATGTGTACAGCAAACGCGCGTCTTTACATAGCTTTACATAGGAGAAGCAAATAGAAGAGGCGTCTAAAAAGAACGCTCTAGGCCGAGAATCCCTCGACATACCCTCGAGTTTCATACTAATGTACACTAGAGGGAAATCCGGCGCCACTGTCTAGGGGAGCCGCGCTTCAGCGAGCGCTCCGTCATGTACCGGGCAGGCATGTTCCACTTGTCCTTGCCATGCTCACAAACAGGCTGAAAATTTGCCTCTGGCTGCAAAAATGCAACAATATTACTGCAGCAGATTAATCGACTTTGTTTCATTATAATAAAATTAAAACTCTAGAAAGATGTATTTGTCAGGGATTATTTACAAGCTTCAGGCAAGAAAGAAGCCATGTGGCTAACCAAGCCAAGGGCGCGAGGAACGTCACTAGCTGCAATGGCACCGTCATGACCCGCGAATGCAGCGCCAGATTTCCCTCTAGTATATGTTAGCATGAAACTCTGCGACGCTGCCACAGGAAGCCACTGATTTTGATGCATTCCGGGTAGCACTGGTTCGTCGTCGTCGTCTTGGCTGCCATGCGTCAAATTAAAAGTTCCTTCAAAGGCATGTGGATACGTGACAATACGTTTTGCAAAACTTCAATAAGGTGGAATACTACAGCCAACGTTAACACTACTTCGAAGTTATTTCTCTGACACTTATTAGGTTGTCAAAACTTCCGGTTCATTTTATTATCCCATTATTAATAACCAAGGCTTTCCTGGGGGATCTATTCTAGAACCGCTTCTTTTTTAATTTAATTTACATTAACACCCTCCTACTTATACCAAAAATGCGAACTGTATTCTTTACGCACATGATTCCCCAATATTGTCGCATGTTACGCACACTCCGTTGTTGAGCTGTGGTCCTTGAAGGTGACGACCACATGAGTAGGGGAGCCGGATTCTTTTCCGAAGATCTCAAGCATGCGGTTTCAAGCGCGATCGCCATATGTCTGAATGATGATGAACCGAGAACACTCGCAAAGCTTCCTCACTCTAAGAACTAAAGGAGTCCCACCAATTCCCAAAGGGAATAGAAACCCTTGTCCCATATACGATTCCCTTTTCCAGCATCAGGCAAGTCCCTTTTTAGCAGAATAGCCTTACCCTTCACAAGGGAGTCGCGGGCCTCTCGCGGAGAGGGGGTCGAGGTATTCTCACCGGAGTTGCGGGAACCACGTCCGGCAATTCCCTCACCACGGATCGAATAATTCCTCCAGTCAGGGAGTTATACAATTCTTTACCAGAATCTTGCTATACCTCTGCCACCCCTCAGAATTACCTTATTCCACCAAACAGCATTTTGCAATACTTCACCAGGAAGGGTTAGCGTACTCTTTTCAGAATCATTGTATTCTTTCAACCAGAGTCCCATAATGCCTCCTCAAGGAGGGCTAGCTTACTCTTTGTCAGAACTAATGTATTCCTTTAAAGCAGGATCTATGCACTACCTGCGAGTTGCCGAACTCTACTATTCAGAGGCAGCACGATGTTACCTTTAACAAGACTACACTTTAGCATCCACAACAGCATTAATGTCAGCCCTCTTTACTTCATGCTTACAAACTGAAATACAGTAAAATTACTTCACAAGTAAACATAGCAAGGCGTCTTTACAAAAAAAGCTGTCGTTTGTGCTTAGCCGAAAAAAAAAGACAAATCGTTTTCACACTGCATTTCATGCTTTATTTTGACATCCTCACACACGTGGCTCCACCTGTATTGCAGTTGCTGCTTTTATGACCGAAACCATTTGCTCTGTCGGTGGTAGGCCGAGCATCATCTAAAAAAGCAGACAGGTCCGCTTTGTCTTTGGGGCATACTGGATGTTGAAGGTCCAGTAGACCGCCAAAAGCAAAGCGAACCCGTCCACTATGTCCATAGCCGTCAGCTGGAGCTCTTCGAAGTGCACGGTCATGGCTCCAGATTTCTCCGCAGTTTGGCCCGAGAACAAGATCCTGGGGTAAAGGGAAGTCTCTCCTGGCTCCTGCATAAAAAGCACACAAATGCAAGTACCAGAAGAAACACAAGTAACAGTATTTTGCTCTTCCTTCCTCAGTGGACAAACCACTGTACAAAGCGATTCTCAGGAAAACGAATCGCTAGTTAGTAGTCTATACACTTAAAGCTAACAATTTAGTGACTACGCTAACGATTCATCAATGTAACATTCACAATTGTCTACTGATGAGGCAAAATGCTCCCTTTAGCAAATTTGAATTGCTGTGATAGTGATTGCTGAGCCTGATTCACAAGTACTACACTGGATTTCACTTACTCAACATACAGAAGAAAAATATGCATACCAGCTTTGAGAGCAAGGCCTCTGGCTTTTCTTTCACCAGCAGTGCAACTGAAAAGCCATCTGAGAAGAACGAGAGCACGGATTAATTTAAAGCATCGGGGTCCTGATCCCCTATTCAAATTTTAAACCAACAAGGTCCTCCTCCTCTTTTTTTCCAACCAACCACTTTCAGAAAAAGCAGCCAGACCAACAAGAGAACCTGCATGGGATCAGTGAACAGTAACAAGGCCGAATCATGGAGAGTAACAAGAGGCAAGCAGAAAATAAATGCCGCACAACCGCATTCCTAATCCCCATCAATCTTGAAGCTGCACATCGAATCTTACTCGTGACCAAATAAGTTTGTTAAAAAATACTGCAGTGTTTGGCAGTTTGAAAAAGCTACAGCATTAATGCACTGCAGTGGAAGCGACACATTTTTAATCAAGCTTAAATTGGTTACGCAGTTATGTTATGTCTCTAATGACATTTATAATAAAACACAACTAAGGTCAGTCGATGCTAGAAAGCAAAAGTGCATGCAAATGACACCATGATGGCTAAAAGACACAATTTTATTTGCCAGATGACTATGGCAAAGTGACCAAAGATGAAGTGTTTATTACTTACAGCTGTCGGCCGCATCAGGCATCTTTGCTCTCTTTCTGCTTCCGAACGCCAGGCGATCACAATATGTTGTTGAACAGCACTATTGTAGAATAGCCCTGGAAACATCCACGGGAAACACCTTTACGTCGTAGCGCCTGTAATAAGTAAAAAAACGTTCACTATAATGCTAAATGCACGCTGCTTACTAAATACAGCACCTAGCAACAGTTTTACCACATGTCCTCGTGAAAATATTCAGCCTAAAGTTCTATAGCCTGTCAACACTCGCTATGAAACAAAACGTACTGCAGTATTCATTTTTCAATACTACGTTTTACGGTAGCCGTTACTTGGCTCTTTCTTGAGAAAACAGTACGGAATTTCACCGAAAATGGGCTTCACTCTTATTGCAGTCGCGCAAGGTAATAAGAAAAAAGTCCAATAGACAAAGCAACACGCCAGCGGTTCCGTGAAATTTTGTTGTGGCTACTGTAGCCACATAAACAATTAATCGCGATGAAATTTCCTGCCGACAACGTTTTATTAGCGTTAAGTATTGTTTTCTAACAACACGGGACCAGAGGCTACAAGGCAACGCACTACACAATGGGTTCGGAACGCACAAACGTTCACGTTCTTTTTTTTTTTTTTTTGCAAGACATCTATGCCAACTTGGAGGTTGAATTGAAACCTTGTGACCTTTGACTGCGTTATATTTTAAGGGGTAACCAAATAAAGCGACGCTACCAACCTAACTGATTGGGTAATAAACTGGTTACGGTGTTGTTGTCGCCGTCGCTCACTTCTGCCTCGTCAGACGCGCCAGATGGGAACGGAACCGACGGATAAGCCCAGCGGCAGTGTAATTACCTTGTCGCTCGACAATATATTTACGTTGCTCAAGAAGATAATGAAACGAAAGCCTAATTTATAGCTAGCGCTGGACACATGTAAGATTAGTACACGCGATTCGCATGCGACTGATCGTTACGATTGATCGTTAGGGCCTGTTTTGGGTCGTTCGCTGGTCCGAGGAGGCTCACGACGTGCGACTGGCAAGCCAGATGCAGTCGTGCCATCATTGCGATCGAGAGTCCGCTGAGCCCCAACCGCCCGCAACAGGCTTGCGTTGCTCGGGTCGGCTCGGGTGTTGGGAACCTTAGGCTTAGCATTCTGGCGGACATTTGATCGCCGCTATCTGTGCAACTGCGGATGACAATCCGTAACACAACTTTTCACCACACTATCATCCTTTTTCTCGCATGTGAAACTTTATTTGGGCTATAACGGCCGTTTGAGCGATCGGTGACCAAGACATCTGCGTAGCCTGTTTGGATGCTTCCGCGCAGGTATCGCCATCTCTCGACCGCTCGGCGCACCGCGCGCCGCGGCATACACGGCTGGTCAGCGCAGGCTGGCATAGCGGCAGATATCTGATCGCCGCTTTTAAAATAAGCCCTGACAACAATCCCTAGCACAATTTTTCACCACATTAACACCTACTTTTTCGCATGTGGAACTTCTTCTTAGCGAACAGATTGATTCGGGAGAGCAGCGACGAGCGGTTGCTACCGTGGTCTGCGCCGGTTCGAGCCGCTGAGTGTGTCGAGCTGGCAGGCGCGGCCGGCGTGAGCGCGGACTGTTCCCGAAGGCAGAAAACGCTTCAAGATTGCTTGCTTTATCAATTTCTTGCGAAAAAACGCGCGGAATCTGCAAATTCAGCTCAGCGATCGTCGTAGTTGACCATAGAGCAAAAACAGTGGGCGGTGCGACGCCGACGACACATCGCATGCGCGCATCGGGCCATGTGTCTCAAATTCACGCGTACGGCTACTCGTGGCGACAGTCGTAACGATCAGTCGCATGCGAATCGCGTGTACCAATCGTACATGTGTCCAGTGCCTAAAGAAGCCAGCTTAATAAATCCGCAACTCTTATACTGCACACGAGTCTTGTTTCAACGCATGCTGAACGTCGTGAACCCGCGATGGAAGCACGGCCGCTTGTTCGAAAAACACAAAGCCGGAAAAAGGATAGCTAGAACTGGTGTCACACAAATGAAAGCACATGTATGTGACCACTTAATGCTTCGCAAGAACCAACAAGGCTAAGCAGCACTCACGAGCGCCAGTTGTTATAAATAAAGCTGAAGTTTTGGCGGGAACGAGCGCGAGCTCGATCCCGTACTGCGCAAGAAAAACTGAAATGGTGACTTACGTTTTCAGCGGCGGCCGCAGCAGCCAAACGATGTTATTCCACCAGTCAGGTATACTTCAAACACAGCCACCGACACCAAAACGCACCTCACAGACACGTACAGGAGTACTACGGCGGTTTCAATGCCACAAAAGAGACGGAGACATCGGAGAGACGCGTCCGTACGCCAGCCCCGCCGCGATGAAAAGACCGCGCAAAGGTACAACGCTCAAGTAGTCCGACGGACACCGTTGCGTTAGAACACACAAATGACCCATTCCTAGAGGACGTGTAACACTACCTCGTACGCTCTTTTGAATACGCTGCACTTTATTTTAAGTACGCTTTATTTCATGGCCCGGCGCTGTGGCTGTTTAGGTAACTACTTTTTCATACGATTTCAAAGAGTTCGCGTCCGCCATAGAGGTGTCTGCCTTTTTGCACACCTGAAAGCGTGCAGCTGAAGTTGGTAGAGTCGATATACTGTTCTATTCTCTCTCGCGGAGGATATACGAACTCCATCGATGCGAGACAGAGTCGGTATGCTGTTCTATTCTCTCCCGCGAAAGGGGTACAACCGCCGCTTAGCTCCATCAAGAGCGGGGAGAGTTCGCCAGCAGTTTTATTCTGGTTTCCTAGTAGAGTGAACACGCCATCTAACGCCACGCGTGGTGCGGACGGTGTCAAACGACCCTGGCAGGAATAGGAACGCTGTTTGATTCTTCAACTACTCCCCACATTTCTTAGAGTGCTCTTTGTCTAACTGAACAGCCTTGTTCCCCCGCAAGACGTCGGCGCACTGAACGATTTCTTCATCGTTACCGTCGCCTTTTGTCATCGGTGTTAAAGAACGCGTGGCAATAATTTCGCACAATAAAGACCTCAATTAGTAATAAATTTGAATTCGAATCTACAAAACATCGTCTTATGGTGCCAAAACAACTGTTTGCGGGTATAGTCCTACAAAAACAAACTTTTTAAGTTTTCATACACATAACAAACGGCTTATCACAACCTCCAAATATATATTGGCTATCAGGCCATTCCTGCGTCCTGCGCTGCGCCATTCCTTCGTGTTGTGCTTGATTCGCATTTAAAATTTTGTTGGTACATTAAATCCCTAACACCAAAAAAATAGCATTCCGTATACGTGTATTATTCAGAGCACGGCATTACTTACAGCAACACATCCTTCCATTACTGCATCATGCATTTATTCAGAGCCAAATTACTTACTCTTTGTCGTCATAGGGAATTACATACTTGAATTATTTGTCATGTCTCGAACATCTCCAGAATCAAGCGGTTTCAGCCCCTACAGAGCCTCGGCTCCGGGCAGTTTGACAGCTTTAAATTCTACCTGTTAACAGCAAAAATTATAGTTTACTTCCCGTACTCGCCAAAATCGTTTCTCTGTTGGTGCATTCGCCACACTTTACCTCACAAAGGCAAATATCACCCGGTTCTCTGAATAACACAATAAACTACTTTTTTTAGCCATAGCGCTGTGGAATTCTTTGCCGGTATCTATTAAATCATCGTATTTCAACGTCAACTTTCCAGGGCTTTGAGAACATATTCATTTGATATGTGTTTACATTATTCCTGAAATCTTTTTTGTGTACATTTTATCTTTTGATTGAAAACTTTTCTCTGTATTTACTTCAAATTTTTGCCTCTACAATTTGATGGTTGCTTCATATTTTATGGGCAATCGTACTATAACAAAATGTTAATATTTGCAATGTCACTGTACATTTTTATTGGTATACTTCCTACTTTTTCTGCCTCTGATTATGATCTCATTGTGCGATTGAAAGCGCTGACGCTACACAAGCTTTGAGGCGAGCTTAGTTGAGGGCTCCGAATAAATTTTAGCCACCTATAGATCTTTAAAGTGCGCCGAAAACTCGAACACGCAGACGTTTTTGCTTTTCGCCTCCAGCAAAAAAGCGGCCGCGGGGCCCGGAATCGCACCCTCGTCCTTGGGCTCAGCAGGACTACGCCATAGCCACTGAGACATCGCGGCGGGTTACTTTTTATGCCTCTACCTCACACATAAATATACAATTGTAATATACAATAGGATTTTTATTCGCCTGACCCCGACTTTTACTTTTCATGTATTTTTTTTTGTCTGTCATTATACTTTGTCTTGAGCATTTTGAACCAGAAGGTCCCCCTGACAGTTTTTCCTTAGGAACCTCCTTTTGTAGCAACATCAATTACGCATTGATGGGTACGGGAAGGCGTACCCCAGACGAGCTCCGTCGCCTCCGACATACGTTTGGTAGCGTGGTTTGTAGCGAGCAGCAGCCAATGTTGCATCCGTGAATAAGTGCAGAAGCCGTGGGCAAACGTAACTGTTTACTTCGTAGCGAGAGATGAGGCGAAGCCAAAGAACAACGCCCCGACGGGCCAGGTTACAGTACAGGACTCGATCAGAGTAACAGCATTGATTCACTGCTCAAACAGGAATGAACTACAGCGCTTGGGAGGGTCAACGCCAACAGTCAAAACATCAAACGCCAACAGTCAAAACAAACGTTCCCTCTAGATTGTGCACACGTCACGGACGTCAGAGACACACACAACACTATTTCCAGAGTTCGTGAGCAGTCGGTAGTAGCGGCGGACGCTGAGTCCGAGAGAGGGGATAGAGGAGGTCTCCCCAGCGGACGCAGTGCTACTGCGTCCTTGGGGCAAGTTGAAGCGTGCCTCGTCTACCAACGTCGGTATTAATCGCGCCGATAGACAGGCGCCATAGGTACAGGCATGTTGCAGCTTGTTTGAATCGTCCGTGGCAAGTTTGAGTCACCGACAGGGGGGGGGGGGGGGGCTGCTTGAAAGGTGCACGTAGTGGAGGCTTTGCCGCACAGCCGAGGAGTGTTGAAGCAAATCCCAGCGGCGAGCTGATTCGTTACAGCTTCTCCGCCGGGGGTACGAGATCCCGATTGATAAGCGGCTTCAACCGTTGTCCAGAGGGATGATTTCGGGAAGAAGTGCTCACCAGGTGCTCAACTCCAGGCCTAGGCTGTACGACACCGTGCTGGAGCTTCACCGGGCCGGTCACTTGAAGAATAGTGGCTCCCCAAGAACGTCTCGGGCTTGGTCAGGCAAGCAACAGAACAACACAGGAAGACACAACCGCATCGCCGGCAAGTGCGAAGACAAATCCACACTGAAGCTCTACCAGTCTTTTAGTTGCCGTAAAATACCCTAATAACTACACTAGTTATATTTTAGCCCAGCAGTGCTTTAGCCAAGCACACAAACTTGAAAGGTGACATTTCACGTGATTGGACATGTCCCACACAAAGAGAAACGTAATCGTGAAGGGCGAATCCTACTTCAGGAAAAACAATAAATTTGAGAAAGTCAGGCGTCTACAGGCCACTTCTCACGGTAAGAGCCGCGATTTGAGCTCCCGTCATTGCCCTAAGCGTTCCCCTTTTTCAATCGCACCGTAGGGGCGCCCGTTCTCTGAACGCTCCTGCGACCGGTTGAGAGGACATCTGCCTTCTTCTGAGACGTGTCTCGAGCGCGCGAAGAAAACTGCTCTGCTTTCCACCGCTCGAGCAAGGCGTGCGCTTTCGTTCTCGGCCGCTCCGAGGTCCGCTGAGACCCGGCGCAAATCGTGGGTGCGGCGCTGCAATTCGGCGGGCGCGCATGGGAGCTCTTGCCGCATTTTTTTGCGACACTGTCGGCAAGCGAATACCACACGGTGTTTTCGCTCTCCCTTCCGGCTGTCAAGGCCAATCTAGGCACGGGCGGCACGGTCTCAGAAGACGGCTCAACCCCAGGCGACACCGGAATCGCTACTAGCTCGGCTGGCCGTGGCTCGACACGGAGTATCTGCGTTTTAGGTGGAACGCTAACGGCTCGTTAAGTTGTGACGCCGTGCTTAGCTAAACCGTGAACATTGTTCAGTATCTCGACTGCCGGCTCTGCCCCAGCGCATAGCTCGGTTCTGAAATCGCGTCCGGAAAAACACCTTTCGTTTCAACGGACTCGTGTTGCCTCCTTTCACTTACGTCACGCTTTCCCGCGGAACGTCGTTAGCCTGCGAACTGCGCGCGCTCGGGTCGGTAGCCGTTTTCAAGACCTCCCGTGAACCTAAGCACTCCGAAAACGACGACACTGACACATCTCCGCTCACAGTGCGGGCCTTACACACAGTGTACTTACGCTGCCCTCTCCAGTCAGCCTCCGGGAATGCACAATCCTCGCTATCTTTCTGAGACTTTCCATTCCTATTAGAGGTGGCGACATTTAATTAAGCCGTTTGCCGCGAGCTCAGCTGATTCTTTCCACGGCAGTTTCTCGAAATTGTACCCCATTTTACGTAACAGTTTATCCGACCTGTTCGAGAATAGGTACCTGCATTCCGGAAGAAGTTGTGGGGATACTGCCGCCTGCGTGACAAGTTCACCACACGGACCTCCGAAGCTGACCTTAGCAATCGGAAGGTGCACGTTTCGTGCTGCTACGGCCTGCTTCACCCAAACACTCTGTACCGTCAGCTGATCCGGTTCAACGTACGAAGGCTGGATCATGCATGTCTACCGTCGCCGCGGAGTCGCGAAGAACTCGGCACGGTTTACCGTTCATTACGAGCTCGCGTACGTACGGCTCTAGAAACTGCCTGCTGTCCTCACCCTGATCTAGCACGTGAAAGATGAGTTTGCCCTTGTTGCAACTCGCAGCGAAATGTCCCGTCTAGCCGGAGTTCTAACACGCAGCCTGTCTGCGCGATTCAAAAGCTTTCTGTCTGCGCTGCTCCTCAGCGTCTTCTGCTCTCTTTTCGTTTTCGCGGCCAGTTTCCCTATCCACGAAAACGACTTCGCTTGCTCCACCGTCTTCCTCGGGAGCTCTGCCTTTAGGCCCTGACTTATCAGGCCTCCGCCTGAACCCTTTTTGGCCATCTTTCGGCCCCTGCGCACCTCGTCGTGCAACGAACTCGTCGGATAGCTGAGCTGCATGATCCACAGTACTTTCCCCTGGCCTATCTTGCACCCAGAGTCCAAGGTGTTCTGGTAGACGGCGGTAAAACGGCTCAAGACCGAAGCACTGAACTACCTTGTTGTGCTCTCCGAAAGCCTTTGCCTCTTTGAACCTACCTTCCATGTTAGCCCTCAGCTTATAGGCAAACTCCGAGGAAGACTCGCCCCTAGCTTTCTCGGCTTCACGGAACTTCTGGCGAAACGCCTCTGCTGACAGCCTGTACTTACGCAGGAGGTTCGACTTGACTTTCTCGTAGTCCTCCGCCTCCTGCTTTTGCAAGCGGGATATCACGTCGGATGACTCACCTGGAAAAAGCGTAAGCAGCTCTTGCGGCCATGACTTTCGGCTAAACTGGTCCCTCTCACACGTACGCTCGAAGTTGACCAAAAACAAAAGACCGATGCCTTCTCCTACTTTGTATAGGGTCGCATTAGGTCACTCATTCGTAACGTAGGTCGCTCAGTCGCCGCAGACTGCACTCTTTGCGCGCTGCTGTCACTCTCACGCTTAGATCTAGATGCCTCGATTTCAAGACGCTTCATTCCTAGCTCATGCCGTCGCACCCGTTCTCGTTCCTGTTTCTGCTTCTCGAGCTCCTGTTGCCGCTTTCTTTCCTCGCGTTCCCCTTTTCGCTTTCTTTACTCGCGTTTCTCGCGCTGGCGCTCGGCCTCTGTAGCCTGATGTTGCTCGGTCTCCCTGCTATTGATCATGTCAATGCACTCAGACAGCTCGTCATCGTCAGCCCCAACAGCGAGTACGGCCTGTATCACCAGCTCTGGCCTCCTCAGCGCGTCCGGAACTACAACAACTGCGGTTTTTTCAACGCCTTCGAATTCATTGCCGGTCTAGAGTATTGATTTCCCACTGCTACAAAAATGAGCCCATGCGACAAAAACACACGCCCTACCAGCTATCCTCAGAAGCCTGGTAAAAATCAGTGAAGAAAAGTCCCGCACTCACCATTGACCGCCGTGAATTCTGCGAAGTCCGAAGCCGCCTTGACGTCCGTGGTGTAGGATCTCGCACCGCTGGCGCCAGGTGTTACGAAGTTGCCATCCGACCGCTGCCACCACCAGTTGTTGCGTACGGGAAGGCCGACCCGAGCCGAGCTCCGTCGCCTCCGACATACGTTTGGTAGTGTGGTTTGAAGCGAGCGGCCAGCCAATGTTGCAGCCGTGAGGAAGTCCAGAAGCCGTAGGCAAACGTAACTGTTTACTTCATAGCGAGAGATGAGCCGAACCCAAAGAACAATGCCCCGACGGGCCAGGTTACAGTACAGGACTTGAGCAGAGTAACAGCATTGATTTACTGCTCAAACAGGAATGTACAGCGCTTGGGGGAGTCTTATTTATACCCAAAGCGCCAACCGTCAAAACAAGCGTTCCCTCTAGACTGTGCACACGTCACGGACGGCACAGACACACACAACACTATTTCCAGAGTTCATGAGCAGTCGGTAGTAGCGGCACACGCTGATTCCGAGAGAGGGGAGATAGGAGGTCTCCGCACCCGACGCGGGGCTTCTTTGTCCTTGGGGCAAGTTGAAGCGTGCCTCGTCTGCCAACGTCGATATCAATCGCGCCGATAGACAGGCGCCAGAGATCCGGGCACGTCGCAGCTTCTTTGAATCGTCCGCGGCAAGTGTGAGTCACCGACAGGGGGGGGGGGGGGGGCTGCTTGAAAAGTGCACGAAGTGGAGGCTTCGCCGCACAGCCGAGGAGTGTTGAAGCAAAGCGCAGTGGCGAGCTGATTCGTAACAGCATTGTGAACTGTAAACATTTCTTAAATTAACCTTGAAACCTTGAACTAAAGAGGACGTAGAAATGGGTCTCAAGAGCATGGGCAAAGGAAAAGCTACAGCTGAACTGAACGGAGCCACCAAAGACATTACGAATTACAGACTCATGAGCCCACTAAGTTGTATACAAACTCTTCACCAAAGTAACCATTAAGCGTATGTGATAGTGTGGATTTCCAGCAACCCAGAGATCACACTGAGTTTTGGAAAGGACGCTCGGCAATGGATCTCAGCTACATCGTCAGTCAAGTAATATCAAAATTTGCAAAGTAAATTAAACCCCTTTACATGGCAAGTACTCTCTCTCAACACTCCTTCGATTCAGTACACACCGAAACAGTGCTGGAAGCATTGAAAGACGAGGGAATAGAGGGGATCTGCATAAGACCTCTAGGCGACATATACAAGGAATGTACGGGCAAGATAATCCTTCACAATCAAAGCGACAAATTCCCTACCCGAAAGGGTGTACGACAGGAAGATACCATCTCGCCAGAACTGTTTACAGCATGTCTAGAGGGAGTGTTCAGGAATCTTGACTCGGGGAAACACAGGATTACGAATAAACGGAGAATGCTTGAGCTTTGTGATGTTTCCAGACGCATAGTCTTTCTAAGTTGGTCCGCAGAACACCCGCAAGAAATGCTTGAGCAACTACAACCTGAAAACATGGCTTCGGAGATTGAAAATAAATAGTGATTGGCGGAGGTCCGGTGCGGCGTTTATCGCAGAAGTCCTGACGCTAGAATGGCCCACTCACCATGGTGATGATTATCTACAGGAGCGAAGATGAGGAAGAGCAGGCGTAAGAGGTAGTGGTGATGATTATGTATAGATGAACACGAAGCGCTAGTAATCAGTCCGCAGTCCAATTGCTCGTCACCACTTGCAAAATATTAAACTTCAAGCGATGGGAAATAAGTATGACGGAATCGCCCTCTTCGGCATATGTAACGAAACTCTGAAAAAAATGAAAGAACTGAACAACCTCGGAGAGGTCAGTGTTGACCCCAACCACGCGATAAAAAATCCCAGGCAGATTAGGTATGGGCTGGCGTGCTTTCAGCAAACACAGCTAAATAATGAAAACTGAGCAATCTTATAAACAATATACAAACTACGCATTCTGCCGGCGACGAAATGTGGAGCGGATTGATTGATTGTAGGGTTTTAACGCGCCGACGCAACGCAGGCGATGAGGCGCGCCGTAGTGGAGGGCTCCGGATTAATGTTGACCACCTGGGGATCTTTAACGTGCGCCGAAATCTCGTGCACACGGGCGTTTTAAATGCGAATGCATTTCTTAGTCGGGGGTTGTCGTGCGTTGGCCGGCGTGCGCCTAGCAACAGCTGTGGCACGTGGCGCGCCTAGCAACCGGAGCAGGTGGTAGCTCGGGCGGGAGTAGCGGAGGGCAAGGGGAGAGGAGGAGCGCGCTCGGCGTGTGAGGGCGCTCGCATCGCGGAGCTCGGGCGGAGTAGCGGAGAGTGAGTGGAGAGGAGAGCGCGCTCGGGCTTGTGAAGGCGCTCGCATCGCGGAGCTCGGCGGAGAGAGCTCGCGCACGGGGCGGGCGTGTTGCGCGGGTCTCTCTCTCCTCTCCGCGTACCCTCTCTCCACTCGCTGCGCTCGGAAAAATATATATAAATGCAGTGGAGCGCGCACCTGTCTCCGTGAGTGCTTGCTGCAGCGCACTCATCGGTGCACCCAATGCATTCGCATTTCCGCACGATCCCCTTCGGGGAGGGGGGGGGGGGGGGACTTTTTTTGCTTTTCGCCTCCATCAGAAAAGCGGCCGCCGCGGCCGGGAATCGAACCCGCGACCGAAATGTGGAGCGGAAGCTTGGCGCCTTACTACACAGCAGAAAAGCAAATTTAGGTCTTCTCAACGGGCCATGGAAATAATAATTATAGGAGGAACAATTAGTGCCAGGAATTTAGCTTCCTGGATCGTGGTACAGCATTGGGTACATGATAGTTTGAATAACGCAATAGAAATGAACTGGGGCTGGCTTTCAAAAAAATTATAAGAGCGCAAGGGGCGAGGACGGAGAAACGCAAGTACAAGTGTACGCTTGCAAGCTTTTTATATCAAGCAAAAAGGCGATAAGTAAATCACCCATACGTTGGAGGTCCTGTTTAACTTTGTGAAATCTTTTAACACGAGAGCGTTTTAAGCCGGGGTCCACCAAGATCTACAACGTCATATCCGTCACGGAAATGACATCGCCAGAAAGACTTCGATCGACGTGGCTGCGCTGGGATTCGAGCCAAGAACCCGGAGGTACGAAGCGCGCTTCCGACTGAGCTATGAACAGACGCGTGAATAGGACGACAAACGCGCCTTATATCTTTCCTTCTATAGGGTGCCTCGACTGACGCGTTCGCCGTACAGGGTGGAGGCACGTATGCGTTGACGCCACCATTTCCGGTCACTCGGTCACCACCACCGCAGCAAGTCATTGTATCAAAAGCGCGCTATAATTATCGCCGCAACGTGGTTTACTGGCGAAGTTTGAATCCCCTTATCTATTTCGCGTTGTTGGGTCTTGTGGGAAACGAAAAGAACAGCGCGTTCAGCACTTTGACCCAATAGCGGCGGCACGGCACCGTACAAAGGGTGCCTCCACCCTGTACGGCGGCGCTGCATCAAGGACAAGGATGCCTATTTCCTTTCAGATGGAGCTGCCATCTATGAAAGGCGAAGCGAAGTAGTGCATTATGGCGCTAATGAGCGCTGAGCATTGACGCGTCAAAGCCAGCGCCTGCGTGTACTGGAGTGCATAGTTTTCATACAATAGCAACTAGAAAGGAATCCGGCGCGGGGATCGTACGCCTCTATGGGCGTGATTGGTAGTTCTGGATTCTAATTGGCGCTCGATGGCTTGTGGAACTTGGTATGAATTGCAGGCAGTTTTTTTTTCGTTTCGGATTTACATGAACGCATTTGCCTACGCGGGGTGTTGGGAGAAGCTATCAACAATACTCTTCTCCTTGAACTGCATACCTCACGTGCACTGACGCCGCCCTGAGTGGAATGTTTTATAACCAGAATTGCGTATTGGGTGGGTTATCAATTCATTGCCGCCCAGCGAGCACGAAAACACAAATGACGGCGCTCTGTGCGGCGAAGTTGTCTGCGAATTAGGAGTTGCGGCGCTGATTATTCGGCAAAGCAATGTATTGTCGAAGCTGACGACGGTTGCGAATCGCTTGAAACAGCCACATCTTTTGTGCGAACGCCGGCTTCTAGGGCGTAGAACAGCAGTACCGGCGGCTGATAGGAGCGCATCTTGATGAATGTTACTGAGTCAGGCAAGAATAACTTCTCCGAACGACGACGAAGTGAAGTGGTGCTTCGCTCTCTGCGCTGCTCTCCACGCTATTTTCGTAGTTTCAACAGCGATTGAATTAGCCCGGCAAGAAAGTTCTCGCCGCCGGATGTGCTGCCCGCGGGCGCCCCGGGCTGGCAGGTCCGCCACATGGGTCGCTTGTCGGCAGGCCACACGGGACAGGACCTGGTGGGTTAGGCCTACCGGCCATACCTGCGGCCCAAGCTCGATACTCCTTGCAGCCTCCAGCAGGCTTGTCACCACCTGTTCTGCCTGTGTCGCCTCACGTCATGCCTCCTGTAACTACTCGTGGCCCTCTAAAGGCCGTACCCGCGGCCCCAGCTGGATACTCCCTGCAGCCACCAGCAGGCTTGTCACCACCTGTGCTGCCTGTGTCGGCTCACGTCATGCCTCCTGTAACTACCCCTGGTGCAGTGAGCGTTTTGCCCACAGATGATCTCCCAACGGGATACTCCTCCCAATTACCGGTAGGTGCACCGACTTTAGCTAACGTGTTGCAGACACCGCCCAAGGATGTTCGGGATGCCATTACCCAAGAAGATCCTATGATTGACTCTCAGTCACTCTGCTCTGACACTTCTGGAACCATTATTTATTCATACGCTGGACGCGAAACAGTGGAAGCTGACGGGGATGTTAAATTTCAGCTCGTGAAAGGTGAGCGACGTCGACGAGCGTCGATAGGTTCTTTGTCAACCGCGGACGACAACACCCGAGTAAACGTGCCGAGACACGGCCTTCCTGTGATTCTAAAACCCAAGGATCCCGCCAAGATCATCACACGCTTCAATCCACTATCGCTAAAGGCCTCCTTTGGAATCGTAGCTCCTGACGGCGTGTTGAAGCTGCGGCCGAACTATAGGCTGAATCTCCTGGCGGTCGACACCAGAAATGTTGACGCTACAGCATGCCTGTTGAAAATCACCACTATTATGGGCATCCCTGCTGATGCCTATGAGCCGCGTCCGGGAAACTGCGCCGCTGGTGTCATCAGAGGGGTGCCAGTGGAGATTTCCGACGCTGAAATAAGAGAGAACCTACTTCTGAGAACGCCTGTTAAAACTGTACGTCTTCTGGGAAAGACATCGCAAGCCATCCTCATCGTCTTCAACACCGACACAAAGCCTCAGCATGTGATCCTTGGATATATATATACCCGGTACACCGTGTACGACTACACTGAAAAACCAAAACAAGCAGCAACAGCTGCCCACTCATACTTCAAGCTCTTCATGGCAAGTGCTACTAGACGCTTTGCGGTCGTTCCTGGCTCCTTTCACGTCTCCCGTGGTCCGTGCGATCATAACATTACTCTATGTCGTTGCTCCCCTCATACAACACTGGCATTGAGCACCGGCACGACATTGCGCCTACAAAATATCCGGAATCAGGCGACCATACTTCAGTGCAATGCCTGTTAGCTTCACCCACGATTATCTGACCTTCGGCAATCCGTCACCAAGCACCGTTTCCCTAAAATCGCCATATCGGAATCTAACCTGCGCTCCAAGGTTAGAATTTCTGGCTATTCGCTCTTGGACCCCACAACCGACATGAACCGAAGCAGGGTCCTACAAGCAATTCGCAATGACCTCTCATTTGTTGTCCACAGTGTACCCCAAGACTCTTCTAATGAGTACGTCGCGGCTGCGGTGCAACACAAGGCCGTAAAATTCACCGTCATCAACGGCTACATACCTGCTCGAGCGCGCTTTGACACCAAGCGTTTACATTCTATTCTGGCCAACACGCCACCACCTCATGTGCTGACGGGTGACTTCAATGCGCATCACCCGGCTTGGGGCAGCAGAAGCGCATCATCTCTGGGTAACCCGCTTATAAACGACGCTACGCTGGATTGGACGTCTTAAACACGGGCAGCGCTACATTTGTCCGTAGTAAAACGTCGAGTCCCTTGGATGTGACGCTGATATCTACATCCCTGCTGTTTTCTGCGTCGTGGTTTGCTGTCGTAGAAAGCTTTGGAAGTGACCATTTGCCCAAATATACAATCATCAAGGGAATCTGTGGAGGTCCACAAAAACTCAGGGTGCACGGTACAAACTGGGAGTTCACAGAATTTCTCGAGGACAGCACTGCCACTCTTAGCACGCACGAGAAGTTTGCTGACGCTGTTTCGAACGCGAGGGCTGCATCCGAAAGACGCTGTTTGCTTGCCCGGGAGGCATCAGCAGTAGACATCGAGTACGAGCGACTTCGGCAATTCGCAGGAGAGCAGAGCGGCGAGCACGAAAAACGGCGTCTCCGGATGATATTCGAGACGCTAGACGGGTGCAGAAACACGTCTAAAACACATTCGCAAGCTCGCTAAACAGCGCTGGAGTCAGTTCTGCTCTCGACTGGATCCACGCAAACCACTCACGCGTATCTGGCAAACGTTTCGCACCTTTAGAGTACCACCAAGCCCACTTCACCCGTTTTCAGCCGTGGCTCTCTAGAGGGGCGTCAGTGAAGTGAGCGTTGCCGAGCAATTCTGCACTAAAATCACCACTCCGCCCAGCAACCTGGTAATTTCGGAGGTGTCGACGTTCTGCTACTCCACCGCGAACGCAACGCTGATGGATGAACCCTTCACCATTGCAGAGCTTACCACGGCGTTGGGAAATCTCAACTTGTCTTCCTCTCCGGGCGCTGATGGAATCACGTATTTGACTTTACGCCATTTGGGCCTCAAGGATCTCCAGCAGTTCCTCTCCGTCTACAACCAATCCTGGCAGATCGGGGGTCTTGAGGCCTGCTGGAAGATTGGCCGGATGGTGGCGATCCTCAAACCAGGCAAACCGGCAACGGATATAAACTCTTATCGGCCAATTGCACTACTAAGTTGTATTGGCAAGCTAATGGAGAAGATGGTGCTGAAACGCCTTGTTCGGGACCTGGAGAATCGAGACATTTATCCATTGCAAATGTCTGGATTCAGAAGAGGACGTAGTAGCGTAGACAACATTCTTTACTTGGTGTCAGATATTACCCAGCAAAAATCAGCCGGAAACATCACTATAGCTGTCTTCTTTGACATAAAAGCAGCATTCGACAGCGTCACACACTAAGCTATCCGAAGAGAGATGACATGCATAGGAATTCGAGGACGCATGTTCCAGTGGCTATGTGACTACTTGCAAGACCGGTACGTCTACATGGCCACCAGCAATAGCGAAACGGCCAAACACCCCATCACGCAAGGAGTTCCTCGGGGCGGCGTTGAGCCCGACGCTTTTAGATGCGGAGCATCTTATAGTCTGGGCATGTGCCACGTCGGTGTCCGCACTCACACTGCGCATGCGCAACTCTCCACCTTCCCCTCTCCCACAGCTGCGCGATACCCCCGCAACTTCTCTCGTACCAGCTGCGTGCACTTCGCTTTCGCTTCTCCTGCATTCTCACTTTTGCTTTAGCGGCGCATGCTCGGCGCTTGCGCATCTCTCCTCTTCTCGTCTTCTCTACTTCAACCTTGAATGTAAATCGGGTAGCGCGCTGCGCGCGTTCAGTTCAGCGCTTGCTGAGCTTGACTCCACTTCACTCCGTTCTTCCGATGACGTGTGATGGAAGCAACAGTCCCGTCAGTTAGTGGGTTGGCGCAAGCAAGCGCCAGCACCACCCCACAAACTAACAGCAACGCTACGTCCACTGAAGACAAAGCTGCGCAGCGAAGGGCGCGCGACGCTGAGCGCAAACGCTTGAAGCGAGCGCCGGACCCTGAGCTTCGTCGGCGCAAATGCTCGGCGCTTGCACATCTCTCCTCCTCTCGTCTCCTCTCATTCAACCTTGAATGTAAATCCGGTAGCGCGCTGCGCGCATTCAGTTCAGCGCTTGCTGCGGTTGACTCCACTTCACTCCGTTCTTCCGATGAAGTTCTACGAACACAACGGAAACACAGCGGAACCCCGAGATGCTCTGATGCTCCGCATCCACTCAGCGTTCCCTTCGGGAAGATGGGGCTAATTTGTTTTAGCATGTGTCTCTCATACGCCTCTTAGCAGTCCTGCCCAAAGACGTTCACATTTCACTCTACGCAGGCGACATCTGCATCTGGGCTTCAGGCAGGAACCGTCGAAACATTCGCGCCGTACTACAGAGGGCAATTGTGAAGATGAGAAAATATCTCAGATGCTGTGGTCTGATTTTTTCCCCTGAGAAGTGTGCTGCTATGGCATTCACGCGGCGCGATGTTTCTCGTTATACACTCACCGTAGAAGGTACTCCAATACCTTATGTCAAGTCCCACAAGTTTCTCGGAGTGACGTTTGA
Source organism: Haemaphysalis longicornis (assembly GCF_048455015.1). Taxonomy (NCBI): domain Eukaryota; kingdom Metazoa; phylum Arthropoda; class Arachnida; order Ixodida; family Ixodidae; genus Haemaphysalis; species Haemaphysalis longicornis. The sequence goes on from NW_027526245.1 coordinate 31,566,722, forward strand.
CCTCTCAATGTCATAAGCCCCACATATTCCGCGACTGAAGGAGCGGCTTCTGTGTTTTGTGCGCATTCTGCGTATGCTCGGTGGAAATTCGTGGGGCTGCCCTGTATCCTCACTTTTTTGCCTATGTAAAAGCCTTTTTGTCGGTCTCCTGTGCTACAGCCTGCCGGCCCTACATTAGCTATCACCTACAAGCCTGAAGGTCATAGACTCAGTGCTGGCAAAAGCAATCCGCAACTGCCTGGGTCTGCCTAAATGCGCATCGACGGTTGGAACTCTGTGCGAAGCTCGGTGCTTTCCCGCCACAGTGCTACAACGCCAAGAGGTCCTTCAAACGTCTTTGCGCCATTTGACTCGATGTTACACGCATCCTTTGGCAGACATCTCAGCACAGCATGTTAGACACCTGCTTCCATCGAATTTTCAAAGACCTCAAAAGTCGATAGTAGCACCGTGTATACTGGCGCCATGGAAAATTTCTACAACAATACCCGGAATCAGCAAAAAGTCCGCCATGCCCGCTGCCGCGCTCAAGTTCTTCACACTCGAGTATATCTCCAGTACCTACAGGCTACACGCATGTTTATGCGGATTGCTCGGTTCGCCCAAGCTCATCCGTCATCGGCGTGTGGATCCCAGCTGCCCGGTGCACTATCCAAAGAAAACTTAGCCACGAAACATCCTCGACTGCTACCGAACTGGCAGCTGTAAGAGCTGCACTTCACTACATCAGCGGACATCATGCCCAGCAATGGGTAACATTCCTCGACTATAGCAGCGCCTTACAAGCCCTCCGAAATCTTCACAACAACCACAGTCAGCTTGTATGTGAAATTGGCGAAATTCACACAATGGCAGTGCGCGAAGGTCATGACATCTATCTTCAGTGGCTGCCTGGTCACTCCGGCATACAAGAGCTGATGCAGCCGCCAGCGCAGGCCACTTTATGAGCAGTACAACCCTGCTTCCTTTCTCCCGAGAGGACAGCAACGCCCTTATGGCGTTGGAATGGATGGGCTGCACAAATGGACGGACTGCACAAATGTGGGAGGAGCAGGACCCTCACCGCAGGTATCTACCACTGCAGGCTATTGACCCGCACTACAACTTCCGCTTTCCACGCGGCATCAACAAGCGGTGTGAAGGAGTGTTGCACCGACTACGACTGAATGTAGCATTTACTCGGAGTTTTACGTTCAATATAGGTTGGGACGATTCCCCACTGTGTGCCGGACTTGCGCTGTGTGTGAGACTGTAGATCACTTGCTGTGCGCCTGCCCTCGATTCGCTGCTGCACGGAAAACTGCAGCGACCTCCCCCTCTCGTGTACGCCATAGAGGCAGTCTGGAACTTCGTCATTTTCTTGAGCGCTGGGCCAATACTGCTGACAGTACCTTAGGTACAAAAGTTCTACTCCAGTTCCTACGAGACACTGAACTAGACAAATTTCTGTAGATCGCAGACAGAGCAAGTGTGTAGCGATATCTACTCTTTGGCACTGTGGCGTTCATCTATTTACTTTGCTTGTGTTGGTGTCACTGGCGTTCATAGATTTATTTTTCTTTGGTTGGTGGTACTTTTTTTTGCGTCGTTTACTTTTCTTTTTGTTTCAGTGTTTACATTAATGATTCTCTTTTCAATTGTATTTTTATGTCCGGACTGTGCTGGCAGCATTCTCTTATTTTTACTTTCCTTTTTTTTTCAACGCTTCTTGTTTGTCTTCTTCCTGCTGTAACCCTAATGTCTAATATTCACCACTCATCAACGTAGTCACCCACCATCTGGTGTAGCAAGCCTTGTCCCTAGCAGGGCTGACCTCACCAGTTCACATCACACTAAATAGCCTTCTCTCTCTCTCTCTCTCTCCCCCCCCCGAAGGAAATGAGTTTCAGTTTTTATGAGCGCAAAACTTTTGTTTTCCTTTTACAAACCACCAGCGCTGAAACTTTTACAAATAGTTTTTAAAGTCCGCGTCCTGCTGTAGTTGGCGGCAAATAGCAAACCTGCTCCACAAACCTCCTCGAAGCCGCGTCTGCTTTTTATTTAGATGCGCCGTTTTATTTCGTACAAAACCAGTTTTTGGTAACTAACTTTCTTGTTTGTCATGTAATTTACAAACGGAGAACCGGGCAATACGAGTTTTTTTGTCAAAAAACACAATTTCCGCAGCTAGAGGCTCGTTTCGATCCTACGCAGTCCGGTTCCAGAACTACCCATCATTCCCATTGAGCGTAAAGGCCGCTGCCTGCCATGTTGGCGTTGACACTAGCGCCAGTTTCACCTCTAGTTATTTGTATGAAACTCTATGCTAGATTGTACTCGTGTACGGGGGATGCGCAGCGTAAGCTGCGGAGAAGCCGAATGGCGGATTTCGCGCCCGTGACACGGTCCGCTGCTACTTTCGCTGCAGCGGACCGTGTGTTGACCAAACGATTCGCTGACAACCCGTTTGGTTTAGCTCGCACGCGCGGTTTGCGAGCGCCTGTGGTGTCAGTCGTATTAGATGCGACTGCATCTCATTCACTCGCCTTGTCCATGCAGCGTCGGCATTGTTTTCGTCCGCCCCTCCCCCATTCTCCTCGCCGCGTGAGCTGCGCTCTCCGCCGCTCACCCCCTCTCCTCTTCGATACCCCTCTCTCGTCCACACCCCTCCCCCTACACTATAAAAAAATAATAGTTAGCGGCGCCCGGCTTCGATCCCACGACCCTGTGGGCGGAACGCGAGGTACATGGTGCTCTTCCCACTGCGCCACAAAACCGAAACAGAATGAAATGCTACTAACGCGCCTTATATCCTTGACTCATTCAAACTACGTCAAGAAGCTACTGATACAACGCATGATGGGGCAATGATTAACACTTGCAATAAAAGAAAAGAAGCTCCCACTTACAGCAACAATGATGGAGTAAAGGTCGTTGCGGCAGCGAAGCCCCAAGCATACCACTTAGAGAGATTGACCAAGATTGGCCAATAAAACAATAATAAGCATAAAACATAATAATCATACGCGTTCCCGACACGTTTCACGCGATTAAGTGAACCCCACGATGCGTCGCATCTACACAGGGTTCCCCTCGCGGGGAGGTGGGCGCAATTTTTATGCGATGCTCCGGCGCGTGCAATCCACTGTGTCTAACGTTGATGCGTATAACGGTGCCATGCCGACGAAATATAAATAGCGATGTGCAAGTTCATATCAATGCACAATAAACAAACCTTCAACTGCTCCTATGAAGGCACATTTCACTTTCGTGTTTTATCGGTTCCTATGGAAGAGGGAACAAACACATTTTATACATTTGATGCGCAATATTTGATACCTTGGTTGTGATATTTTTGAGTGAAACGTCAAAATACCTGAATGTCATCATAGCTATACGAGCAATACTTCACTGATTGCTTACGTTCTGCTTACGCAAAAAATATGGCGCATTCCCTGTGAATATTTGAAGTCGAGAATAGGAGCCCTGGTCATACTTCTTGGATAAAACCAGCGCGAACTCAGACGAAGACGAAGGAAATGTACCACAAGAACTCCATTGTCTATGGCCTTGGTCCTTTCCCCTGTGCTTCCAGGTTTCATATACTTTGTCCTGAGCTTTCTAATTCTTTTCCTCCACTGTGTGTGCACGCTATTTATGCAAGCATACCATAATACTTTGGCCACTGCAGTATTCCACCGCAGCGCCCCCAGCGGATATCCGTATTTATGGCTTCAACTTGCCTGTACCGCTTTTACCACTATTGCAATATTCTAGTTCACTGCGCGCCTACGCAGCGACACCGCAGCCCACCTCGCCGCCAGATAGGCTTGACGCCACCCCGTGTCCGCATAAGCTCATTCATTCCATGTGCCTTGGCCACGGCGACAACGCATCAAAACAAGCAAAGAAGAAACTGAAAGCTGCACAGACGTTCACGGGCCGCTAAAGATGAAGCATATGTACACAAACAAGGAAGGAGAGACTGAGGTTGTACAACGAGTATTTCGGCAGTTTCTGGTCCCTGCAGCCGTGATCTGCCCTTCCCGGTAATTTTCAAGCGTCTTTGCAACCTAGCTGCAAAGTTAGTTGCAAAGAATCTTGCCTACTGTCTAATGCTGTCAATCCGCACACAGAGAATGGATACTTAAGGGTGTTATTCCCAGCAGATTCTATGGTCACTCAATTCTGCCCTAGAGGATGACTCCGCTCATTTGTCCCGAATTATTGCACTTCACTCTACTGTCTATGCAATTCGTTGGTGTTGAAACAGCCGAGAACGTCGTGCTATTCTTTCAACAACCAAATAGCTGCAAGCAACGAAGTGCTCTTCCAGACGCGTTCGTGTCTTCAAGGAACAGTTAGCGATTGTGCCTCTTAAACCAGAGCCCATTGTTGCCCCTTCGGGAACTCAGCTAAGGGGCGAAAACTACAAGAAACACTTCGGCGTTATTAAAGCTGTGCAGTCGACAAAAGCGCAGCAGCCAAAACTATTCTACACCGCGCTACTTTTAAACGTGAATTGGCGCATCCTGGTGCTTATTTCACATTCTCAGCCGAAAGCATGCAGCAGTTGAGAACTTGGGCGCCGCTCTTGCTCGGAATGCTGAGCTCATCCCAAGGTACGGGACGAGTACGGTGCCATACCCGAAGGATGGGTTGCTTAAAAAGCCATTCCGAAGCATCTGTATCCGCCGCGGACATAAAATTCCTGTATTCCTTGTTCTAAAAGAACTATCAGAGGTTCTGAGTTGGAAACATTGCGACATTTAGTGCGCTCATTGACCGTTTCCAGGTACAGACATACTCCGCAAACTTCAGTGGACGTTGAACGCTATTTATTCACTCACAGATAGCGAATAAAATGAGGCACAAATTCATGCCGCGAAAAATTGAAATTGGGCTGGTTTTTCACTGCTTTTAATTCTTTTAGTGTCGACTAGATAAGCGCCGACCAGTTCAAATTTCAAATCAGCAAGAAAGCGGCTTTATGAGGCACCTGTCACTAACCTTTTCGGCATACCAACAGATGGGACCAAATCGTTGTCGACTTGAAACAAACGCATTCAATGCTAAATATTTTTATCATATGTCCCGCTGATGCACATATTCTTTGCGTCCTCTACGTAAGGGTACGATCGTCCGCACGCTTAGCTGGAAAATCAGATTCTACTTTAGCGTAGAATATCTAAAAACATTCGCTGAAACACTGTTCGAACGAAGGTGCAGGACTTAAGCTCCCCCTTAAACTTCAGCGAAATGTAGAAGTTGTGGCTAAATTATCCTACACTATGGAGGGGACTATAATTGCGCAAAGCGTTACTCCAGCTAAGGCGGCTGGCGACTTTACGTTGGGCACGCACAGCGCTCGAAAAGGGGCACGATGCCCTCTCGTTTGGTAAAACACAGCCTCGACATTTCAACATATTTAGCGGCTGAGAAGCTCCATTCACAGTATGCTGCATATAAATTTTAGCCTCTTGTTTCAGTGCTTTCAAACTGAAACGCAGAAGACCATGGATAAAAATGAGTAGACACGCGCTAAAGACTCTCCACCATCTGAATGTTTTATAACCCCCCCCCCCCGCCCTGGAGCAGTGGGAGTGCGAGCTGACCAGCTGTTTGCTAGAGACGCAGGTTAACCTCGTGTCTTGGGCAAGAGCAGCTGCCACGACTCGCGGTTATCCGGACTAGGAAGGCCCCCCACAACAGCACTTTCCGCTCCAATAAACGTTTCTCACCTCATCCTCCTCTACCCAGGACCTTGCAATACGCGCACATGATTGTAGGGGCGATCCTTGTAAAGGCGTTACTCCCTTTGCCGCTCAGTCCGCAGGGTCTTCCGCATGCAGTTTCCATTACAGCACGATGGTTGAAACCCACCAAAGATGGCCAACAACATTTTGTGAAACAGTTGCTTCACTCGTAGGCAGCACGACAAGGTGAGAGACTGGCAAACAAAGACTGCATACATGGCGAGGAGAAGGGTTGGTTCCAGTAACCTGTTAACGGAAATGGCGAAGCCGGTTATCAGAGGGAAGGTTGGTTCTGGGTCTGTTCGCACTGTTCATTCTTCGAGGAAGCCATTAATTCTATTGACAATGTAATGGTCCCAGGAGGTTATGTATTATTACAAGGAGTTAAGGCGAAAGCTAGGAAGGTGGGTAAAGGATTGAACTTGTCTCCGTTGTCCAAGAACACAATAAAATGCTCCAAACTGAGACATGACATGTTTTTTTCATTGAAGACCCATAAAATAAGAATGCCGTTTTCCAGATAGAGTCATGACGGCACAGTTAGCGCAAGTTGCCCACTTGTTTCTCCAGCAACACGTCGGTATGTTAGACCTTTGGGACCTCTTTCGAAGCAGAACCTACAGTGAGGTCAGCGATTTTCTGTCAGAGCAGTCCCACTCTGCATTTATTACATTTTCTGCGTATAGCAGACGCATGATCTCCGTCGGCATGAATCAGTCCTGACGTGTATTGAGTAGAGATTTTTTGTGTGTGTGGTCATGGCACTCCACAATGAAAGTGCTCAACTACTACAAGAGTTCCTTCACCAGTTATCCCTTTACAGCGCTGCGCGAAATCGGGCGTAGCGCTGTACCTATGGGAACATTTATGGTGCAGGGCCATCTCTGGCCCTACACTATAAATATTTACACATAAGATTACATAACCACAGAAACCTATACATGTTGATACCGTAAGACATTCAGCATGTCTCTTGATAATTTATTGCAATTTTTATTTTTTGTTAACGCAATTCATAATTTCGCAGCATAGAACTAAATCAAAATTTCACCGTACACGTTTTTTAGCGGAAGGACACTGCTCATAAATATTCTTCCCTCTCCCTATACAGGATGTTGCTGTGCTCTGGTTTTGTTTGGAGCAGTATTTGCATTGACCGCCCGATGAAAGAGGCGCCTTCATAGACATCCTTTGCCATCGGAGCAGTCTACAGTTTTATCCGGTTTTGTTTTTGTTGTTGCATTGCTGTTCTTTACCTCTGTATTCACAGAGGTTTCCTGTTGAACATTTAGGCTCCTATTACCGCGAAACTTTCGCGATGCTCCAGCAGTAGCTTGTGTCACTTGCTGAGAAAGCGAAGCTGACAAAGAAACTTTTAACACAAAAGTGTTTTCTTCCCTGATACACAAAGATTTCGATGCCGTCATATTCGTCACGGAAATGACGGCAGGACAACAAACACAGCAGAAACGCGAATGGTGATGCCATATAGGAGAGGTGAAGGGAAGTAGTGTATCATGACGCAGACCAGCACCGACAGTTGACGTAAGCTGAGTCGTAGCGACGCCGACGGTTGAATGGCGCGAATGCCGACTAATTATATGCGAAGAGAAACGCCAGCGGGAAGCGGAACGCGTTCGCGCGTTCACAGTTCAAGCTAGGAATGTTACCTCTCGCGTTCCACAAGCTGAGACCGTCGCAACGCAACCGTCTGCCGTACACGCCACGGAGTATGACCGAAGCCTCGCACTTTTCCTGAAACGACTTGCTAGCAAGACGTCGCTCGCCAAGCACACCGACAAGACAGCCGCCATCCCGAAAATCATGCTCCTTTCGCAGCAGATTTCGCTGAACATTTCACTTTCGTGCTTTACTGATTCTTATGCAAGAGGAATCAACCATAGTGTTTTCTTTTTCATATTTTGTTAACCTTCCTGATTTTCATAAAACAGCCTACTAGACTACGTTTCAGTTTTGGCCAATCGCTTTTTTGTGGTATGACCCACTACACTGTAGGAGAAGACGAAGAACCATGCCGGGTCGTTGCAGCACGGCAGGTGCCTGCCGGAGACCTCCACCCCAGGACGTTAGGTTCGAAGAAGAGGAACCTCTGCGGAACCATTTATCAAGCGAGGCCTGCCTGCGCCTACCTGAGGAGCAGGGCTCATGCCGGTGTCGGTGCCATCCATCGCAAATTGCCGGGATAAACGACACATCCACCGCCACGATACGAAGCCAAGGATTTCTTTTATTCGTAATCGCAGTGGTCGTCGGTCTTAGCCTAACGGCAGCCCTTATTGAGGTCTCCTACAGGTACCTCAACAGCTCCGACAATCTGGAATCCATCCCAAACGGCACCATCGACATGTACGCCAGGAACAAGATTAATCCACCACCGTGGCAGATTGTCATGGCGGCGTCAAACGAGCCAGCGGTTACCCCTGGGGGCGATGGGCGCAACTCAAGTATCTTCCCGACGTCACACTTGCCCGGAAGTCTGGTACGTGGACCTGTCAGCATGAAAATTAAAATCAAGTAGCAGTATTTCTGTAAACTTTCTTATTGTGAAAACATTTGATTCTAAAAGGGAATTTACAGCTATAGGCTTGTTAGACTGCGGGAAGATCGTAAATAATTTGTTTACAAAGACCTGTAGTGATAAAGACGTCATTTTACAAATGGGTGCCTTATGCGGATGAATCAACGACATTAAGAGAAGAAAATAGCATGGTATTTGCTCACCCCCTGCTTTTTGTAAAAGCGGTACTTAATTAGTTAATTCCCCCGCTACTTGTATGAATGTAATAGCGGTTCCTAGTCACTGTTAATAGTTTTACTAGTTTGTTTATATACTCCCATAAATAATGCATTTTGTTATGGCCAGAAAAGCAGCGAAATTCACCTATCACCGCAGAATAGACCGGCGGGCTACTTGATTCATGTACAACGTTAAAGAGGGCTAGAATACGAGGTAAAATTAGGCTCCCTCGTGTGTTTCCTCTTTTTTATTCCTCGTCTTCAAGCACTGTTAAACGTTGGTCCCTTGGCACTTTTGAAAAAGGGCATCTCCGGGGATTTGCAACTACTTATGCCCGGCTAAAAAGGCCTCAAGTGTCCACAGAGCTATTCCAATTACTGTATTGTTTGAACTACAGTTTTGATAGCTTTCTTTTGATGATAGCAATAATGCCCTAATTTATTGTCACACTGCGGAAGCTATCAGTTAGTTGGACCTTGGGCAACGAATATTTTTCTATTGCGTCTTGTTGTGAAAGCATCTAAAAGAACGCTTTTTGGTTTTGTTCTAAGCGGCAATCGAAAACGAGGTGAAGGCTAGCGCGTAGCAGCAACCTTGCTTCCCAGCAGCAAACGAGTATTGTAGCGCAAAGCTGCTTTTTAAAGTAGATAAGCCATAGCATGCAATAGCGGTGCGACGCTTAGGCGTGCCTTCGTTCCCAAACAACAAGAATACACGCACTTTGGGGAATAGGAACATCTTTTTTTGTATACAAACAACAATCAGACTCGGCGGATGCCTCCCCAACACCATTTTGGCAGGTCTGTAAATTTCCCCTTCAGGCACCCTGCAACCCACCACCCGTCAGCTTTTTTGTTCCACACTAGAGCTTCTTTTAATTACAGCCACATAAATACTTCGACAATTACCCCAAAGTTGGATGATTCAGCGCTTTTGTAAAGCGAAAGAACAAATATAATGGACGCGGAAAGCTTGTGAGGTAGTTGATTCAGTCAGCAGAGTCGCCTGTTTGGCCACGCGGTTCTCGCATTCATGGTCTACTATGTCTCGCACTTTCGTGTGGTCTTTCTAACTTTAACGTAGGTAACACACCTGAGGTGCAGCAGCGCAAGTTTCTTAACGTAAAACTCACGTCCCGTTTCAAATGGCTAGGGGTTTCACGACCCTTTCATTTAATAGCTACATCTGTTTACAGCGAAGGTTAGGGCGAGGATGTTGTGGACTTATATGCCTAAGGACTTTTGTGTACCGCCTCGAGTAGCCACAAAAAAAGACACGCGATGTAAGTACCCGCCCCGTCGCCGCTGTGCCGGCCACAACGAAGGAGCAACAAAAAAAGAAAATAGGCACGCAAACGCTTGGAACGACGAGAAAAATTGGCCCCATATATGCTTGTTTCACTGCGTATGTCATCGAAAGACGATTGTCGTCTGCCGCCTGTACCCAGTAACTTCTCTGATCTCCCTTTCCACCACCCTTCCTCGGTCGTCTCTTGATAAAGTGAATGTAGGCTTGTTCAATGCAATTCAATTTTCCTCCTTTCGCAAGGCTCGCACGTCTTCTGTTTGGAAAGCTTGCATTCGTTTCTTTTGTTCTTTCATCGGTCTGGAATAGCGCGAGCGGAAGCTCTGTTCTTTAGGCGCTTGGTTTTACAGCGCCCTTACTGGACTTTCTGTGCCATTTTCCACGCGCTCTTTTGCTTTCTTTAACTTGCTACTCTAAAAAAAATGCCAACGTATTTCCTTAACTAAAATAACATGCCTACCTGGTAAGTCCTTACGCGTAGCTCGTTTCGGTGCTCGCGCTTCCTAGTCCGGAAGACCATGGGCAATCCTGGCTCTGTCCGCTCGGTCAACCAAGATCGTCAGGTCGTCGAGGCTCGAGCTGGACAATGTGCTCTCCCACTGCTCACGGGAAGGGTTCGGAATGGGTCGAAGGTCGGGGTTTCCGTCGCACTCCCAGATGATGTGATAGAGTGTGCCTGAATTGCCGCAAAACGCATTCTCCGGGGAGTATTCCGTGGCGAATAGATGGGAACGTGTTTGTTTGAATTTGTCTTAAAGTGTTTTCCTGCATTTTACACAAACTGCGTTGGGCGGGGGGAAAGTCCTGGTGATGATGATGATTATTGTTATGATGATGATGATGATGATGATGATGATGATTGGATGTTAATGGCGCAAGGCCAACTGGGGCAAAGAACGCCGAAACAGTGGTTAGATGAGGGATGAAGATCTAAACACTAAAATCCCTCAACAAGTACGAAAGTAGAATCAGTTAAAGACAACGAGGATAACTGGTGTATAAAGCCAGGTTGTGATTATGCGTGGTAGGAAATTAGGTCTAAAAGTTGTGCTTCTCCTGAATATTTAAAGATACACTGGACAGAAAACTTGGGATTGTCAGAGAGGAAAGGGGCTGAGTGTAACCGGATGGTCCATCTGTACAGTTGTGGGAAGTGTTTCCGTCGTGTTGCGTGAAGTGTTTTGCATTGAATGAGTATGTGAACTACAGATAGGGCCTCTCCGCACCTGCTACACAGAGTTCTCGAAGACCCCGTGAGCAGATACGGGTGTGTTGCAAGTGTTTGCCCACTCCGTAGCCTAGGAAAGCCAACTTCTGTGTTTCTATTGTGTGTGTCGGTGGTGTATAGCCCCAAGTGTGGTCCTATTACGTGTAATTTGTTTTCTGTCTGTCCACTCCAGTGTGTTTGCCAGGTTTTTCAAAGTTGTTTTCTGATGTGTGGCTTCATGTCGGTGTATGGCACTGTTGTTATGTAAACTGTTGTACTAAGTACAGCAGCAGCGCCCATCTGATCTGCGGTCACGTTCCCTGCGACCCCAGAGTGACGTGATATCCAGCCCAAGGTCACTTCGAGGTCTGACGCATATAAAGACATAATGGTGCTAATCAGAAGATTGACTACACGGTTTTTAGAACTTTTTTGCGCTGACAACACTTAAGGAATCAGTATTCGCCGCGAGGTCGACATGTCGGTGGAGATAACGTCGCGCTGCTACTGTGGATGCCCGGATGAGAGGCCCGGGAGAATGGACACTGTTGGCGCGCTTCGTGCCTTTCTCGCGCCGTATGTGCGCGCGAAAGGCGCAGACAAGAGAGGTATGCTGTATTTCGATTCCTCAACCTTCAATGTATAGCATGGAAGCGGCAATAAGGTTTCATTACTACGCCAAAAAAGCGGCGAACAATCGGGAATCTCAGAACGGCCGCAGTAATGACAATGAACTTGTACGCCGTGGCTCGTTCGAGCTCGATCTTTCCAGACGCTGGCTTTGAGCCTTCAATAAAATCATAAATAGAAATAAATCACGAAGCCATGATCTCCGGAATTCAGTTTCCAACAGCAGTTTCAATTGCTTGCACTCGTAGCATATCGCATTCTTGCATTTGTGGGATGCCCTGAAATGGTAACAACACTTAAAACTGCCCCGAAGTTTTTCTGAGCTTACAATACTTTTTGTGTGTTCGAAAGGCAACATAAAATTACTAATATTTAATCAGCGCAGATCGAAATATAAATGCAACCGTTCTAATAGGACCGTGCACGCAAGTTTGATGAGTAACGGTGTCGGATCACTTATTTACGGCTTTCGTCGCAAATGAACTTGCGAATTGAATTGCTAACGCGCGCAGGACAACCAACATCTTATGTTTAGGTAGACTTGTAAAGTGACAAGCCTGGGACCTCACAGTGAGCCCAGATGTTCTGTTACGGCTCTGCTGTTGACCCCTTGCACTCCTTTTAAAATCTTACTGGTGCCTAGAACAGCTAGACGTGTTAACATTTTCGCGTAATGTCACTTACGAACCATAAAGATTGCAAATGAAGTTGCCCTCTTGCAGATGTAGTAAAACGTTCCCTTTTTATTTCTCGTTACGAAACAGCGTAATGGGTTCCCGATAAAAACATTGTGATGTAAACAGAACCTGGCTTTTGTCTGGGCATTTAATTTTTGAGGATTGGCTAAAAAAGGCACGGATAAAAGTTTTCTGTGCATTTCGTTTTTTTTTTTTTGGGGGGGGGGGCACTTCTGCCAACGTTCTAAGCGCAGCGAGAAGAGAACGCATGTAACACAAAAAGCGAAACGTTGGTTATCAGTATTACTTGCAATTGAAATTCGCTAGGCGTCGTGTTCCGTAACGGTGAAAAGGCAGTATGTACTTCGACGAGTAGACGGCAGTACTTTCAAAACTGATTAACCACCCTTTTTAGCCCGCGATCGTCCAGGAATTGTGGCTCGCCTTTTTCAAAATTGTATTCAGAGCGAGCATTGTGGGAAAAATAAAAAATCCAGCGAGTTACTGCGCACACCTTCCACACATGTGGGCAACAACGTGCATTATGTTACGGGATTTTTCCTCCTCCTTTAAACATAGGTCCTCCTTAAGAGGTTAAGACGTGACCATATTAGGCATTTGGTTATTCTGAGTGAAACATTTCTGCACAAGGTGATTTATGGCGGGATTAAAAATGGTATATATGAAAACGACACGAAATGCCACAGGACAGACGCAAACTCACCACTACTTAATTTTACCGAGAAATCCCCCCGAAATACTCTTGCGCATCCACAGAAATGTATTTTAAATAATACGTAAAATTAGCAACACAGTATAAGCAACGACTGTACAAAAATGGAATTTATTTTCGAAAAGGTAGCGCATAGAATTCGATTACACAGGCGCTTGCGGGTGTAAAATACGTCCCCAGTAATGTATGGGCGATAGCGCAAGGGTCGTAGGCAGACTATTTTTTTTGTTTATTCTTTCTATAAGGAAACAGCGTAATTTTACAAAGGTGTGGGAAATGCACGGGTATGCCCAGGTCTTGTCACTTTGTACCAGTTTCGTGTAATAAACTTTTATCTTCTAAATAACCACCACGCCACCTTCAAAAAGCAGCATTTGACGTTCCCGAAACGGCATACGACAGCACTCATCAATAAGAAAATGTGTCCGAACGATGTTTATAACACGTTGCACGCGTATAACACGTTTCACCTCAGCGAATATGATGTTTCGTGGAATTAAACCAGTGCATTAACACGCAACGGCCGCTGATTATTGCGTCTCTAGAGGAAATGCGCAAGCAGAGGTAACTATGTCATTGCTTGCTGCCAAACAAGTACACATATTGGTTGTTTTATCGCGTGCAGCAACGAGCACTAGGACCGGTTCGTCCCGCCGCCGCCAGGGGCCGACTGTGTTCAATCTCGGGGCGAATAGAATACGGACTGTTGAATTGTAGTTTAGAGGATACACACTAAACTTTTTTATACCCTTTTTGGCAAAAAAGAGTGCAGCATAAGCGGATAAAGGGTGTTGGGAGCCCATTACACCCTTTTTCTTGAATCTCAACAGCCTTTTTCTAGATCTACAGCCTTTTTGTGTAAAAAAAAGGTGTTGATCAACTTCAACACCCTTGGTGTTCAGCTGTTCATTCAATAAGGCCATGTTTGTATGCATTTTAGCACTGTAAAGAAGACAGCCCCTCACATACTCCTCTACTCGTAAGAAATATTCAAAAGCAAAAAAAAGAGTGTTCTTCTGCAATGATCGCTCGTTTCCATATACGCGGTTTGTGTCCATGCCCCAAGTTAGGCTTTGGCTCGTGAAATGTAAGTTTGAACATTTAAAATAAAAAAACTATAGTTGTGTGGTACGAAGCGTGTTGAACAACGGCAACACGCTTGGCTTTCTGTAGGGTGTTAAAAAAACGTTCAGTTGCAAAAAAAGAACAGCGCAGCTGCGGGTCCACCTAGTTTCTTCCCGTGTCGCAAAGTTTTGCTACGTTTTCTAGCCTTTCGATGTTCTTGCTAACCTAGGATAAGCTCCCAGGGGTGAGGCCAAGTTTAACCGGATTTTACAAGGCTTTTCCAGTGTGTCCTCTGCACTGACAACGGATCCAAGAAGGAAACAAGCTACGGCGACCCCCAACTATGTTGTTTCTCCAGCCTTGCGCCACCATTGTGAGCTGCACCAATTCTTTTTCGCGTTTTAGAATCCAAAAAGGACTAGTACCTTTGAAATGGTGTAGTAAGAGGTGCGCCTTGTGATAACACTCGCGCTTGCGCCTTCTGTGATAACACTGGGACAGGCTACAAAGCCGGCTTCACTTGTATAATACCTTATCTGTGGTGGTGCACCTTTTACAGTGGGTGCAGTTCGTTTTCTGTCTTTTTCGCGAACGCCAGTGAAGCTAGTTCAAGGGTAAGCAGCTTTACTTGTAATAAATTATGCCAATTTATGTTTTGAATGACATCGCGAGGAACAAAACATACTCCGCTTGTAAAAAAATCGCGCCAATCCACCCCGTGAATGTGGTTGGAAAGCAAAGCTGTAAGCGGCATCCATAACGATTACTCATGCGACGTCACTTAAAATCACTCACATCGCTCTACAAATTGTAAAACCAGAGAGAAGTGAAATGCACTTAGCCACATCATTTATTACTTCAAAGAGATATTCTTGTTAACGTTAAATCAATGCATGATGCATGAACGGTGTTGGGTTGAGTTGTATTTGTGTAGCACAAGAGTGGAAACTTTTTTTTATTATATCAAAGTAAGCTCCAACCCGGTGTTAGACGATCTGACTTCTCTGTCTCTGCGCCGCGGACGGAGGCGACGAGACGGAAAGGTCAGGGTAAGGCGAAGGTACGGTCTGTCTCAGAAGGCGATAATGCTGGATTATCTCCCTGGGCGTGACAAGCGGGTAACTGTCCCCGTGCAGCTCCATAGCACGGGAGGTAAGAGCGCAGGCTTGTTGAGGTGGGCGTATTTGTTGCCCTCCATTGAAGCGTGAGGCGGTGTCCAGATGAGCTGAATGGAACCGTTTGGGGAGTGGTTTTTTAGCACGCACAGTGCAGGTCAGGACACCCAATCCGACTGGTAATTCCAGTAGGCTTGCTGGGAATCGGTGACTACACTCCGAAGCCCTGGTTGAGTGAGAACCAAGGTGATGGCTGCCTCATCTGCTGCCATCATTTGTTGGGTCCTAAGCGAGGTACACGCAAGGAGGTTGGTTCTGGAGGTAGCCACGATGATGGCGTGTTTCTGCTTTTGATGTTTGCAGAAGTCTGTGTAGATAACTGCATGAGCCCCACCGAGGGTGGTGTCTCGCGCTTGAGCCCGTGCTTTTCGTTGACCCTCGTCATGTGAGGGGTTCATATTTCTAAGCAAAGGGAGCATCTTTACTTTTAGTCGCCAAGAGTCTCGGAGTACGTCAAGCGGAGTGACGTTCTGGGCTGACCAGCCAATCTGGTGAAGCATGCGGTTACCCAGCGCAGTTCTGAGTCGGACCTTCTGGTTAGAAAGATGGCCTTCTATAAGCTCTTCAACCGTGTTGTGGAGCCCGTGCTTAGCAGCCTCAGTGTGGACGCACTCATGAGAAGACCAATGACCTGCTCAACCGCCTTTCTAATCATTATATAAAACATCTCTATGTCTTCCTCGTCGAGAAGAAGATAGGGGTTTGTCGTAAGTAACTCTCGAGAGGACAAAAGCGTCAATTAATCGAAAGGTATCGAATTCTTTTATGCCTCGCTTCTTGGTGGCAACTCGCCTGATCATGTGTGATTATATTATTGCTGTTTTTGAGGCGCTGCCTGGTCATCAAGGAGTATTTGAATGTATTTCTTGATTTGGCGTGATGGCGGACGACAAGGAGCTGTGATTTTTTACGTGAACACTGGAGGCCACAGGCTTTATTTAGCACATTGGCGTACTAAAAGTGAGATTCCATGGATTGGTGTGAGGTTCCTTTAATTTTTGTAACTCTTAGCACATGAGCAAGGGCCGCTAGACGGGCGTGAGCGGTCGTGTGACGCTTTCACGTGGCATTCAGCGAGAAGGCAGGGGGTAAACCCGTAGATGTGCTTGGTCAGCACACCATTTGTCTTCCCGTGTTCGCGTGGGCTCGTAGCTAAATCGGTAAGACAACAGGCTCTCGCTATGTTAGTCTATTGGTTGCAGGTTCGATTCCCGGCGGTGCCAGTAAATTCTTTTGTTTGTTGGCTGGAGTTTTCTGGTGACACTAACGGTCGCGAAAGAACCCTTGCGGGGTAGAGGTAGAAAGCTTTGTTTTAAAATTGTTCTGTCCACCCGTACAAATGAATATGAAATACCTCCAAATTTGGAGGTCTCTTACACCCTGTTTCTTGCAGCCTTTTTCTTTACACCCTTTTTCTTGTTTCAACACCCTAATTTGTACCTTTACACCCTTTTAGGAAAAAGGGGTTAAAATATTGATCACCCTTTTTTAAGGGTGTTGAGATGGCGGAGAATATTTGTCTGATCTTTAATAAAATTTTAGGACTTATTGAATATAATAACTACCTCTCGATTAAAACGTTCTTGCAAATCCGCATGCTGATTTGTATATGGTTACATTAAAATTCATAATTTCGATATTAGCGCTAAAATACCTCATTTTTGCGACAGGCCCACCGACTTTATTGCAGGACTTTCCTCTTCTCGCTATAAAAGTATGAAGAGCACATGTAATTCTAAGTATGTACTCGCTGTCCCCATGCATCCAGTTGGTTTTCTTGCTCAATTCATTTGATGGCCAAGTGTGACTTGTGCATGTATAATGTGTCTATGTGATGCTGCGCACTCGGCCCATCCACATCGTCACGCGTAGCTCCGCAACCTTACACCCTCTTTTAGTGTGTTCACACAAACACCCTTTTTTCATCTTTACAGCCTTTTTTAGCCGAAACACCTTTTAAAGGTGTTCGCCATGGGACAAGATTATTACACCTTTTCGGCCAAAAAGGGAGTAAGAAAGTTTAGTGGGTATGGTTCACAAGTAGTATACAGTGAGCCTCGGCCGTGAAGATACTAGTATAGTCATTCATGGTTTTACTGATATTCAAGCTGGGTCCGTGCGCAGCACAGGACACAGTGGTCGCACTTTTTGAGTCGTCAGTATAAAATTTTGCACACTTGTATTTGTGTTGAAGAGACAAGAAGGGTTGCAGGATCGCACATTTTGGCCCTCGATCTTTGACGATATGTATAAAACATAAGTCACCTGGCATAGGACGAAGAGGCCATGGGGCTATATAAATAGTAACAGTCGTTTTCATGGTATCTAAAAAGGAGACCGAGAGATCTGATGCTTCCTCTATAGCTCTGTATGGGAACGGAGAAGAAATAGATTGGATGTTTAAAAGAAGCTGGGATATGGATGTATCAAAGACTGACTTGAAAGGATGGTTCGGCATTGATGAGGTTTTAAAAGCATAAAGAAGGTCCATGTAGTTTCGCTAACGTTCTAGGCTCAACTTGTTACATTCTACATAGAGGCTTTCAACTGGGCTAATAAGCAAAGCCCCACATGCAAGCCGGATCCGGAGGTGCATCACTGAGTCGAGCATTTTCAGGGATGTTTTATAGTTGCTGATCCATAGGGAACATTCCCATAGTCCAGCCGTGATCCTATCAGAGCATTATACAGACGTTGGAGTTGTTTATCAGCACCGTAGGATTGGTGTGAGTACTTTAGGAATGCTCATTGTTTTAGGCGTTTGTGTTCGAGCTGTTTCAAGTGAGGGATAAATGTGAGTTTACTATCGAATATTAGACCTAAAAACGTCTGTTCCCCTCTTACAGGAATTACTACACCATTAATACAGATATCAGGGTCTTCGTGAATCATGCACTTTCGGGAGAACACAACATCAGTACTTTTTCCAGGGTTCAGTTTAAAACCGTTAGTGTCCGCCCAGCCAGCACGTTTGTTCACTTGGCCGGCTTTAGCGTTCACAAATAGAGAAGTTACAAGACTTAAAAAAATATTTGAACACCATCTACATATATAGAACAAAAATGGTTGGTGGCAATGCCTTCTGGATCGAGTTCATCTTAACAATAAATAGTGTACAGCTCAACACACCGCCTTAATGGACGCCATTTTCCTGCACATATACATTGGAAAGTGCACTGCCAACCCTCACTCGAAAGGTTTTTTCCGACATGTAGCTGGCGAGGATATTCAGCATGTTGCCGGAAACGCCAAATGATTTGAGGACACTCAAGATGCCGTACCGCCAGGCCATGTCATAGGCCTTTTCCATATCGAAGAAGACTGTTATGCAAAATTGGTTATGTATGAATGCATCTGTTACATACTATTCCAACGCAACCAGTTGATCGTTGGTGGATCTCCCCTCCCTTAAGCCAGCCTGACAGCTCTCGACAAGACCATTGTACTGAGAAGTACATGAGTCTCCTATTGATAATCTTCTCGAGTACCTTACACAGGCAGCTTGTCAGGGCGATGGGAGGATAACTTGCTGGAGAGGAAGGGCCCTTCCCCTCCTTCGGAAAGCCCACTACGATGGCCTCCCTCCAAGACCCTGGAAGGCGCCCCGAAATAAATATTTTGTTGCAGAGGTGAAGGAGTGTTTCAAGTGTGTCTCCGTGCAAGTGTTGTATCATAGTGTATGTAATGTTGCCGGCGCCTAAAGCTGAAGGTTTAGAAGTACTGAGTGCGACCTTCAGCTCATGAAGTCAGAAGGGGGTACTGTAATTACTATCTCGGAAGGACTTCTTTTCCCAGGATGTTTGTGTTTCATAAAAGTGTTGGCGTAGTGTGCTGAACTGGACATGTGTTAGAAGTTTTGTGCGAGTGTGTTATCCTGGTCTTCCAGTGCGTCGCCCGTTGCACTGGGCAGGCTGTGTGTTTGTTGTACTTTGAGTTTTCGTATACGTGTCCAGACTTTGTGAGTGTCGGTGTATGAGTTAATGTATGTCAGAAAGGTGCGCCAACAGTCCCTTTTTGCCTCTTGGCACACGCGTTTCCCAAGCGCTTTTGCCCGTTCTTGGTCTGGGCCTCTCGTGCTCGCCTGCAGTCCTCGTTCCACCAGGTCCTCCTTTGGTTGCGCAAAAAGTCGGAGGCTTGGGGAATAAACTTTCTGGCAGCATCGAGGATGTGCTCCGAGAGGAGTTGAGCGGCTTCGTCTACATGTAAATGTGCTATGGCTGTGTGCTGTAGTTTAGATGTATCTGTTAAGTTACTCCAGTTTGCTTTTGATTCGCTAAATCTGTGCTGGGAAGACGGATTGCATGGGCCTTTACTTATATATATGATGTTAGTGAAGTGGGGAAGTGGTTACTACCATATGGGCCCGTGTACACGCCCCATTCAAGACAAGGAAAGAGAACTGCGGAAACAATAGCCAAGTCAAGATATGAGTATGTGTTGGGTCATATGGTATGGTATGTTGGCTGTTTTTTGTGGAAAAGGCATGCTCCAGAGGATGTTAAAAAAGTCAAGATATGAGTATGTGTTGTGTCCTATGTTATGGTATGTACGCTGTTTCTTGTTGAAAAGGCATGCTCCAGAGGGTGTTGAAAACCTCTCTAGCAGGCGACCTCGGGCATCCATGCGAGATGAGCCCCAAAGAGAATTGTGCACATTCAGGTTTCCTGTGAGGATGTATGTTTCGAGAAGCTGGTCAACCAGCGCCTCGAAGTCAGAGCTCAAAGGTGCAAGATCAGGAGGAATGTAAATTGAGCACATCGTTATTAACCTATTAAATAATATTGTGCGGATGGCTACAGCTTCAAGGACAGTGTTCAGAGAGAGAGGGTGGCAGGCTAATGAATTCCGGGCGACAATGACCACACAGCCTGAAGAGTGTGGAGCACACCCTGTCCTTTCTAAATACCATGTACCTCATCTCATACACACCGTCGAGATTTTAAGGAGGCCTCTGCAGTTCCATACAATGATGTTTTCTGTTCCCATTATTTATATTTAAGAATAACTGGTGCAAGCGGGCGGGCATGCGTCCGTGCGGGTGCGTGCGTGCATGTGTGTGTGTGCGTGCGTGCGTGCGTGCGTGTGCGTTCGTGTGTGTGCGCGTGCGCGTGTGCGCGCGCGCGCGTGTGTGTGTGTCTGTGTGCGTGCCTGTGTATGTGTGTGTGTGTGTGTGTGTGTGTGTGAGTGATAGAGAGAGAGAGAGAGGGACTCGCTGAACTGGGTCCTTGTGGACACCAGACGCCGCTCCGCCCCCCGGCGAGCTGCGTCGGCGTACCTCCCCAGGTAGAAAGAGGCGAACCTCTTTCGCGCCTCTAAGAAGGGGATGCTCTCTGTGACCTTTATCTTGATTATCTTGGTTTAAAGCTGAAATCTTTCACACTTTCAGGAGTATGCAGCGTGTGGTTCCTGGCAGTTTGCATAGAGGAGATTTTGTGAGGGACAGTTGTCTGAGGAATGATCACGTTGTGCACATTTCGCGCATGTTAGTCGACCACGGCAGGATTTAGTGCCATGCCGAAACCGGCGCGGGTTGGGGATGTATGGCCTGACGGGGCAATGAATGAAATTTTCATTTACTGATTCAGGAACTGTAGAGTTGTGGAAAGTCAATATTACATGTTTTGTTGTGATTTCTTTGCTATCACGACGAAACATGATACGCCTCACTGCTGTCACAGCTTGGTCTTTAAGGCCTTCCAACAGATCCGTTTCAGTTTCATTCACCAGATCTGGCTGAGAGATCACACCTTCGGAGCTATTAAGGCTGCGGTGGGGTGTGACCCTCATGTCCAGATCTGCGATGCGAGTTTGAGTCAAAAGATTTCTAACTTGTTGCTTGTTGTTGACTTCTACAAGGCCTTCTCTGGTTTTACCTTCTCCGGCTTTGTAGGATTGACCAACAATACCCTCAATAAATTTGGATATAAGGAAGACAGACTTTGTAGAAAGAGGGTTTGACGTGTCAACAGATTCTATTATCAAAAACCGACACTAGTTGTCCATCTGAGGACAGAGACAAGCTGCCAGATGAATGGCTGGAAGCCATCAAAGCCAAGCCCATCCCCAAGAACATAAACCCAGCGTGCCACGGCGGCAAGCGGGAGGCAAGTTCTCGCGCTCTCAACAGGCTTCTGGCAAAAGAAAAGGGGACTATCTTCACGGACGCCTCCATGAATGACGGTACGAGCCGGTCAACAGAAATGGTGACAACCATGAATGAGCTGCTGACGTGTGCATCCGCTGTAGTTAGGAGCATTGAAGAGGCAGAGGAACTGGCGGTTGCTCTGGCCCTTACTCTACCGGACAAGACCAAAGTGGTCGCGGATTCCCAGAAAGCCTACAGAAGCTTCCAGTACGACTGGGTGTCCCGGTTGGCGTCCAAGTGCTCAAGGAGAAAAAACCTCCGAAGGAAACAGTAGAATTAGTGTGGGTACCGGCCATTCTGCGGTGTCAGGGTAACAAGTTCGCCCACCAGCAGCACTGACTTGCCGGGCCACATCCGCAGTAGAGGCAAAAAACAACCATTGCTCACTTACAGGGAAATAACCAGTTACTACAGGCACGACAGGAGGAAGCTACCAGCACCACACGCAGCACTCACGAAGGAACAGCAAACTATATACCGGCAAATCCAGGCAGACTCCTTTCCGCACCCCTGTCCACTGAACCGCATGTTCCCAAACCAATTTGAACAAGCTTGCCCAATCTGTAAAACACTAGGCACTCTCCAGCACATGATACGAGAGTGTAGGTTTAGCCCGAAGCACCCGCCCCCATACATGAGCCTCGCCCCACCAACCCCACTCTACTTTTTAACGAAAGATGGAGGATCTTGCTGACCAGCCCCGCCCTGGAGGATCAGCTACTGCTGGACACCAGGGGCCAGGCGGCGAGAGCAGCATATGGATTCCCGTAAACAGGGAACCACCTCCGTCCAGTGTGGAGTTCGCAATGAACGCCTGTTAAAAAAAGTTTCTTCTCTCTCTCTCTCTCTCTCTCTCCGGCTTTGAGAAACTCGTGTTTGGCAACGGAGGAAATGGTACTTCGGTGCGGCCGTTTTATGGGGCCGATCTTTGGATTTAGAAAATTTGGATACCATATGGCATGTAAAAGAAGCAGGGGACGGGTGTATTTTCTTCATTGGCTTTGCCATGATAGCTCAAGAGGTTCCGAAGCTCCCTGCCTGGTAAACAGACAGGGAGCCCATCCACTGGAGCTTGACCTGGGCTCCGACGGCGACCGTTTGTGGTTTCTGCCCTTCCCTTTAAAACTCGTAGCCATGGTAGATTACAGCGTGAGTATGGGGGCTAAGGGTCCGCGGTGTCGCCAATACCGTCGCCAAGATTACTCAAGGTGTCCCGTGCAGGGAAGAAAGGTCCTTCTACCTAGGTCTCAATCGGCGTTGGACTGTGCTCCTCCTCTGGGGCCCGGTTGGTGAGAGCGCGGGCCTGTGTGGTTGCCGGGAGATCGGAGTGGGCAGGGGTCCACACGATTCTGATCGTGCGAGAGGGAGGGGTTTTGCTCAGGAGGCGCAGGGAATCACTTAAGAAGCAAAGCACACATAACGCACAGAAAAACTGCTCGAACAAAAACTTGGTCGGCTTCGTAAGAAGTTTGGTATATCCGCCCGCGTCTGCCCTCTCTTGTGTGCCAAATTATAGTCCTTTAGTGTAAGTTAATCGTAAAGTTATTTATATGTGGCCCCGCTGCACGGTACGAGGCCACATAAATAAAGCCCCCGCTTGCCCACACGCTAGAAATTCCCTTGCCTTCTGTTAGCCTCCAGTTGTCTGCGTATACACACACACAGCGACCTGCGTAAACAAGACTACGAGCCAGACTACCTTCTTTTTGGATCATATGCGAACACTTCTCAGACCTGAAAAGCACATGCCTTACGACCCTTCTCACAGCATCAGAAAAAATCCCTAGGACATCACCACCTCCTTTTCAGCAGCCTTTCTGACTCCAGCCCTTTCATTTTGTATCGGCAGCAGCATTCGGCCGGACACGGGGGCGCGTGTGGCGACGTGTGGTACACGTACTGTGCTCGTCCCCGCCGCCTGTCCTTCTACTACAAGCGGAGCGACGGCCTGTGCACAGCGGCCACCGACGACAGCGCCCACGTGTGCAGCAAGGGCCCCAACCGGTTCACCTCGCTCGGGGCCTGCCGGAGGACCTGCCTGGGAGGCGATTCGGTGCCGTGGAGATGCCGTCGGAAGACCAGGTTCGGCACTTGCGGAAGGTGCGTATGTCCGATGTGCTCTGAACATTCACACCTTGTCACTCGGAATCCGCAATCATCACACCACAAACGTCCTAACACGACCCCATCCTAGTGTTTAAAGGAGAAAGGAATTGACTATAAAAGCTGAAGCGCCGAACTCCATTCATTGGAAAAATGACGGAGTGACAACTCTGTTACAGAGAGATGTATTTTGCAACATGCCCTGCAAATATTTATTCAAAATGTCTAGATTTCAGTCCCTGCTGATCATTTAAATGTCGAGGTCGTTCATTTACAAGCAATCGTTGGCAACAAGGAAAATGACAGAAATCGTAGCAATGCTACGAAGTAGTAGTATTAACGCCTTTCACTCGTAACTCTCGCGTTTATTTATGTGAATTCCCTCCTTATCTAGCGCTTCCTCTAAATTAGCATCTCAAGGACCTACACGATTTTTTTCTTTTTTTATAAAATGGTCTCCAAACCAATCACATTACAGCTCACAATGAAGCGACCTTCGTTACAAATCACAGTAAAACTGCTTTTCTATCGTGTTTGAAAGTTGCTCAAATCACCGGAAAAACCACTACAGCACAAACGAAAGTTAGACCCTTAATATCGGTTACAGTTAGCCATGCAGTTAAGGGGATCCCAGGGAACGTGCGCATGAACAGCGCCATGTCCCTTACGAAAATGGTATATATGGCCATATACAAAAATTGCCATATAAGGCCACGGCAGGAATTGGGCACATGTGGCCATGTATGCGTGTGCCATATATGGCCATATATTCCAGTTCCTGACATGGCCATATATGGGTGGGGCCTAATATGGATGTGGGCCATATATGGTCTTATATGCCCAATTCCTGACGTGGCCATATATGGGCGAGGCCATTAATGGTAAGCCATATATGGCGCCCTAATATTATATATGGCTATATATGGATGGAGCTTATGACCACATGGATAGCATATATAATGAACTTCAGTTAACAGCAGCAATTAATGCTGCACCCCAAATGCTGACGAACACTTCATGACGTACCCTACACATTTTATTACAAAAATGCTGCGCGTGCATCCGAATTAAGGTGGTTGCATGTTGCTTTGTTGTGGCGATGGGTCAGTGCTGCATTCTTCTTGGCCAGCTTGGTCCCCTTTGATGGAAGCACAAGTTTCTCACTGCATTTATTTAGATTTACCTCTTGTATTTAGCTGTGGCTTTACTAAATCTTGCAAATGAAATGAAACAAATATAGTTACCACTAGTCAATGTCCAAGCTCTTTCTTCATTATTCCTGAAAATGAATTTCGTAAAAATTACTGTCACGTCATCAAATAATTAGAGGGCCTGAACCAATTTCTCCCCCTTGCTAATACTTTTATTCTGCCTTACATTCTTCACAACAGGATACAGAGCACAATTGTTATTAGTGATGCTGAAAGGTAATTCCTTGCAATTTTGTCACCATAGTCACTGTTAAAACAATTATGCAACTTTTACAAAATAAATTTTTTGTTTAAATCGAGAACTCCTAATTTGGACAATTCAGCTCGAGGTTTAAACAAATGCACTTCAGCTAATCACTTCGTCAAATGTAAATGCACATTGCAGCCCACAGAACATTATTTCTGCTTATGTAGATAAGAAGAAAAAAGCGGCCCAAAATGGCATCAATTCCTGCCTAGAGAGGCGTCTGCTGGATGGCTGGAATGTGCAAACATTTGGCTTTTAAACCGTTTCTGGGGAATGTCACGAGGCAAAAAAGCAACTCATTATTCAATCCCACTGTAGTGCTAACACCGAAAACAACAAACAGGAAGGACCGAAAATTTATTAACCAAATTCAGCAGGAGAGCATGCTCATGCAAGGGCACATTTCTCGGGCAGATTTGACATGGCGGTAGTGCTACTAAGGGCCCTATTCTCGACTGCACAAATTGCCGGCAATTCAATCAATTTTCCGGAAGTCTTTTCTGATTGGCTTTCAATTTTGGTCACGTGCTTCCGGTTGACAAAGCGGTTGTGTGTGCTGTCGTCATTTTGACGTTTCATGTCGTCTACGGACACCGGTTCTAAAGTTTGCCTTATTTCTCGTTACTAAAGGCGCATAATTCTTGGCCGGCAATGAAAAACCAGACTAAATGCAGTGGACGTGACAACGTAAGCCTGTCTTTGCTATTCAACAACAATACTGCTTGTAATACACACCCCCTCTGTGATTGGCTGAGAAGGCGTGACGTAATTTAAACAATTGGCGGGAACGATTACGTCATGCATTGGCAACTTCAGCCTGCGTAAAAGTGACGTAATGCTACGTCACAGCTTGAAAATGGCGGCTGTTTTTGTCGCAAAATACAAGCAAAATAGGGCACAATATTGCCCCGGCTTACGGCGCCGCGAAATGTGCGGCAATTTGCAGCAGGCGCAGTTTTGCATGCGCGCTGTTTAAAGCATGTTTCCTACCGAAACAAATTATAGTTTCAGCTGCTTCCAAGTCAGCGATCATGGAACATACAAATAACATGCAGTATTTCGCTTTTATGTTTGGCAATGAAATAAAAATGATTTGTTTGGCGTAACCGCAACATAAGAGGGCAGTACAAGCCTCTCCATAACAAAGAGAACCCAATGCATGGCATTTGTCCATACTTGTCCTAGTAAGCTGTTGGTTCACATGATCGAACTCAAGAGAAAAATAACAATGAAAAGTGACTATTTAGTTCATTACAGCGCTGATTGCAGTCGAGCTTGACGAATGAGTGAATAGGCGACATCGGTGCGCTCCGCGGTTCTCAGGCGTAGCGCTTCGCTGCTCTTATGTGTCATAGAAGCGATGATCGCGGCCGTCTTTTTCTGTGAGTCACGCCATAAACTTGTAACATAGCAGCAGACGATGGCGTGGCGGCGGTGGCGGCAGGGAAGGTGATAACGCAACAAAGCTTGCATTGAAGCAGAGAGCCCAGCTATGTTAATAAATCGATTGAAAGAAATAAATAGATACGGTAAAAAAATTGTGTGATGTTCTTTAGCTCGACATCCGCCTTTCGCTCGCTTTTGGATCAACGTTACTCGATCGCCTTGTGGTGTTGGCGCCAAATTTCACCTCCAGAAATGTGTTTTTTTTGTCAGCCTCAGCTACCGTCTTAATTTTTATAGTACATGCCAAGTGTTTTTATATCTTTCTTGCACAATATTTGATACCTTGGTAGCGATGTTTACGAGTGACTCGTCAAATTACACTGCATGTCGTCATAACTATAGGTGTAGCACGTCACTGATTGCTTACGTCGTGCTTACGCAAAAAAACATGGGCGAAATGCCGGCAATTTGTGCAGTCGAGAATAGGGCCTTAAGATTTCATTAGCAGGCATTTATATTCACCAACTTTTCTTTAAAGTATAAGTGAAAGTCCCCTGGATATTTTTTGTTAAGATGTGTAAGCTATATTTAAATTCCTAGTGGAGTACAGATGAACGACGCTATAACGAACGCTAATAAAGCGAATTATCAGCTGCAGCGAACTTAATACGAACTTTGATTGGTCACGCTCCAATTCAGTGGCACATTCTTTTTATAACAAAAGTGAAACATTGAGCCGTGTGCTATATCGGCTGTAATGAAGCAATATTTGGCTAGCACGGGGATCAAAACTCGGATGATAGCATATAAAAGCAAAATAAAAAAATTTTAAGATAACACATTATTTTGAAGAAACTAGAAAAAACTCCGGACGTCCGAAACAGCACAAGTAGAAAACGCCCTTTCGTGGGTGAACACTGTGAAAAACTTCATCCTAATCCGAGCTGTGAAAAGCCACCGGATAAAGACTGCATCCTTCAAATAAATAAGACCCCGAACCTTTTTTGCCAAACAAGCGATGCTGTTGTTTTTTCACGTGCTCATGTTCCGGTCAATTACCCAGCGAATGCATTAGAATGTTTACTTTCGCTGCCCGACTGAGTGATAAAAAATGCGTTACCTTCCGCGACGTAACTAATGCAGCAGGCAGCCGTGCGATAAAGCGGTTTCAGGGAGTGCGCCCACTAAGCGCACAAACTGCGAAAGCGCGTCAGCCTCCCAACAAAGCCCTGTGCATGCATTGAGCGGCACGCGCTCCCGTGTTTACTGACATAAAGCATTCGACTGTACCTCCACCGAACTAGTGGCCCGCACTAAGTTTTTGAAAAATAGATGCAGGAAAAGACGGTAAAACAGGAAAATACTGAGTGTCCAGGTTAACAGCTCTGAAGAAAACTGAGTGCTACCACCCTTACAACTTTTGGAAACCTATTACCGGCAACCTCAACACGTATGTACGCGCACGACAAATTTCCGAGAAGAAGCCCTTACGTTAATACGATTTTCTTGAGCGGAAAAGAGTACGGAGAGGGTGAGCTGTAAAACAGCGCTTCTATTAAAACAAATAGGGTTGCCGCGGCAACTTTACGGGAGAATTCGGAAGCGTAAAGCATCGAGTGATAGAACGCATCTGACGCACCACCCAGGTTAAGCGAGTCTCGAACCACACTCCTGTTCCACTGGTTCTAGCATGTTTATACCGGTCGAGGCTCGGACATCAGTTGTTTGGGTACACTTTTTGTACCCGCGAGAGCGAAGGCCACTGGCTTGATCTGTATGCGTTGCTACACGGATAATATCCCCATCCGCGAAGTGAAGTTCGCATACCTAGAAAAAATATTACTCCAATAAGCAAAGCCTTCGGTGATTGTCATACAAAAGTGCTGCTTGGGAGCCAGTTACTCGTGCACGTGTATTCTCTTAAAATGAAACCGCAATTCTCTACCAAAATGAAAAAAAAAAGCTTACGCTGGAATTCTCGGTTAGGCTTTCTCGCGGGACCGCATGTATCCACGCCTTCCTCAGTCTTTCTTCCCTCGGGAACGTGAACACGTGTACCTTCGTGTCCGCGGTGTAGTCGCCGCCGCATCGTCGTACACAGCACTTGCACGGCATATAAGCGTACTTACTTTGACATTGCCAAAATTTTCAGACGCGGAAACACTCACAGAAAAACACAGAAAACGAGCGACTCGACGGCGAAGAGGCGCACGTGGAAAAAGACACGCTGGGAAATGCCGAATGTGCTGTACAGTGGGGGCACCCTGCAGCCTGACGTGTGATTCCGAGAAGTCGCGGTGACAAGAGGGGTAGAAAGGGCGCACCCGCACAGAGCCTTTCTCCCTTTCCAATTCGTGTTCCTGTCAACCCACCCCGAGCTGTGGAAAGAAAAAAAAGAAAAACGTGCAAGGATAGACAGCATAGCCACTCCCCAAGCGGAAAGCTGAGGAGTGCCCCTTTGTTCATTTAGCCGGAGACGCCTTCCAAGAAAGGCGGACCGGCAGCCTGGGTACGCTCACATCGCTGCTGGAAAAAGGTCCATTTCTTTCAAGGTGCCATGCGCTGAAGGGCTGTTTGAATGATCTGAATCACGCGCCACGCACGTCATGCTGTAGTGACCGCGACATTGGGTAGGCGCAGCAGGCGGTGCCGCTTCGGCGCCGTGCTCTAGCTATCACGAACCGATCGAGTTGCGTCACTGCATAGCATCCTCGATAAACATGCACCAGGGTTGCCCCCAAATCCGGCGCGGTGCACAGTGCCCCGCGACGGTGCGCACCGGCTCGAAACATTAATGGAGGACAAACTGAGCGGTTCTATTCAAATGCCATCTCGTTAGCTGTGAAAGCTATTCATAAATGCTTTAACAGTGGCAATAAAGTAGTGTAATATGACACAGCACTTCTTAAAAGAGATATTTACTGAGAGGCAATGATTTTATGTACAAAAACACCATATCTTTCTGAAAGTGAAAAAAAATTACGATAGCAGAAGAGTTCTAGATTGATTGATTGTAGTCTTTAACGCGCCGACACAATGCAGGCAATGAGGCGCGCCGTAGTGAAGGGTTCCGGATTAATTTTGACCGCCTGGGGATCTTGAACGTGCGCCGAAATCTCGTACACACGGGACGAGTTCTAGGCCAGAGTGTGATTTGTGAACATTCTCTTTGTCTACTGAACGCAATTTTAAACCTACTTGCGAGAGCGCTCGGAATAATAAACAGGTTTCAAACTTTCAAATACCACCACTACTTATTTTTTATACTGAAAATATCTTTTTCTGGTAACTAATTCAGGCTGTTAACTGTGAAATTTTTTTCACAGCAAGCATAACCAGCTATTGGACGATGCTATACATAAATGCTGTGTCGAAAAAGAAAGAATAAAAACTGTTTGTTGTGCTGTTGCATATATGACAAATAAAGAACTAAGGTAGCTGCATTAAATATAATTGCAGTTTTGAAGTATGCAAGCAAAGGTCTCTTTATAGTATAAAAACTATCAGCACCCTAACTGGGTAATTAAAGAGAAAGTGTTTTTGGAGAATTTATATTGAAAGGGAATTCATATTCCTGCGATTGTTAAATATATTATTTGCATATATATTGCCTTGGAACTGCATGAATTAATGGTATATATCAGTAAGTGGATGCATATCTGGCTGCATATCGTGTAATACATCAATCTGATGGTGTCATATAGGTGGTGTTCATGCCATATAAAAAAGCATCTAGCGCCATATATGGTGCGGCAAGGCACCATATATGGGTGGGCCGGGCCATAAACGGCTCTAATGGGCGCCATATATTGGTTGGCGGGGCCATATATGGCTGTAATTGAAGCCATATATGGGTTGGACGCGCCATATATGGCTCTATGTGGGGCCATATATGGCCATATTTCACGCCACGTATGTGCTGACCACGCCATATATGGCCCTATTTGCCGCCATATATGGCAACGACAGCCATATATGAACACATATATAGCTATAGTATATATGGCCAGATATAATTTATATATGGGCCATATATGGCATTTTCGTAAGGGGTATCTTGCGAAAAAGCGCGAAAAATAACTACACGTAGAAAAGAACGCAGGAAGGTGCACTTGTGTTCTTTTCTAAGTTTAGTCGCTTTTCGCGCTTTTTCTCAAGATGTATCACCAACTCGCCCAACTTTCCATTGTGTTAAGTGCCATACATGTTCAGGATGCACGTGCGTGGACTCGTATGGACCCCAGCGTGTTTGTTCCGCGTGTAATGACACGGGCATGGTCGTAATGTTAGCACTCTTAATTTTTGCTTTCCCTGTGAACTTCCCTTTCTAGTAACACATATTCTCCAAAGAAGTAGAGGTATTCCGCATACATTACTCCGAATAAAAACTACAAGCATAGTTTGTATCATTGTTCGAGGGATAATTTATGTAGGCGCGAATATTTTATTTTTATTTTTTATTATTTTTATTTAAACTATTGCGGGCCACGAATGGGCCTAAGCAGGAGTGGTGGTGTTACATTGTGTTAAGACCAGTTACACAATTTCTAGCGGGTACAAAAACGCGTGAACAAGGCAGTACAAACTTATTCGATACATATGTGAAAATTCATTTTTTTTATAAATCAAACATTTCATGAATACATTTTAACATGCTGCTGGAAGAAAGAATTTCAGGGGGAGATTGCTTCAGTCGGTTATAGTCCTGGGAAAAAACGAGTTCTTAAATGTGTTAGTGCGCACCGAGATAGGCGTGAACTTAGCAGAATGATAGTGCCTCGTGGGACGCGATGATAACGAAGGCCGATGCATCAAGTCGTGAACTTTCTTGTGCCAAATAAAAAAAAATTTTAGACTGGATATTTTTCTTCGATATTCCAGTGTTGAGATTTTGTTAATTTCATTATATTGGCTGGGGAGTGAAGACGGCGATAACGATTGTATATGAAGCGGACAGCTAATTTTTGAACTTTTTTAAGAATTATGTATTTTTAGTATGCGGGTGCCAAACTACGCATGCGTATTCTAAACTTGGTCGTATCATTGTGTTATAGGCAAGAAGCTTTATGTTGGAACGTGAGCGTTTCAGTTTATGTCTCCGCAAACCAAGTTTTCTCCGAGCTGACACGGATATTTTAGGGGTGTGTTTAGACCAAGTTAGGTTGCTATTTATTGTAACCCCAAGGTATTTGAAACTGTCGGTTTGAAAGATAGGAACGCCGTTAATTTTGTATGATATTCATATGGCTGCTGTTTGTTAGTAATACGCATGAATACGGTTTTGTCAGCGTTTAGTTTCATGTCCCAGCGGTCGCACCATTTATTTATTGCTTCAAGACTGTCATTTAGAACTTGCTGATCATTAAGGGAATTATTATCAATCAATCAATCAATCAATCCTTTATTGGAAGAAGCCAAAATACATCGTGTGCTACAGGGACAGAGACTAAAGGCTAAATCGCCTGACAAGGACTCTGTCCCTCTGCAGTTCAACAACGTTGCGTGTACATTTTACGCAAAAGATATTGACAATTTGGGTATCTGTACAGAGCAAAGTTTGCCAAAAAAAATCTAAAACAACTTGTCTAGTAAAAGAACACCAAGAAAATAACTACATCCAAAATATATACGAGCAAGTTCACAACATAATATAAAGCGGTTGATACAACCGATACCGAAAAAAAATAATAATAATAATTAACAAAAAAAACGCTTACAACTGATCAAATTGTTACAACAATAATACATGAATTTCTCATGACACAGTGAATAACTACACACACGTGTATAATATTTCGCTAAGCACGGTAACGCCATTCACAAAAAGAAAGCAAGAAAACAAACCAGAAAATTTCAGCTAGATTGCGTGAACAGAAATGGAAGGCAATATCAATTGCTGTAGTGGAGTCCGAGTGACTGCAATACATTCTTAATGTGCTGTTTAAACGCACTTACCGAACGCGTGAAATCTATTTTACCATCTAATTTATTAAGTATAAAAAGTGTTTGATATTCAGTTGTGTGTTTGCCATAATTTGTCCTGGTTTTCGGCATTCTCCTCTTTTTTTGTCGTATTGAATAACCTGAATCGTGATCTACGCCTGGCCTGCAAAGGTTATTTTGTTGTATGTACTGTAGCAGCTTAAAATAGTAAAGCTGGTCTGCTTTTAATATATCGTGTTTCAAGAACAGGGGAGATGTCGGCAGACTCTGGTAGTTTCCGTGATAGTTTTCAAAACATCTAAGCACTTTCTTCTGTAGCACAATTATTTTACTATAATTGCCGGACGTCGTTGTTCCCCATACTAATAATCCATAACAGA
Organism: Haemaphysalis longicornis; assembly: GCF_048455015.1. Classification (NCBI taxonomy): domain Eukaryota; kingdom Metazoa; phylum Arthropoda; class Arachnida; order Ixodida; family Ixodidae; genus Haemaphysalis; species Haemaphysalis longicornis. The sequence goes on from NW_027526245.1 coordinate 31,599,422, forward strand.
GCTTCGAATAGAACAAAGAGCAGTAAAGAAGTTTTTTTAGCCAAAGCGGAATTAATGTTGTTAACTTGTACAGGGTGCCAACAGCTCGAGCCAATTCTATCCATAAGTGTTCAACGTGTGCTTTCCATGATAATTCCTCCTGAAACCAAACGCCAAGGAATTTTCGCTCTCTAACCCTTTCAAGGAGCTGGTTATTGAACATAACTTTAAAAGAGGTGCATAACGGTTTATTTATAGGGCGAAATATGATGTACGTAGTTTTTTTGGCATTCAATTCTAGCGGGTAACCTGTTATTTTTGTAACCTGTTGTTGTAACAATTGTAACCTGTTATTTTTCAGCCAGTTTGACAGGCGTCGCATGTAATCGTTAACGCTGCTTTCAAGTGACGCAAGATTATTAGACGTAAAAAAGATATTAGTGTCATCTGCATACATTATGAGTTTTGGTGAATGGGGTATCGAAACAATATCATTTATATATGCAAGGAAGAGGAACGGTCCTAAAATCGAGCCCTGTGGGACACCCTGTTTCAACATTAATTTTGAAGACATTGGGCCATCAACATTCACAGTTTGGTAACGGTCTTGCAAATATGACTTAATAAGATCTTGGGAAATTCCACGTACACCATAAATGAACAACTTATTTAGCAGCAGGTCATACTGTATGGAGTCAAAGGCTTTCTTGATGTCTAAGAACAGTCCAAGCGTGTATTTTCGATTTTCCATGTTAGCTAATATTGCGTCCTTGATAAGAAGTAACGCCTGCTCAGTCGAACGCCCTTTCCGAAAACCGTATTGGCTGTCTGTTATTATACCGTGTATATCAAAGAAAGAAACAAGTCTATCCAAAATAACACCCTCAAAAATTTTAGATAGCGTTGTTAGCACGGAGATAGGGCGGTAATTTGATGGGTTTTCTGGATCACCGCTCTTGAATATGGGAGTGACTTTTGCAACTTTTAACTTTTTTGGGAAGACACCAGTGCTCAAGGTAAGGTTTATTATATATGCTAGAGCTTCGGAGATAAACGGTGCAATTGACTTTATCTCGGACGGCCCGATGTCATCAATTCCTGCTGCGACGTTTAGTTTAAGCTTTCTTATTAGTGATTCTACCTCCATAGAATCAGTAGGCCTTAAAAAAATTGACTCGGAAATACATGTGGCAGATGTCGTAGTTTCAGCATCATCGCTATCATTCCAGCTGTTGTATGAACCTGCGTTCACAAAATGCGCGTTCATAGCATCAGCTACGGCCTCCCCACATATGCTCCTACCGTCTAGTGTAATTGTGGTCATTTTGCGATGTGTTTTCGTTTTCCCGGTAAGCCTGTTGACCTCGTCCCACACCTTTCTGGGGTTTCCCTGTATATATTCAAACTTATTGTGGAAATATTGTTCCTTCGCTTTCTTAAGATCGGATGTCAACATATTTCGGTATTTTTTATATTTTGTAAACAATTCATCATCGCTCTTTTTAAGATACTCATGATATAACTTGTTCTTTGTTTTTATTCTGGCGTATAAGATTGAGCTCATCCACGGTTTACGAAATTTATTTGTTTGCTTGGAGGTACATTTTTCTAGGGGAAAAGCAGCGTAGTGACAATCCTTTAATATGCCCTCAAAAACATCGTAGGCGTTCTCGGCGTCACATTGCAGGTAAACAGGGTTCCTGCAATGTTCCTGCAATTAGTGGGTTCCTGCAATTAGTGCTGGACAATAAGCAATCGTCGGCGAATAATCTCATTGTAACGCCTTCTTTAACACAGTTTGTTAAATCATTATCATAAATCAAGAAAAGTAGGGGTCCGAGGACACTACCTTGCGGTACCCCGGAGCCGTGTCGTTGGGGACCGGGACTCAAACCACATTTTTATGCTCCTGTTTTGTGAAATATTGAATAAGTTGGGGTGGGGGTGTGTGGGAACTTTCCGTAGTAAGACTACTTTAAGTGAACTTTACAGACATACCCACTTTGCGATGTATGTCAGAGTACGTTGGTTTGTATTCTGCTCTTTAATGGTGTGGCGCAAGAAAATCGACATATTGACCGGTTGGTGTCTTTGTGGTTGGTAATGTTGGCGTGAGGTGGGTGCGCTCTGACAAGCATTCCATAGTTGCTGCTTCGGTTAGGCTGAAAACAATTTCGTTTTAAGCTTTTGAATGTTGAATTTTTAATTTTGGTTGCAGTCATAGTTATAGCAGTAGCAGCGGCCAGTACAGTGGTAGTCGTGGTAAAAGTAGTTGCAGTATTAGTATTAGTAGTAGTAGTAGTAGTAGTGGTAGTAGTAGCAGTAATGGCAGTAGTAACAGTAGTAGGAGAGGTGGTGTTACGGCTGTAATTTCAGCTAATTGGCATTGCATGACGCTAATTGGTAATGCAAAAGCATTCCTCCTTTCGCTTGCAGTCACATACGTCTGCTTACGTGCTTTGAAGGTGAAAGCCTGCCGATACTTATCAACGACTTCTTTACAGATTCATCGTATTCGCATCGCTGTTCGTTTTTGCATCTTTGTCTTATGGCGCGGTTACTGCTTCGACTGGGTTCTTTTCTGCTGCTCCGTGCATGTGCCTCGGTCTTCGCTCTCCTTTCTCCATCTTACGGCGCGGATTAAGTCAACAAGCAGAGCGCCGCACCCAACAATTTCCCTAAAACCAGGGTTCTGCGCGGTTACTGCGCACTTGTTCTGTAGTCACGTGCCATAACGGTCAGGTATCACGTTACACGTGCTATTCTACAACTTTTACATTTGCAATGCACAGTTTAGCTAATTTTGTGAAGCGGGAACATAGCCTCTCAAAGCTCCCCATTCGTGCCCAGTCCGCCAAGTGAGTATATACCGCGAACAATAGGACCGCAACTTTTCTGCTGCATGCACCGGCAACGTGCGTACACAGCACAGCTTCATGAGCACTGGGACTCCGCTGTGCAGACCCGGGTGGAGATAAGACTTATTCTTTTTTTATTTCCTCTTTTTCTCGAACGCATTTTTTATTGAGCGCAAAACTGCGAGAACAACATCGACGACGTTTTCTCCGGAAAGTTGGGCGCTTATAAGGTTACCAGAGTTTGTCGCCCCTGGAACCCAGATTGTCGTCCCTGGAACCCAATCTGGACCTTGCCTTTCACTGCATGGTTCAACTTTGGCGTCAACTATGATGACGCTGTAGATTAAGTACATCGAATAATGTTGCTCAGTGCAAACAATTCCACAAGTTCGCAAACAATCTTTACGCTTCTTAGCAGCACGTTCGTAACTTCCTACTACTAGGTAGACGCTCATGAAAAAAAATGGCTTAGGTTTAACACATCTAAACATAGTTATCCCGAGCGAAAGCAAAGAGAATGAACAGAGCGTTTTGTTAAAGTTTGTCCTTGCTTGGGATTTTGTAGTCTTTGTCTCGGCGAATCTTCTAGATGAATGCATTTGTTCACTTGCGCTTAGCACAAGTACAGGCAGCCCAACCGGCGCGTCATCAATGGCGGAACTGAAAGACGTAGAGGTGGCAAAGCAGCCATTAAGCCCCCGCCTAGTCACGTGGTTCACTTGCAGTGGAACACATGCGCAGACGTGCTACCATGTGCTGGAAATGGTACAGCAGCAGCGACCCTACGAGCGAGCAAAGCGCTAAGAAAGAAAGGCGAGGGGCAGCTAGCTTGCGAGCCGGTTGTTGGAAGTCAATTGCAGCGTGACGAATGGTCTTGACATCGGTAGAGTAATGAAGTTTTCGCTCTAAAATTTGCTAGGAAACAGCTAAGTACCAGTCGTGAGCTACAAGAAGCGACTGCGTCGAAGGCGTAGCGTCATTAAGGTATTCATTTCACTTGCGCCGTTTCGCTGCCTCTGCAGAAGCGACATGAAGCGGCCCTTGTGGTTCTTCAACGGCAGCCACTGCTTCGAGTGGGCCTACCCGCTCGGCCAGTGCCCGGCCCCGCACCCAGCAGCCTTCCGGTCGCTCCGGGAGTGCCGCAGACACTGCGGCCTGCGGCGGCGTGCCGGTGGGCGGCTGCGCCGCCCCAGCCGCTGCCGGCACCCAGAGCCCACGGAACACTGCAGCGTGCGCCTGCTCCGCTTTCCGGTGTTCGCTGTCCCGCTGGACAACAGCCCGAAACTGACCTGCGTGCGCGCTGGGCCCAGCACCCTGCTGCCGTACCGCTGCCTTCGAGGCACCAACCGCTTCCGGTCGGCCAAGGAGTGCGAGCTACGTTGCCTATAGGGGCCGCCACGGCCAAGGGCTGACGGAGCGCTGCAGACGCCGATCGACAGCACCGCAAATCTCGCTCAGACCACGCTCCAGCCGCAAACTACAAGCATCATGGAAGCACTGCTTTATTTAAAGAAGCTGTTTGGCCTGTGTTGCAGGCAAAATTACTTTATCCTAAATGTCTAATGCTGTATGCCGTCTTTCCTGTAGCAGTGTTTACCAGTTGTAAACAAGGAATTGGTGGCCTTCAGATGCAATAAAAGTACCTAAATGCTGCACGTTTTGCTGCAACTTCTCACTATGGAAACATAAAATAGATGAAGTTCTGAAAACGATGACATCAAAGTAAAACTTCTTATTTCCCGCGCATAAACTTTACAATATTCTTTATCAGTGACAGCGAGTAGTTATACTCGCCTGAAGTAGATTGCGGTAGCGCCATAAACTGAGTCCTGAAGATTGTTCCACATTACAGCCTAAGCTATGCCTCCGAGAAATATGAAAATCCTAAGAGCACATGGCTTTATACGTATGGACAAAGAATACAACAGCAACATTATAATCGATCAAAACATCGTCCTGGGGCACAACCACGTCAGAATACTTGGATGTCCCTACAAAGAACCGGCAGAGTCGGCCTTACAAAAGCCAAACTACACAAAACACAAAACCACAAACCAGTTTGTGCAAATAATAAAATGCCTCACAAGGTGAAAAGTAGGATTCCGGGAGGACGACACAACTAGACTCATTCAAGCATTAATTTAAGAACCGAATATCGTGTTCCCCGCCCTATCAACGGCTCACCCGCATGGATGGGAACTGTATTAACGGCATTAACGCGTGGGTGATGGATGAATGCTGTGCATACGTGTGGGTTTAATTTTCGCCATGTGATATGGGCCGGCGCTGGAACATGGTTTGTGATATGAGTGATACTGCTTTGTTTCCTTTCACTGCGTTTTTATGATAACCCTTTCAGATATCATGTACATTTTGGTGTTTCCCTGCTTCTGTGGCCTAAACGGAATTATGCGTGTGTTTCGTCTCCTCTTTATCTTTATCTCTGCCTTAATGTTCGCTATTACGACGAATTCCTTAGTTATCAGAAAGGCGTACAAGGCCGCGTTCGATCTCCTGATCTTCACAGCGAATTATAAACTCATTCGACTAGGTTTCCTGGACACCTTTGAAGAGATCCGGGAAGGCGCCCTCAGAGCACACAAAAGCGTCTCAAAAGCACTAAAACAGGCCGCGCCATTCTCTGGAAATCAGGCACCCCACTTGAGCGAAAAAAAATGGGCGCCGTGACCGATACGACGTTGAACGAGGCCTTCACTTCAAAGCACTCCGCCCGCCGAAGAACATGGCCTACGCAAAGGGAGCAGACATGCCAGGGGGAAGCTTCTTCGTCGGAAATTTAACGATCACGAAAATAGAGTGTATACAGATGCCCACATGTACGGTGGCACGAAAGCCGTCATTGTAATACTGGACTGCCAAAGAGCTGCGCACGTGTATATGACACTCCTTCACACTAGAGCACAGGCGGTGGAGGCCTGGTTCCTCCTGCTAGCCCTCGTCTAGGCGAGGGCTCAAGCCGGAGCCTCCACATTATAACAGAAGATTTCGAAGCGCTTTAGGGGCCTCGCCCACCCCCTTAAAACGACGCATAACATTATTTGAACCCCAGGGCAGCCTGGAGAGAGGAACGAGGCAGCCGACTGGGCAGCGCCCGATCTCACACACTACGCCATTTAGAACCAGGACTGCCTTGTTCCCCTCCCCACAAACTTTGCATAGCGCCTCCTCACCTTACGCTACGCTACGACCTTTTTACCTGTGCCTCAGAAGAGTTTGACCGCCATTGAAGCCGCAACACTAAGAGAACTTCAGACAAGCACTTGTACCCTTAGCAAAAAAAGGCCATACTTCAAATGTATTTCTAACACATTTAATACATGTATTAATTGTGTATTTATTTTGCATTATTTTGTCCGCATTCGAAATACATTACTAGTGCATTAAAAATACAGCAAAAGTACATTTCACGAATGCATTTTAAGTACGCTCGGAATATATGGTAAATATATTCTCATCATATTCAAAATGAATTTAAAATGCAATCTTGAATATGTCTACATGTATTGAATGTGTGCTTAAAATACATTGGAAACATATTTACCTTCACGAACCTGGGAATGCAGCCTTTATTAAGTGCATTGAAAATGCATTTTAAATGTATTCATGCCAAATCAAGAGTGTGCTAGAAGTGCACTTAAAATATTATCTCAAATACATTTGAAGTGCATTAAAATGCACTCAAAGTTCACTTGCAATAGTATTTTAAATGTATTTAAATCTCATTAAAAGTGCATTAAAGTGCTAAACTGAAAATGCATTTAGAATGCATTACTGAATGTATTGCTTCCTTCAAGCATGCAACAAGCCATGCAGAATAACCCACACAAGAAACTCAAAATTCTCGAGGTCCCAGACGAAGCACAACTTTGTTTATTCAGCGATAGAAGCTGGTGCCTGTGTGGCGGCACTTCCGCTTTTCTTTAAAGCTGTAGCCGCATTGTTGCATTTGCGGCGCAGGTAGCTACGGACGTCAGACTCCGTCACGTTGGAGAATTTCTCCAGCACATGGACTGAAAAAGAACAAAACAGATTTAAGGGCAGTCCTAAACAAGGTTTAAGAGGCTGCAATTTTACATGTGCAATCGTTGAAGTATGATCAAAGGAATGTCCATAAAAAAAATGGTTTGAAAGCGTTCAGCATTAGCCAAGTTGTTGTTCACTGAAAAGTGCTACATATATAGCCTAGGGCTGTTGCTCTTTTTTTTGTGTGCCTCAAAGCACTGTAGGTGCTATGAGGTGACCAGCTCAAAGCAGGAACACCTAGAAAGCTGTCAAGGCCCTTATACTGCGAGATACATGCAGCCACTGGCTCCACTCGGCACGTCGCACTTTCTTTTAGCAGCCATCGTGAATGCTCCACGTACTGTTAGTTGCATTGCTCCTTGTGTCCACTGTGCTAGGTTGCGCACATCAGTTTTTGAAAAAGGGAACTGAGCATTTGGACTAGATAGTGCACTCCAAAACACAACATGCTCGCCCAATAATTTTTCAAGACTTCCATTAACTATTAGAAGCTCACTAGCATTTCTTGCATGTGGCGCTGCTAAGGCAAACAGGTCCATCCTCCTTCCATTCGCGTAGAGAAGGCTCAGCATCACTGGAATTATTTGGTCCCCGCTTTAACAAGCCGTACCAACAACAAACCCTTGCACAATTTCTCTCCGCACTACCATCCCCTTATGCAAGTTTAAGTTGGTATTCACCATAGTTCTGCTCTGGTAATCAGCAACAAGTTTGTGCTGTTGTGGCACATGTCAATTCGTGTGTGCACGCAGCCCCCTGGCATGGCAGATGCAGTGGCTGCACGCAAAGTGTTTCTGCTTAGAGAAGACACTGCATGCTTTTCTTAATTATCCATCCTTGTAAAGAATGTGCTATATCTACAAACTCAGCTAAGCTTGTGCAAATGATGGTGGAGATGACATTCGTCCTACAAAGATACACCGTGCCTGAGATTCGCTCACACGGGCGGCCACCCAACCAATCGGAACAACTAGGAGGGTCCCCCAGAGCCAAACACGTGGTTGGCTGCAGCATTCGATGGGACCTGCCTAGAGAAGCGCCGGTCAAGGATTCGCACGCAAACAGCGGTGCCATCGACTTCAGTGCCAGTTGCATCACAGAGGCTGCATGACAAATAGCTGCATCAATGCTAGTTTGAACGTTGACGTCATGAGCGACACGCCCGAGAGGAGGTATGGGCACTAAAGAAGAAGAGTGTGAAGGAAACGTTCCACAAGCAAGAGTTGAATGAGGAGGACGGAGAGGAGGAAGAAGGCCAGGCTACATTCCTCGAATGACACACAGTTTTCTCGGACCCTGGGCAGAGCCGAGTGACACATCAGGCAGGCGAACAAGATCCAGGCTGTGTTCCCGGACAGAGAACCCGCAGCAACGCACTGTCGGCGGTTCCAGGCGACATCAAGGACCAGGCAACGAGAACCAGTTGAGCTGCTGGCGTGGGACGCCTGGCCCGGGCACTCACAGCAGTTCTGGCATGCACCGGGGACTCTGCACTGCTTACTCCTGTCAGCAATGACTGATTCCGCAATGAGCAGGCCCCACTGGACATGACTCGCACCAGCTCCGCGTGCAACCGACAGAAACAGCTGATGACATAAGAGGCATCCTGGCACAAGACAACAGCAGGCAAGGTTGTGTGCAAACATTTTATCAGGAACGTTCAGGCACAGTGGGCAGGCTAGTGATTTGGTGACTCGTGTAAATGTCATCCCCATAAATACAATGTTTTCATTGTAATCCACTTACTTGATCGATGTGACATTTTGGCGAGCCTACTAGGATCCATTTTTTCCTGTCACTTTCAATCCAGCTAAGCAGATAATAGATCCGGAGAAACTGTTAAACAGATCTGGAGAAGCATTTTATTTATGGGGATGACATTTACACGAGTCACCAAATCACTACCCTGCCCACTGTGCCTGAACGTTCCTGATAAAATGTTTGCACACAACCTTGCCTGCTGTTGTCTTGTGCCAGGATGCCTCTTATGTCATTAGCTGTTTCTGTCGGTTGCACGCGGAGCTGGTGCGAGTCATGTCCAGTGGGGCCTGCTCATTGCGGAATCAGTCATTGCTGACAGGAGTAAGCAGTGCAGAGTTCCCCGGTGCATGCCAGAACTGCTGTGAGTGCCCGGGCCAGGCGTCCCACGCCAGCAGCTCAACTGGTTCTCGTTGCCTGGTCCTTGATGTCGCCTGGAACCGCCGACAGTGCGTTGCTGCGGGTTCTCTGTCCGGGAACACAGCCTGGATCTTGTTCGCCTGCCCGATGTGTCGCTCGGCTCTGCCCAGGGTCCGAGAAAACTGGGTGTCGTTCGAGGAATGTAGCCTGGCCTTCTTCCTCCTCCCCGTCCTCCTCATTCAACTTTTGCTTGTGGAACTTTTCCTTCACACTCTACTTCTTTAGTGCCCATACCTCCTCTCGGGCGTGTCGCTCATGACAGGCAACACGTGACAGCTAAACAATGAAAGAAAAATCTATTTTTCATGTTTATACAACGCCTGCATTATGCAGAGGGGCAATATTTGCGATATTTTGTCGTGAACATATACTCAACCGCACGGTGTGAAATCACAGTATTGAAAACCCATTTATTGCCCTTTTAAAGTAAGCTGCTGGACAGATACATGCCGAGTCATTTCACGACTTAGAAACTTAAATTATGATGTATACATACAACACAGTTCCTTAGTGCTAAATACTTGCCCAAAAAATAGCGCTTACAATTTTGCTAAATGTATTTTTTAAGGCATAGCTACATATACAGTGGGCACCACTTGTGCTAGCATGCCCTGAAATATTTTCTTGCTTGCCACAGATTTAGATGTGGTTATCAAGGTAAATCTCTTGTGAATGAGTGATAAAATGCTGATTTCGTACACCCAAGCTTGTTTTAATATGATTTTTTTTATTGTGGCTCTAGACGTTATCATTTTTCTTGGGCTAAAAGGCACGCCATAGCAGAGGGCTATAATTTACTTTAAAGCATCCCTAGATCTTTAACAAGCTCTCAGATTCAGCCCCCCAAAATCTAGTTTTTTTGCTAAAAAAAAAACAGCTGCCACAATGTCATGCTCAGCATGACACCCAGTGGGTACAAATAAGTACCCAAAGCAAGTGAGCTGCAACAATCATGTTATTTGGCAACAGTGCTACATGCAAGATTATTCAGTGAAGTGACCACTTGCAGTGTGCAAACAGCCTCACCAATAATATCGTCCACTGTTTCCTTATCTAAAGCGGTTTTGCCGCCGCCGCTCAGTGACCCCTTCAGGCAGCACCTGCCCAGGGTATCGTTTCCGAAAACCATCTGGGCCAGCTCTTGGGTGTAGAGCGACGGCGTGTTGCTCAGCCTGAGCAGGCGTATCGTTGGGATCCGGGTTGTGCCAAACTGGACCTGCGACAGGAAGAAAGCAGGCAAGCCAGTTCACCAAGTTATACTTTGATGACCTAGACACAGCACCTTTGTTTCAAAGTATCGATTAGCAGCCACCAATAAGCTGGATTTTGGTGTGTTCTTAAACTAGTTCGATTACTTTTGGTACCTTGCACAGAAGCTCATACACAGGGCTCCCTTCCTTCATGTGAAACGTGAACATATACTATGAGTTAGCGAAACATGAACAACCTTCCAGCAGGCACTGCAGACTACTATACCATGCATTTTTGGCAAATTCGGTACAAATGACCGGCACTTTTCTTGCACAAACCAGTGAATATTGTGTTAAGAAAGCATGCATTCCTGCTTATGAAGTGTTCTCCAATACTTTAGTTTGGGTACGTGCTACTTTGAGGGCATGCCCCTTGATAAGCTTCAGAGTACGCATACAGCATGGAGAGTAGGGGCACACCTTTCTAATAGCAACGTGCCTACTGCTTGAATGGTAATTTCTTTACTCATTGACTATTTGGCACATGCATACCTGCCAGGTTCGCCGGGATGTCATTAGGAAGATCAGATGGGGAGGGGTCACAAGTAACATAGTGAAATATTTTACATGCGTTTTTAATTGATTGAAGAATGATTGTGGGGTTTAACGCGCCGATGCAACGCAAGACAATGAGGCGCGTCGTAGTGGAGGGCTCCGGATTAAGTTTGACCACCTGCAGGGAATCTTTAACATGCGCCGAAATCTCGTACACATGGGCGTTCTTGCTTTTCACCTTCATCAGAAAAGCGGCCGCCGCGGCCGCGAATCGAACCTGCGTCCTCGTGCTCAGCAGCACGCCTTAGCCACGGAGCCACCACAGCGGGTCCCGCCACAAGTCTAAACAAGGCAGTATCAGCCAACAATAAAACCTGTTTCCTTTGTCTTTAACTGGTACATCGGAAGCAAACATGCGGCAGTCTACGTTTCCAGCTAGCTTTTGTGTGCGCGAGTTTAGTTGTTTGCTTCCCCGTTCAAACATTAAAAGGGTTGTTTATTATATAAACACAATTATTGAAGGAGCTTCTAGTGTTCGGAAGTTAGGGTCAACTCATTTTTCCTTCACCAAGCACAATAATAGCAAGCGAGGAACAGTGACACTGCGCATCCTGAAACCACTTATATGTAATTCGATTGCTTACGTGCAATGAATAATTCTGTTAGCGGTTTAGTCACTTCAATATCCTCACCTATGGCTTGCATTCAACATTAAGTTAGCAGTTACAGCACTAGGTGAATTGAAATTTTTGAAAGGTAGACCAGAATTCTGGACTGCACGTACAAACCAGTTTTTAAGCTGCATTTTAAAGCAAAGCTTTCTATCTCTATTAGCCAACGATTCCTTCGTGGCGTGCGGGACAACAAACTCCTAACGCGGATGAGGATGGGAGGGCAGTTTTCACTCCCCGATGGCGCAGCAATAGGGCATCATCACCCACCGTTCCCCGCACACAGCTGCCTGCTTGCACCGGTGGGCGCATTGCAGGGTCGGTTTCATCGGCTGTTTTAGTGACGGTTGTTTTTGGCCTGTTCTGGTGTGCTTCGCGTCAATTGCGTGCTTCCTTTGCACAGCTTGATTAACTTGTTCGACAGCACCTACTGGGTAACCCGGACCCGATAGAATTAAGTGCTCACATGGCAAGGATACGTTAAGGATTGGTTTGCAGGGCGTGAAAAGGAGATGTGGAGACCACATACAGACATCTGGCCGCTAAACAACTACCTTTTGCGCATTGCTTGCACGAATGGAACTCCGTTTTTTAAAAAGGTGAATACCAATTCGGTTGTGTTTTTTAGAGGTATTGCAAAAGGCGAAAGTAGCAACTGGTTCTGATAAATAGTGATTATAAAAGTTCACTGAGCTTTCTCGCAATTCTCAAACTTACTGAAGTAACTAGTTTAAATCGGTATAAATGGGAATCCCTAAGCTCACATGTCGTATTGTTTTGGTGTTCGCGCTTGTGACCCGCCGCGGTGGCTCAGTGGCTAAGGCGTTGCGCTGCTCAGCACGAGGTCGCGGGTTCGATTCCCGACCACGGCGGCCGCTTTTCTGATGGAGGCGAAAAGCAAAAACGCCCGTGTGTACGAGATTTCGGCGCACGATAAAGATCCCCAGGTGGTCAAAATTAATCCGGAGCCCTCCACTACGGCGCACCTCATCGCCTGCGTTGCGTTGGCGCGTTAAACCTCAACAATCAATCAATGTTCGCGCTTGTGTCACGCGGTGGTGTTGCCCCAAGCTAGCACATCAGGATGGCTAGGTTCTGCTGTCTCAACCTTCGAAAGACGCTCCTCCATTCTGCCGACTCACGGCTGGGCTACAGCAGCGGCAGCGTTCACCGCTCCAGCCCGGCCGTGGCCGACGCTGCTGCTGTGCTCGGATGGTGCACCCTCGGATTCCAGGTAACGGCTGGCAGAATCTCTGGTTTCACTCTTTGTAGAGCCACATGTGTGAATTCAAGTGAAGTCACATGGGCAATTGCTGTGGGTGTCGTTTAAAGCTTTGCTTTCCAACCACCTTCACAGCATGGACTGGAGCCAATTTTTTTCACATGCACTCTATTTTTTACTCCTGTGCACTTCTGTGGCTCCCACAAGTTATAATCACACACAAAAAAGTTTTTTGTTTCTTTTTCGAGTGGCTTGATGCCATCTTACACAACAGAGGTAAAATTCTGAAAAAATTCAGCAAAAGAATGCAAGATCCAGCAAGAAAACTATGTGCAAGGTCAGAGTTCTGTTACAATTGTTGCCAAAATAATCAAAGCAGTCGCACCGCCAGGGCACATGGGCAGAAAACTGTCAATGGCAACTGATAAAGGACGTTATTTTTGAATTACATGGTTAACAGCTGTACAAAGCACACCCACACAAAGGGCGTGTAACTCTCGAATGTTTTGCTGCAACTGATAGCGTCCAAGGTCTGTTGAGATGCACCTCAAAATGAGTATTTGAAAGACACTGATTAAAATTTAAAGCAATGAGTTGATAAAATATTTTACATTTATGTTCCTGAAATGTTGTTCAAGCAGATAAAATTAAGCTAAAGAAATAAATTTTCTGTTCCTGGCCCTTTCAGACATTTATGCATAAACATCAGTCTCTTCCAACTTGCTTTAGCTGTCGAACTTGGATATAATTAAGCATCCCAGGACTTTTTTTTTAAACTATCCCACACACTGTAAATTTGTTTCTGTTAAGAGAAAATATGCCTCGGCTAGTATCACAGATTTGGTGTCCAGACTTACACATGCGCCACCACTCCCAGCTGCGACATTCTCTCCCAGAGGCCGATTCACCATGCACGATTTTATGTCCGCAAAGAGTGCAGGCATCCCTAAAAAGCAGAGAGAGAAAACAAGTACATACAGATGTGTGTATATAACAGGTGCATAGCTGCAGTGCACAGGTCAATTTTTCTGAGAGGTGGCTAGTGCAAGAACTCTGCAGCACACACTGCATGTTTAAGGTAATACCCATACCATACGTACACGAAAAATGACATTAAGTGCTTAATGCCTTAAAGGGGCCCTACAACAGTTACAATCGACTGCTAGCAATGTATTTTGGGGTAAAGTCTATTGTCCCAGCAATCTCCTCCCGCAAGAATTATGAAAATCCGTTCACTATCACCGAAACTACGCGCAATGAGAAATCGCACATAATCGCTCCCTCCCAACTAGACCAGGGACAAAGCGACAAAAGCTGCGCGCTCTCTCCCGCAGAGGGGGGCGGCTCGCGGCGTTCTCTTCGCAGCCTTCGATATATCACAGGCCGGGGAGGTTTCTCCTTTTCTCCGCAACGTGGAGGCGCCTATTTCCGGTCTGGTGCCACAAAAAAGCAGGCATGGTGGCCTGCTCGCAAGCAAGCGCTCGGGATGGTAGGGCGTTTTTGATGCAATAAACGTTTGTAGTCGAGTGGTCCCGTTGAAAAGGAAGTATTCAGCTCGTTACTCAAACTCCGTGCACACTCAAAACACAAGAGAAACGGCAAAACTGTGCCTACAGGTTCAGACATAGAAGAGGTTCGTACACAGCGATGACGACGGCGGAAATGGGAGAAATTAGCCGTGAAGTTGACCAGTGACAGCCGATCGGGCAGCCATGGCCTCTATGACGTCGCTCAGGCCATGCCAGGGGGGCATGGCCTGAAGGGTGCAAGAACTGAAGAGAGTGCGGTTGGTTTTTCCACGTCTTTCACAGCGATTTGCGCACTCACTGCTTCACGTGCACGTGTATATTTGGCTTAGGTATTCCTGGCAGTGTAATCTAAACGTTGCGCAGGTTTACTTGCACTGCTCAGAGTGTTGCAGGGTCCCTTTAAGTTTTAATGCCATTAACTCACTGCTACACGCAAAAATCTAATGCCATTTTCGGTTTAAGGAGTTCCGCACAACTCATTCGCCTCCATGAATGCCTTAAATCTGCCTACTCTCGAACACGATGGGCATCAAATCAACCAACAAAACTCTCAGCACCAGAGAGTTGTCACAGAAATGTAGTTAACCCTTTGAGGGTCACGGGCGTACATGTACGGCATCGGCAAACACTTTCAAAACAGTCAATGACGTACATATACGGCATTACTTGTATCTTTAAAAAGCGTGTCTTTTTCGCCAACTTCTCTTGCCAACTTCTCTTGCTTGGCATGTGCTGCCACACTCCGGAAATACGTCAAATTTTTTTCTTGCACCGATGGCTCTTCTTTTTATTTTTTATGATTTACCTCAGTGGCGCGCCGGCTATTGTTGGCGCATCCGCTAACAAGGGGGCGCGCTGGTTGTCGCCCACCGGGCACCTCTCGCTTCTTGCGCCTACCACAGACCAAGGTCACCTGTGAAACTGATGAGGCTCTTTTCTTCTTTTTATTTTTATTTTAGGGGCGGTGCGCCTTTCCTCCGGGTGCTTCCCGCTTTTTGCGCCCGCTAAACTGATGTCTATCTGATTTTGATTCACTGAAAAGGTGCCAGCTTGTTGCTCTCTCGTTTTTATTTAGAATTTTTCTTGTGTTACTCATGAATAAACCACATATATGTAACGACACAAACGATTTTTTTGTCACTTCACTATGGTCACCCTAAAAAAATTACGATAATTTTTTCTTGAAATAGGTTCACCCGAAGAATTTAAATCAGAAGTAGAATGAGAAATAGAAGCAGAAATGCGACACCCTGGGGGAGTCGCATTTGGCAAAAAACATTCAACCCTCAAAGGGTTTAACTTCGAAATAAGACGCTTTTTTGTGCACTTTTGGTGCGGAAGTTCTCATAAGGATAAAGTTCACTAAAATAGCAGCAAAAGGCAAAACATCGTGTTAGTCGTCGTTTTGAATTTTTCAGATTTGGCTACCGTTGGCAGGCAACCACAGTTGCTGAAGCGACTTTTAGAAACGGCTCACACCATTTTTTAGAAAACACTATTTCTCATAACATTTTTTATTACAAAAAACAATTTTAACCCTTGTAAATATTTTTATCTACTTTAAAAGCTTCTAAAATTTTGGTGCATTTCTTTGTTGATTATCATGCCGAATACTTTGCATTTTTTCATGCAGCACGATCTGCCCAAATAATGTAATTCGGTACTTTAAGGCCTTAAACACTGAATATCATTTTCATGTACGTGTGGCACGGGTATAACTCAGCCACATAGCGTGATTGTTTTCAAAAAACAGCTCGCATTGATGTCAAACCGCAGCTATCTTTTGAACGAAAAACAGGGCCTAGAGCTACATGCTAGGCTGTAAAAGACTAGTTTTCCTTCAAAGGTTTTGTCAGTGCTGGTTGAGACTTTCTGAAAGGTGAAGTGCACCATGGGCCATAAGACAGCTGCCGTAAGTGCAAAACCCAGTAGTTGTCCTTTATGTGTAAAAAATGGTGCGCAATCAGAAGAATGCAGTCAACAGGCACAGAAAGTTAGCTATTTCCTCCTATCACAAGTTTGCTTGACTGTGCCCCCGTATGCTAAAAGGAAAAACAAGACACCGCTAGTTTAAAGTGAGCATTCTACATCTACAAGTTCTGTAACTACAGGTTTACATTCACCTGACAGGCCACTGTTTAAATAAACAATTAAGGCAGCAACGGCAGCAAAGGCAGCAACACCGTATGGCACATGCACACAAGGCATGTGAGCCGCATCTGAACCAAACAAAGCTGCTAACAGAAGCCAATAGATAGCAGAACTGAACTAGGCTGTAAAGCCCTACTGCTCCTTTTCGAATGTGAGCACTAGGGACACCTGAGACATGCCTGAAGGCACATGCCTCACTATGGGTGAGAGACCAAAGTAGGTATCCTAGAGGCTCCAAACATGGAGGTGAAAGGAAAATGGTAGACAAGCGCTGTAAATTGTTACATAATTTCTGTGAAGCTGCCTGCTTGGCAGGTGGACACTACTTAGGCTGGGAGTATGCGGGAAGGCTAGCAGGTGAGGCAGGGAAAGAGAGAGCAACAGGAAAATGGCCGTCAGAAGCCATTATCAGCTAACGCGACAGGAAATGCTCAACAGAAGGTGTTGCTAGAGGTGACAATTTTTGATTCATACCTTCTAGAAGTGGGTACAGAGAATCCACTGCAAACAGGGCTTTCGATTCGGCTTCGAAAGCCCTGCTCTCAGCGGCCTCAACCCGTGCTTCCAAAATCTCCAAGCGTGAGTCTTCCACGCCAACAGCCTTGGCATCGGCTTCTGCTGCCATGGCTTCGGAATCAATGGCCCTGGCCTCGGCTTCAGCGGCCCTGGCCTCGGCATCACCGGCCCTGGCCTCGGCGTCACCGGCCCTGGCCTCGGCGTCAGCGGCCCTGGCCTCGGCCTCAGCGGCCCTGGCCTCCGCCTCAGCGGCCCTGGCCTCAGCCTCCGCAACCCTGGCGTCGGCTTGTGTTGTGGTCTTGGCTGCGGTGCTGTAGGCTTTGCCTACCACAGCTCGTGCCTCAGCCGTGGTTGCTGCAGCCTCAGGGTCATTTTCCAGGTCCCGGGTACTCTGGAAGCAAGCAAAGGCTTTGAATGGCCAATGCATAGCCAGCCCTATCATGCCTTCTTCAAAACACGGAAGTCCCGATTTTAAAAGGTGCTTTCCACAAAACCACTGATAGACGGCCATACCTCGAATTTTCCCTCCAGAACAGGTTTGATCACAATGAGGCTATTTATCAGACAACTCTTTTCGTGTCCTGAAATCTTGTTAGACATTTCAAGCAGGGGAAGTAAGAGAGAATTTCGCTGACAACCATGCCCATTAATGTCGCCTCCTTTTTGACTCTTGTGCACTGCGAAGATTTTATTTTTTGAGCCATCGCAACTTTCCGTAACTTCCTGCTGATGGCGACATTATGATCAAAATTTACCTGTTGATGTGTGCTTAGTTTGCTGAGTATTACATACTGCTACCTCACCCGTTTTCTTTTTTGTTCCCGTTATAACTGCACTGGATCAGTGCTGAGAAGGTTTTGGGGGTATTTTTATTAGTTTTTTGGATTTTGCTTTTTTTTTACTGCTCACAGAAGCCACCAAAACTAATACAATGATAACAACTGTTGAGCAGCAATATCGACAGCTTAGCTCAACGAATTCACCACTGGAAGTGATTCATGTAAAATATGAAAATAGCGTTCAATCACAGAGGTTGCCACCTGTTCTGGTGTCTCTTTATCGTTTTTGTTTCGCCCAAGGGCAATGCACTAGGCAGAACAGCAAGCACAGCTTTTGTGCGCACAACTGAACAAATGCAGGAACACTGGTAAAGAAGTGCAAAGTGCAAAGTGCAAGGGGGGCGCGGCAATGTAGCAGGAAGAATACAGCAACCACCTTTTTCAAGGTTACTTCCGCGCATTGTAAACACCTTTTTCAATGAGGACGTTGTTGATATCAAACCATGAATTTGTTAGGAAAATTTCCTCAAAGCCTGAGCATGTTTTTTTTTCTGAGGTAAGCATGTGTTGGTTCAAAAGTGCAGGGGTGGGAAAATGAACTAACCTGTGTTAACGCTTCTATTTTTCCCAGTTTTTTTGTCAGGCAACGCCTTGCTTCAAGCAGTTGCTCTAACCTGAATTGAAATGGTGTAAGACCCCTTGTGTACAGAGCTTGTGCTTCTTCCGGATAATTCGGGAGAGTTGGCAGGTATGCACTTGTCTCATCCATGCGCTATTCTTATGTTTCGAAATCATGTATCGACCAGTCAGCTTTCCCATTCACTGGCCTCCATGGCAGCAATGCTGAACTAGCAATGACTTTGGTAAAAACTGATGTGACAAAGCAGGAGCTTTGTTTTATGTATGAGGCTTTGTTTGTGTTGGCAAACAAATCCCTTTGTCTCTGTCACAAAAAACCATTTAAAGGGGTCATGAAGAAAAATAAAACTGTTTAATATAAAAGAGCTAGGCTTCAGTACCTCAGCCAGCTCCATTCCAGCCCCGAAAAGTTTTAACTAGAATGAAAAACGAAACTAGAGGCCTCACAACAATTGCCCGGTCATGTGCATTAGCGAAGGGTTAGTTGAGCGGGCACTAGCAGCACAAACAACATTTTGTGGCATCATAGAAAAGTTGCCTGAAAGCTGCTAGAAACAACTGAACAAATGCAGGAACACTGGTAAAGAAGTGTCGGTTTTATTTTCAGTGCAAAGGGGGCGCGGCAATGTAGCAGGAAGAATACAGCAACCACCTTTTTCAAGGTTACTTCCGCGCATTGTAAACACCTTTTTCAATGAGGACGTTGTTGATATCAAACCATGAATTTGTTAGGAAAATTTCCTCAAAGCCTGAGCATGTTTTTTTTTCTGAGGTAAGCATGTGTTGGTTCAAAAGTGCAGGGGTGGGAAAATGAACTAACCTGTGTTAACGCTTCTATTTTTCCCAGTTTTTTTGTCAGGCAACGCCTTGCTTCAAGCAGTTGCTCTAACCTGAATTGAAATGGTGTAAGACCCCTTGTGTACAGAGCTTGTGCTTCTTCCGGATAATTCGGGAGAGTTGGCAGGTATGCACTTGTCTCATCCATGCGCTATTCTTATGTTTCGAAATCATGTATCGACCAGTCAGCTTTCCCATTCACTGGCCTCCATGGCAGCAATGCTGAACTAGCAATGACTTTGGTAAAAACTGATGTGACAAAGCAGGAGCTTTGTTTTATGTATGAGGCTTTGTTTGTGTTGGCAAACAAATCCCTTTGTCTCTGTCACAAAAAACCATTTAAAGGGGTCATGAAGAAAAATAAAACTGTTTAATATAAAAGAGCTAGGCTTCAGTACCTCAGCCAGCTCCATTCCAGCCCCGAAAAGTTTTAACTAGAATGAAAAACGAAACTAGAGGCCTCACAACAATTGCCCGGTCATGTGCATTAGCGAAGGGTTAGTTGAGCGGGCACTAGCAGCACAAACAACATTTTGTGGCATCATAGAAAAGTTGCCTGAAAGCTGCTAGAAAATTTCTACTGATACACATGTTTGCTTTCATATCCCCATTATTTGTTTGAAGTTTGCTCTAAAATTCGTATTATTGTCAAAACGGCAAAGCAGTCTTCCTTATGAACCAAACTGGCATTTTGTCTTCATGACCACTCTAAGATATCAGCAATGTCACTTGAAGAGAATGCACGGCTATTTCACTTCAATATTTTGCAAAAGGGAATAACCCTCCCCCATTTATTTGTGGGCAAAAACAGGGTTTTGCAATAATCAGAACTTTAGCAATTAAACCATATGCAACATCAAACACTTAGTGCGCTGAAGTACCTTCAGCAAAGCAGCATAACATCCTTATAAATGCGCACCAGTACCTTTTCGTTGGCCTCCTGCCTGAGTCGCTGCAGAACCCGGTCCTCCAATGCCACTGCCTTTCGTTTCCGGGCCTTTAGTGATACAAAAAGAAACACAGTGAAAACATACTTTCTGAAACTAAACCATTGAATTCCCGAGTTTACCAAAGTAACAAAAAAACTTTAATGCTAGAAAACTTTCTTGCAATCTATAAAGGAGACTCGCAATATAACTTCTAGCATTGAATATATGAGGCCATCGTGCTGAAAAGTGCCAACCCGAGAAAACTCCACACAGGTTGTTTTGACATTAAAAATGAAAGGGTGTGATGGATAAGCAAAAATGCTGAGAGCAGAGGCACTAATTCAAGATTTCTGTACTGAACATACACCTGGGATATGAGGTGCACCATGTAGAGAAGGGTTCAAACTTTGTTTTATTGTGTCGCAAAAATATCTGCTGTGACCAGGAATTCAGCAAGAGCTAAGTTGCCAAAAGGAGAGGGAAGTAAAAAGGTGCAATTTTTTATAAATAATTATGTGTACCAAGATGCAAAAATCCGGCCATTGTTGGCAACAGAATAATCCCAAAAACTACTGCAACTAAAAAAGATAAAGGGCCACATTCAAACCGAGGTACATAACATTCAAACCCAGGTACATGCGGTGAGAGTAAAGTGATTTAAAGGGCTACTGAAGCACTTTATAAACCAGGCAAAACTCTACTTTTTACAATTATTACATTGGTCAGTTTGTGCCTGTAAAGTTTTTTTGGTCATTTTTAGCTTGGGGACAGCGGTATTGGTCGTTAAAGTTGACCCTACGCCTCGCCCACTGCTTCCTGCCGCATCGCCGGAAGATCGAGAAACTGAGAGGCAGCGACCGGAAGTAGCGTCATATTCGGAAGACGGCCAGTGACGTGCGCCGCCGCTTCGCTGTGTCCCAGTTTTCTGGGCAACTTTCCGAATTAAGCAGGCCTGTAATCTGCACTTTATTAATCATGATTGTCTTAAGTTGCTTTCGCGTCGATATTTTAACCGTAATGCTACTGTGTGATTCCCTAAAGCAACTCCTAGATACCAGAAATTTCCTACCCGAGCACTCGTGGCTACTACATTGCCTTCACGAGTAGTCGCGGGGCCGGCCGTGTCGTCGGCTGCTCTGTGCTTCACACGCGAAGCGACGGGCTCAAACAAATACGGAGGTACCCCAAGTCTCTGATCCATTATTATAAGGGAATTCGAAAATTTGTGGGACCACAGCGCTCTGAGCTTCCCGAACTCCTTGCTCGTTTTCCCGATCAACGTTGTTGGCTGTGATGACAGCTTAGCTGAATAGCTAGATTTTAAGAAGAAATCAAGCGAGCTGAAAGAATGAAGCGTTTTCTGCGCGCAGAAGCGCTCCGCACACTCGCCGGTCGTGCATGCCCGCACGGCGCACGAAACGGCTCGCATCACACATGCCGCGGCAGCGACCGCTCTTCGCTGCCGTCCAGAATCAAGGCCGTCGCGAAAAGCAAGGTAAACGTGCAAAAGAGGGTGATAGTGTGGTGAAAAATTGTGCTAGGGATTGTCATCCAAGGTGATTTCGAAAGAGGTGATCGAATTCGTATCGCGATGCAGAGCGCCGACCGGTCGCGGAGGCTCGTCGACAGGCCTGCCCGAGCAAGAGATGCGGCGAGAGGCCGATGGATAGCGTTACCTGCGCGCAAGAATGAGCACAGCACCGATCGCTAGAATGACTATCAACGTAGGAATAACGTTTCACATGCGAGAAAGGGGATGATAATGTGGTGAAAAACTGTGTTAAGGATAGTCATTCGAAATTGTAGAGATAGCGGCGACCAACTATCTCCCTTGGTGCTAAAGCTAAAGTTCCCAACAACACCGGCGATCCGTGCAACCTGAGCCGGCTGGAGCTGTTGGGGAAGGCGTTCTAAGGCTCGTCCGGGACCAGCGTGCTGCGCTTGGGTTCCTCTACCTTTTGCGGGGCGACCAACGTTCAACTCCCCTATTCTAAAACATGCGTATGTGTAGCAATGCCACGTTCCACTGACCGGCCAAGCAGCGACCCGGCACCAGCACCTCTGCGTGACGTGGCGACCGGCGCCGGCCGCACTGCCTGCGCACATCGCAGGCCGCTGCACAGAGCTTGTTGCCGCCTGTCCAAATGTAGAAACAACGTTCCACATTCGAGGATGGGGATGATGGTGGGTTGAAAAATTGTGCTAGGAATTGTGGCTAGTGCTGGTAGTGGAAGCGGCGAACCAATATCTGCGCAACTTCCCTGCACCCGAGAAACAAGTCGGCCATGAGTCGTTGGGGGAGAACCCCTTTCTAAAGCTCGCCGCAAGCGAACCTGTTTTGTTTATACTTCCCTCAGGCTCTCCTATTCTAAGGAAAGATTGTGTGAGCCCTCCATTCACCAGAGGACCTTCTAGCCCGTATCTGAATGGGGACAGAATGATATTTATTTATTTATTTATTTATTTCAGATACCCTCATGGCCCAATGGGCATTATTGAGGGGAGTGGTACAAAATGAATACATCAATGAAAAAACAAAAATACAAAAAGCACGGAAACATTTGCGATGAATTGCAAAAGGAAGTTGGCACACACACACAAAAAAAACGTTCACGGCGTATTCATTCGCACGTGTAAGACGTAGCACTTTGGTACAAACCAAAATTGGCTTCATTAAACAAACCTAACGAAATACACAACATTTCGAACAAAACAGAAGGCAAAACATTTGTAACTTAGCGCGGCGTGTAGAAGTCAATCAGTTGTTTCTTAAACTTTTCAACCTTGGTTGCAAGCATTAAGAAAGACGGCAGTTGGTTCCACTCCGCTGATGTTTTAGGGATGAATGAATTCAAGTAGGAAACAGTACGACATTGAGGCACGCCAACTTTTCGCAAATGATCTATGCGGGATGAGAGGTAACTTGGTGGCGTGAATAACGCGTTTTTAAGTGAAGTATCAAGTTCATATATTTTAAAGAAAAGGCACATGCGCGAAATCTTTCTGCGCAAAGAAAGGGGCGGAAGTGATAAGGAGTTTTTCATGAGTGTTACGCTGGAAGACCGGTCGTAGTTCAAAAGAATAAAACGGGCTGACCGGTTTTGCACTGCTTCAAGTGTGTCGATGAGCGATTTAGAAAAAGGGTCCCAAACTGAAGCAGCGTATTCGAGTTTGGTACGGATTAGTGACGTGTACAAAAGAAGTTTAATGGATGCAGAAGTTTTGGAAAATTTTCTTTTGATATACCCGAGCATGCGGTTAGCGCTAGCCGTAATACTAGTGACGTGCATATTCCATGACAAGTTTGATGTGAGAATGACGCCGAGATATTTATATGACGTTACCGATTGTAAAAGAAAATTGTTAATACTATAGGAAGAACGGCAAGAGGATTCACGGCGAGAAAAGCGCATTAATTTACATTTACTCAAATTTAGGGTCATTTGCCACTGCGAGCACCAGTTAGACACGGCATCAAGGTCTTTCTGCAGCAACAGAACATCGTTAGGGCCTTTTATTTCGCGGTATAGGACACAATCATCCGCAAAAAGTTTTATTGGAGATGTTAGATTTGCAGGCAAATCATTAATAAAAATAAGAAAGAGCAACGGGCCAAGCACAGAGCCTTGGGGAACACCGGAGGTAACAGGAACTGTTGAAGAGTTATGACCGTTAACATGCACATATTGGAAACGATTAGTCAAAAAACACTCAATCCACATTAATACATTAGGGTCAATATTAAGACAACGCAATTTGTACAAAAGCAATTGGTGAGACACTGTGTCGAATGCCTTGCAAAAATCTAAAAATATACAATCTACTTCAGAAGCCCGATCAAGCACACAATGAATGTCATTTGTAAATGCTACGAGTTGCGTTTCGCAGGAAAAGCCTTTTCGAAACCCATGTTGAACAGGAGTGAAAAAACAGAATGATTCAAGAAAGTTTGCTAAGTGTGAAAATATGACATGTTCCATGATCTTACAGCAGATGCTGGTCAATGAAATTGGGCGGTAATTTCCTAATGAATGACGGTCACCGGATTTATGGAGTGGAACCACCTTACCGATCTTCCAGTCGTCAGGCAGATTACCCTGTTCCAATGATTGGTTAAATATTTTAGTTAATATGATAGCTGAATTGGCCTTCGTGTTTTTAAGAATTTTAGCATTAATATTGTCCGGACCACTCGAAGAGGATAATTTTAGATCATCAATAATACGTACTATGCCATCAAATTCAAAACTAATAGGAACCATTGGAAATCTTGCATCACTACTGTACTTGGGGAATGATCGGTTAGAAACGCTAGAAAACGCCTTTATAAATACATCGTTTAGCGCTTCAGCGCAAGAATTTTCAGCGATTGGGTTCGATTGAGAATCAAAAAGAGATAAACTTGAGCGGTCCGTCTCGTTCACAGTGTTCCAAAATCTTTTGGGATCGTTTGATAAAAGCGACGGTAACGTGACATGCATGAATTTTTTCTTCGCATCTTTTAAAGCGTTTTTGTACGACTCACTGGCCGTCCGTAGGGCTAACCAGTGCTCGGGTCTTCCAGAAAGCTTGGCTTTTTTAAATAGCCGTCTTTTCTTTTGGGCAAGCCGTTTTAAAGCCGTTTTATCTTCAGGCTGTGCGGTCCCCGCAGCGCCGGCACTTCCGAATATGACGTCATCTGCCGCCAGTCAATCGCGAAAGGCAGCCAGGGCTCTCACCGTGCCCTCGAGCAGGGGTCATTTGTTTTGACGAAAAAAGATGGTTTGGGTGTATTTACACATAAAATAAACATGTTTTTCGAATTCAGCATCAGGAAAACCATAATGTAATGCCCCCCAAAAATTTTTTTTGAAAAGCTCTTCACCAGCCCTTTAAGCACTCCACCTACACCAGAACATGAAACACACCTGAGGTACCTGCTCGCATGCTTTGAACGCCAGGCAATATGGTTTCCCCTAATGATACTTAACTGCTACATCACATGTGGGTCATGCTGGTTCCATGAGGCTACCAAATGCCGATTTATAGCCCTTAACCATGGAGTTCCATGCATACCTATACACCCAGCCACTCAAAGGCCAATGACGTTCACGGCGAATTTGCACGGTTCAAAGTTGCTGTGACATTAAGATACCCATCTACGATTCCCACATATTCACTCATGGGGACTGGAAAGTGAGGATGACAGCTGCCATCAGAGGCAGAGTGAAGTGCCGGCAGCAATTTTTTTGCCACAGAACCAGCATTGTCCTCTCTACAAAGACTGCTCATTCTATCTGCCGAAAGCACCATGGCTAACAAGTTTCCGCTAAATCCGTGACATAAGGGATCTTCAAAGTTCTACCCCCATGCAAGCTATCGTTAGCTTCCAGGCTTTTCTTTGCATGTCTTCATGTACAGACTGTCGAGGCCTTGAGAAAAAAATTCATTGTCCATGCAGAGTTACACTTAACTCAAAAAAGGAATAAAAAAACAGTAAATGATAAAGAAAAAATCCTATGCAGCTCTCGTTCACTGTACGTTAAGAACAGCAAGGTAGGTACTTGCCCTGGCAGTCTTCGTCGTCCTTGAATCATCCCGTGTTTCTTGAAGCATCCTGTCCAGGAGCTTTTCAAGTTCGCTCCCAACCGCTAACAAGAACGCATGACATATATTAGTGAATACACTGCAAAAATTTATGTTTATGCATGTCTTGGGCTACTTTCTTAAAAGTAATGGTGAATGTACAGGGTACAGCCTACTTGCAAAGTACACGATATCTGAGCGTCGACAATGTCTGTTGCAACAAGACTGCCTTCAAGGTATTCCGGAATTAGCGCAAAAGTATGGATACATACTGCATGCACTTCGTTCCATATAAACAGAACCGCACCTTTTCGGTACCAAGCACCTAACGACAGCAGAGCAAGGTACAAGCTTAGCAGTACGATTATCTAGGCAACCACCACCACTTCATCGCTTATCGCGTTTTCTCGAGACATCAGTTTGCACAGGAGGGCGTGCTGTTGGCTGTTCTTGCGTTCTTATAATAGTCTGTGGGATAAACTTCGCAGCTGCGAGTAGCGTTGTCCTGTTTGCGTGTTCCCTGTGCCTCGCTTTCGAGCAGTTTTTTTTCCGTCATTAATAAGCCACATGTAACAAAACCGCCAATAAATCGCATGTGTTGTTGATAAAAAAATCGTAACAAACAGGGAAAACAGCATCACGTTAATGCAAGAACGCGGTGTTATGAATTAGGTACTGACTACAGCGACGGGGCCCGTCGCTTTAAAATCTGCACTACAGTGATCGGGACTAACTCTAGCTCAATCTGGACGGATCTCCAACGCCCGCTTCACAATATTTCAGCGAGAGCAGTCGGTCTTGATTTTTACCTAACCAGCCGAACCGCTTCCGCTCACTGACTAGCCAGAGTCACGGTTAATTATTAATCACTGGTAATAATTAGAGGAGATCGGGTGTAACGTCGGCCGTGGCTCCAGCGAGCGGTTCGGCCGCTTGAGTAAATAACCAAGACCGACTGCTCTCATTGCGTGAATTTTAAAGCGGCCGTGAGGTTTTGATATTACAAAGCGCTAACTACGGACACACACACACAAAAAAAAAGTGCGAGAACCGAACCAGGGACTTTAACGTCCGTAGTCAGCGCCGGAACCACTACACCAAATCCCGGAACGAGATAAGGCAGCTAATCGGCTTGTTTTGAGTTGGCGTTCAGTTGATTGATTGTGGGGTTTATCGCGCCGACGCAACGCAGGCGATGAGGCGCGCCGAGTGGAGGGCTCCGGATTAATTTTGACCACCTGTGGATCTTCACCGTGCGCCGAAATCTCGTACACACGGGCGTTTTTGCTTTTCGCCTCCATCAGAAAAGCGGCCGCCGCGGCCGGGAATCGAACCCGCGACCTCGTGCTCAGCAGCGCAACGCCTTAGCCACTGAGCCACCGCGGCGGGTTTGGCGTTCAGTCTTGAGGGGGCCCCGTCACTGTAGTGCAGATTATAAGCGACGGGCCCCGTCACTGTAGTCAGTCCCTATGAATTAAAGAAAAATGATTGCATCACTAAGGTATCACACGGCCTACAAACGCGTTTATGCGGCTAGAACTGGGGGAATGTCCTTAAATTTCGCATCTGGTCGATCATCATGCAAAGGAATGAATGACCAACCTGGACGCACTCATTTATTTTTATTCAACAGCCAGTGCACATGACGATATCGAAGAAACGAACACGTGCGTTTGTGTCGCTTGCGGCCGTTTGTCCTCGTTCGAGTTGTACGGTTGAATAAACAACGATCTAGACGCTTGTACAAAGCAGTAGGGACAGCATATACAAGTTTTGGCACTGTCAGCTAAAAGGACTGGCATAAAATAGTACTTACGACTTAACTTCACAAGCTGGGCTGGTAGGAGGCTTGTCGTTCCGGTGGCTCTTTTATTTTTGTCCTCATCGGGCCAATTCACTTTGACCCAGTTGCGCTTCTGGGTTGGCCCCGTGAATTCGGGCCAGGTCTTTGAGTTGTGCTTTCTAATGGGGTCAAAATCTTTTATGAGTGTAACCGACTCCACGGCAAAGCTTTCATCGGGGAATCGGAAGAGACCGTACTTGTCCATTTTGAGGGAAAATGGAGTCAGTACAACCAGTACAACAGAGGATTTGTACCGGCCGGTTTATTGTCGTGGCTGAGGTTGGATTGGATTGCGTTGACTGCTGCGCACGCTGCAACGCCGTGCACGGGCTCGCAAGCCGCTGCTTACGGCTGCAAAATCGCCGACTTGTTCCTCTCCCTGGCTAAAACAGTCAGCTTCGAGCCTATAAGCCTATAATGTAGATTAAAAACATTTCTTCGGGACTATATATATAAAGAAACTTGTTTGAGTAAGTCCTGTCCACGCAGTGCAAGACAAGAAGTTTCTGTGGAGTTTCTGCGAACACATCAGTGAATGGCTGCCTAAGCGCTCGGTTAAATTTCTGCTTCTAATAATTTGTTCTTCGTAAGATTACGTTGGTATAATTATCACGTGTTTTGAGGCGGGGAAGTTATGAAAGAGCTGCTGTAGGGGAAGGCGAAGCCGCGGCTTTTCTACGAAACTTCTTAAGGCAGCATTTAGTTTTGAAACTCGAACGGGTCCTCACTTGCATTCTAGCAATTTTAGCGGTAGAAAACAGTGCTCGGGATCCTAGTTACAGCTGAGGCACCCGTATTTACGCCAAAACATATGCATAACACCCCCCCCCCTCTTTTTTTTATTTTTCTTAGTGGCTCTTCATTTCTAGCTATGGTCGCTATGATCAGGTATGCTTCCACTTCAGTGATTGCTATGCTCTTGTGAGTGCGCTAAGGCTCGTTTCCCTTTATGTATGTGGCTACGCTGGAGATACCAATCCACATAACTGACACGGCCTTCTCGACAAAATCAGAGAGGCTTTTGTTTGAAATACCCACCCACGCGAAAATAACTACACACAATTTTGACACGTGTGCAAATGTACTCTTAATGCCTAAAACTATATACGCAAGAGTACAAAACGACGTGGTACTATGCCGTCGTTGAACCAGTATGTATGCCTACGCTCGAACATACAAAATTCTTATCATTGAAAAACACAACTACATTTTTTTATTTTATTCCACGGCATTCACACGAACCACTTTTCCTCTCTTTCTAGAGTATGGGAACGGGTTGTACCTTCGGGTATGTCTAATTCTTACAACCTTGGCGCTGCTGTGAGGCTTTTTGATCTTTAAGTGAACGCTTCATAAATTAAATGCTAACGGGCCGCAACGTCGATCGTTACTATGCGATCTCTTGCATACATAAAGTTATAGGCGGGAAAATACACACGTAGAAGAAAAACTACGCGACTTGCTAGTTGAGCCGAGAAATAACCCGGCCTCTTTTACGTAGGTGGTGCTTCTCCAGGGAAGCTATTGTACTTTTATCGCTATACTGTGCGTGCATGTTTGGGGAATATACGTGTCCTGGTTAATCAAGGTAACATTTTCGCCTTTCAATATGCGGAATTCACAAATATCGTTCCGGAACCACCTTGCCCAAACTTTTCGTGTGCACTGAGCGAGGCATATATCTCTGCTATCCCGTCATGTCAAACATAGATCTCGATATTGCACTGCCAGCCCACGTGTCCCTACATTTTTATTATTAGTAATACTACATGTTTTCGGTATATCCTACTAAGCCCTGATTTACAAAAAAGTACCGGGTTGCGTGAGTTCAACGTTCATTGCTGATAATATATAATATATGCATGTTTTATTCAATAAAGAATAGGTAAAAGACTTTAGCTAAAAAATGATGTCAGATGATCGTTCGAAAATGACTTGCAGGTGAACTCTGGGAAATTATTTACATTTGACCGCATTTTTAACAGCACTGAAGACGGGGACACAGGAAGGGGGTCGGTATACAGGCGCTGTGTATCGTCCAGAGACAGATTATCCCGGCTTTTCTTACTGCTGCCCTCCTCAACTTACAGGAAGTCACAAAAAATTATTCACAAACTGATTAGAAATCGGGCTTTGCGACACGATGCTCACGCATTTTTTTTAATACAACACCGCGGCTCGCTCATTGTGCGTGCCAAACGACTTTTGACTGACGTAAAACACACATATATGTTTCACCATGCGTCTTAATTCCTGTACATGCATGTTTGTAAATGGTTGTTTTGATCTTGAAAACGGTGAGGTGTGAACACGAAGCGCTTTTGCACTGATTGAACTCATTCACAACATAAAGAACCGTCGATTTTGCCACTTGCAACTAATCAAGGAATCCTGCCTTTAACTTTACCGTCACCAGGGGCAGTGGCCTTACAAACGGCTGAATGTGATGTACGTCGGGGAGGCGGTGCTAAATACGGGGAAAATTGCATGTGTGCACATTAAAAGAATGTTTGGCGTGGCTTTGAAAGGCTATCACATGTGTTGAGCCCAACGTGGCCTCATTAATCTGCTTTATTCTACAATTAAATGAGACATCTACAAGTTAACATTAATCGGAAGTGGTTGCCTTACGGGCAGCGCTTGTAACGAACCGAGAAGCGCCAATCCTTCGTTCGACGGCTTTCCGTCATCCTCAACGCCTCAATCGTGTCCTCGATCCCTTGGCTACCTAATGTCCGGGCAGACGCACGTGCGGGTGCTCGCTTAGCTGCTTGGCCTGTTTTGTTGTTCCTGGGAAAACGCGGGGGGCGAGTGGTCGCTGACCCTCGCCAACACCACCTAGACTTTGTTGTTGCTGCGACACAACGCGACATCACGGCGAGCTCCGCGTACGTATGCTGCCTTCCCGGCGGAAGGTGCATCGCGAAAAGGCGCGAAAGGGCGCGGAGGAAGGGCGAGGAGGTGCGGACATGTCGACGGCAGGCCAGCGGAACTAATCCCCTGGCATGGAGGAAAGAATGTCCCCTGGCCTGCCTTCGCCATGTCCGCGCCTCCTCGCCCTTCCTCCGCACCCTTTCACGCGCGCAGGCCCAGACGGGTCCCCGTCAACCCGGTAGACGGGCTGCCAGAACTCTCCAATGGCTTTCAACGTCGCATAATTCCTTTGCTGCTGTGCGAACGTTGGCTGTGCGTTTGGATGCCATACGTCGGAAGGGAATGCGCGTTGGTATTTCGCCCTGTATAAAAGTTTTATTTCTAGAAATGATAAACTGTTGTAATCTCATACACAAGAAGAAATTGGCTCGGCCACAGCTCTGTTGCTTGCAATTAGGAAAAAAAAAACTAGTTGCATCAAGAGCTTCACGCATGCACATATGGGCAGTAGAAAAAAAATAATTACGTGTGCATATGTACACAATAAGAAGATGTCCCCCACATTTTTCTTTTTATATATCGTCTCAAATAAAATGTTTCTCAGCACGCACCATCACTACTCGTGGCGCAGCCTTAGAGCAAAATATTGTAAAAATACATGCATGTTTCTCGTGGAAACTGCGCAGCCGTACGCAGGTAATGCGTATGGCGGCCACTGACGGTTCGAGGTTTTTGTCCTCCAGAAATGAGCAAGTTGACGAAACTATCGTGCAGCCTACCTTACTAAATTCGTCATTAATCTATCAAACTAACATGAGCTGTTTCGCAACTTCCATGTTCCCAAACGCATGCAGCAATGTTTGACGGCCTCGCTTGGGCATTTTTCCTCTGCCACGAGGTGCGCGTGGCTTCATTATTATTAGCTGATCCACATAAACAATAAATTTTTACCTGAGCATCCCTCTACCTAAAAATTTATTTGCCAACATTTATTTTCGCTTTAATAAAATCAGCGCTAAATGTGTACAACGCTCAAGGAATATGTTACGTTCATATTCATACGTTTCAGGGTTTACGTGACACAAGACAAACAAAATATTCTGTGCCTTCAGACTTCCACAAAGAGGCAGTCGCTGTGTCCGCAGCTGTTTGTATTTAGTGTGCCTTGAATTTGTACAACCGACGTCCTGCTTGCTGCGTATTGTTCTAGCTGCCACGTTGAATGTTGGAAGACAGATTGTTTAAGTAAAGTAGTTCATAGAATAGCAAAATACCAGGAGTGCTCGATAGATATAGCATTTACAGGAGTGATGTAACAATTAAGTGCGATATCTTAGAAGCTGCTTGTCCTATGAAATCTGATTTTCCTTAGCATCACACATTCCTTGATCCACAAAAATTGCAGTAAGAAAGCTCAGTAATGAAATCTGGCGTACTAACCACACAGCATGCATATTTAGCTGTCAGTGATTTTTTAGCAAAAAAAAAAAAAAAGCAAGTGGGGTGCAAGCATCATACAATTTCCGTCACAACTACCAACGGGATTACCGGCTCGTCTGACAGAACCTTCTTTCTAGATGAAAGGAATAGACCTTTCCAGAAACTGCAGCGCCGCTCCTTCCCCTGGCGGGCGCGCGCAAGGCGTCATGGGAACTGCGTGCGCGCGCGGGGCGAGCGCCGACGGGGTGGTCGCGCCGCGCGCCGTGTTCGCGGCGTCCGTCAAAGGACCAAGTTTAAGTAACGCGAAAGGATGGGCTTGCAAAGTTATGTTGCGCATCAATTAAATCATCTTTAAACCATAGAACCCAAAATAAGAAATAAACTCCGCATCCTTCTGAAGCTGCCTGCACCGCATGAGAACCTTTTGTCGTCTGCTAGCAACGTCGTCTGCTAGCTGCTGGCAGTTGCAAGCGTCTTCGTGCTTCTTGCTGCCCGCGGGAAAATAGAAATTCCTCAACACGAGGAAATAAAAAACAAATGTGCACTTGAGCTCCCAAAGAAAAATACAAATAACCAGCTCTTGCCTCCGGCAGCCCGCGGAGAGCTGTGTGGGAAAACGAAGAAGCTCATATCGTGTGCACACGTTATTCGTGATGCATTTCCGCGTGTGTAAAGCTACACTCGTTTACGACCTGCCTTAGCGTTTGTAGTTCACGCGATACTGACGATATGGCGCCAAGGAAGCTGCAGGAGGCGGAAAAACGTGCTGTATGATCGGATGGGAGAACAATACGCTACGAGACCGGCATGTTTCATTGCACAAGTTTCCGAAGGACAAGAAACTTAAAAAGGAATAAGTTCGCCAGATAAATCGCCAGGGTCGTGATGGCCGATTCGCTTTGTGGGAGCCGTCCGAACATCACAGGATATGTGGAGCCCATTTCAACGCGAGCAGACGCAAATGTTACATGAACCGTATGCGACCATTTTTCCACACCGGGTCTTCTCCGAGAGGTGTCCTCCGGTAAAGACAGGTACGCCCAGCATTATAACGTAAATTCCAGGCATCCGCTTCCAGGCATCCAAGACGAACTAGTGATATGCAGCACTGTCGAGATACCCCTGTCAGCTCAGAGTAATCAACGCCCATTTTGTAATGATTTTTAGCACAAACGGCGTAACAGGGCATAAAGCAATATTTTCACTCCAGCAGGCAACGATGCGGTTTCTCCAACGACAGCGACTGCCTGCAGCGCGTTTCCTGCGGTATTGGAGTAACGGGGTTTCTGCTGTAGTGAGTTCAGCATTTCGACTATTTCTTTTCGGTCGCTCATTGTGGAATTATTATTTCCCACTTTTAAGGTGTGGTGTACTTCCTGTGAGAAAACAAAGGAGACAGCTCGTCATAGCTGACCCAGGATTCTTGATTGAAGATGAGCTCCGTGAACTTGGCGTTAAATTGAACAGATCCCCCATGTTAAATGGTCGGCGTCAACTGACAGTAACGGACGAAACACGCACACGACAAATCGCCAACCTAAGGAGACACGTTGAGCGAGTTATTCGAGAAGTGAAGAACTTGAGAATACCGTGGTATGTTTTCCCAAATGCGATGGCTGACAAGCCAAACCGGATACGGAAAATTTGTTGCTACCTGAGCAACTTCACACATGAACCACTTCTCAATTGATAATTAAGCAAAATGTCAACTATGCGTGTTTTGCATTAGCGCCCTCTGAACAGTTTTACCTTCTAGTCGGTATTGGTTAGTTTTTCTAGCGGAGTGTACGTGTCTTTTTTTCGACTGAAATAAACATTTCTATTTTCATATTTACACACAGCCGAAAACATCACAAGAGCTTAGGATTGCACAATAAGACTCGCCACCTCTTGGGCACCAGTACTTGAAACAAATGCAGACATAGTGTAGCATGAATGGACGGTATACACACTCCCCAAAATGCAGCAGTTTGTTGAAGAAATGCGGTCGGTAATAAGAATGCTGAAGTTTGAAAAAGAAGCCAGTGAAGAAAACAGCCGTCCAGGACTTGATTGATTGATTGTGGGGTTTAACGCGCCGACGCAACGCAGGCGATGAGGCGCGCCGTAGTGGAGGGCTCCGGATTAATTTTGACCACCTGGGGATCTTTAACGTGCGCCGAAATCTCGTACACATGGGTGTTTTTGCTTTTCGCCTCCATCAGAAAAGCGGCCGCTGCGGCCGGGAATCAAACCCGCGACCTCGTGCTCAGCAGCGCAAAGCCTTAGCCACTGAGCCACCGCGGCGGGTCAGCTGTCCAGGACAGCAGATGTTCTGCATGCATCACACAATGTTAAACGCCGAAGCTGCACCGTCAACAAATGCTCCCTCCACAGGCGCTGTCGCGCACGGCACGGTTTGGCACGGTAGACCTACATGAAGAGCGGCCCGGGCGGCAGCGGCGGCGGCTGCTGCGGCGCTCACAGTTCCCAGGCTGCTTTGCGGCCGCTGTTTGGGGGCGCGCGCAACTTTCCGGAAAGGTCTATTCTAGAGGACAGTTTTGCGGGCTGTAGCTGTGCGCCAAACTTCTCTTGATTTTGCACACTATTCACTGAATTAACTGGAAGGGCTAAAGTAAAAGTTTTCTCCATTGCAGAATGCTATGCTAGCTGTTTCTTCCTTAACATTTCCTATATTTTCATGAAACTAGGCCTACAAATTATCGGTGATTATCCACGCACAGCCGTGAGTCACGCGTTTTGTGCGCCTCCATCGATCGCTTGAAATCACACTACTTTCCCGGTGGCGATTTTGTTAGACGACGTTATTTATTTTGAAACAATTTAGTATACTCTTCCGCCGAGAACTGGAGTTGGTGAGAACGATCATCATCAAATGCCCAGTTTGGATATGGATATGCGCTCTCGCGCAGCTAGGTGTCGTCTGCTATCTCTCTATAGGTGGCGAGGCCGCAGCACGCGAGCCAGCGCCTAGAACAGAGGGTTGGTGCAAAAACGACCTGACCCCGGCTACCCGCACATGACGTAACGCACGAATACCTTTCCAACCGATTTTTAACGCCAGCACGCCTCCCCGCGTTGAGCCTGTTGAGCCCTTGCCCATCCTTCTCACATACAGGCAGTTTTTTTATATAAATACTAGAGATATGACTCAAAACAAATCAACAACGAAACTAAAACCGCGCGTATTTAGTAGCGCGAGCTACCTTTCAAATTCGTTGGCGTTGTTTCGTGCGTTCGTCCATTGGCTACATAACTAGCACTACCAATAAATGATAAAATCTCGTTTCGGTAGACTCCCTGTTCTCCTCCTCCCTCCTCCATCCTCCCTGTTCTGTGACTGCTCGGCGCACGTCGTCGAGGTCGGTCAAACTTAAATCGAATGCCTACTTGATTCCAATTTGTCACTGCGCGAACTTACTCCGTCGCGAGCAGGCTTTATTTGCGAGTGAGCGTTACTTAATTGATAACTTTACTTGTAGTAGCCTTCCAATACCTGTTGCCCAGCGGCGGAGGGCAAGTACTTGCCGCCATGCTTTCGAAGTATAAGCGCTACCTCGAGGAGGATGTGCCTGTGCACGAAAGAACTGCAAATAGGCGACGAAGAATAGAAAGGTGTGCTGATGGGGCCTCGACAAGCTGGGCCACTGATGACAACAGCTGCAGCCGGCAGCGCGATGACGTTTCTGGAGAAAACGGCGTGCAAGAAATTTGCTCTCAACAGGTAAATTTCATTATTATTATTATTACTATTATTACTACTATACTATTACGTGCAAGTGTCAGTAATATTCATTTAAGGCCCACTTTGAAAAAAAATCCTGAGCTCGCGCGCACCACATGCAGAGTAAGATAATCACAAGCGAAGAAGCGATGGAAACGAAAAAAGAAAAAAAGGAGAAACGAAAGAAAAAAGGAAAATGAGTGAGCGAAAAAAAAAAGTAACAGGAAAAGGCAGTGGACATTCAGGCAAATGTACAGTTGTGGTGACACTCCTAATTCAGCGACATAATGGGGCTCTTCGATTTTCGGACTCGCCGCAGACTCCCAGAGAAGCAGTCCGGCATTCGATTTTCCCATGTATCCTTCGGGGAATCCTCGGACTCCCGCGGACTATCCGCGGTGAGTCGGAGAGTGTAGATCGAAGAGCCCCAGTTACTTCGCCGCGACTTTAACCGCCTCCCAAATATGTGAAAATTGGAGAGGTAGAGTTCCTCACTGGGGTTTTTGTGCCTTATAACCCTAGTGCTCTACCCGCCGCGGTGGCTCACTGGCTTAGGCGTTGCGCTGCCGAGCACGGGGCCGCGGGTTCGATTCCCGGCCGCGCCGGCCGCTTCCACTGATGGAGGCGGAAAACAAAAATGCCCGTGTGTACGAGATTTCGGCGCACATTATATATCCTCAGGTGGTGAAAATTAATCGGGAGCTTTCCGCTACGGCGCGCCTCATCGCTTGCGTTACGTCGGCGCATTAAAAATCCCCATATCAATCAATCAGTCAACCCATGTTCACTGTGC
Source organism: Haemaphysalis longicornis (assembly GCF_048455015.1). NCBI lineage: Eukaryota > Metazoa > Arthropoda > Arachnida > Ixodida > Ixodidae > Haemaphysalis > Haemaphysalis longicornis. The sequence continues at coordinate 31,635,738 of NW_027526245.1, forward strand.
ACATGAGCCCCATTGCCAATGGCTACGGGACGCTTGGTGTAATGGTCTCATGGTGTAATATTAATAAAATTCATCATTCCACAGCTTCACTTCAGTAAGGTGCTGGTCATTCCTCAGTTAATGAGGCACTCATGATGATGTCAAGATGTATGTTGTGTGTATAGGGGCCGGGCAGCTGGACGGGTGGCACCACCACTCGGCACTCTCTTCATTAGTGGAATGAGTTGGTGCATTGGACTACACAGCCTCCCGTGGTTTTTGCCGTGTTTGCTTCGGTGCTTTGAATGTTTCGGTGGTATTGTGAGCGGATATGTGTGGTAAAACAAAGTCTAGACAGGTGTGTTGGGTTCTTAGATGCAGTAACGGCTACGTAAACTTGTCGGACGCTTCAAAAGTTGGGTGTGGGCTACAACGACGAGTGCTTTTTGCAGCGTTCTACTCTTGGCTCTACCCGATCTGGGTATGAATAAAACTATATATTCATTTCTTCTTAAATGCACTAATGGCTAAGCAAACTTATTGTACGCTTCTAAGGTTGGCAATGGGCTATGTTGACGTCAGCGCATTTTGCAGTGCTCTGCGCTTGGCTTTAGGAATAAAACTATTAATATTAATTTCTACCACTTTAAATTATTTCACTGGTTTCAATGACTACAGTTTTCATGCCAGCCTTAACGATAGGATATCTTGATACGTGTGCTTTGAAGAGAAAGGCCCTTATGCACAAGATTGATTATTGTGTAGCCGTGGAAACGTCGCGGCAGGTCACACTTTCTTTCTGTAACCGTGAGCTTTGTGCCTTCGGTTTTGGTGAGTGACACTGTGACAGCATGGGAGCCTGAGAGCCGAAGCGGAACTCCCACGTTTGTACTGGTTATTTTATAAAGAGCCAAAGTTATTCAACCACCCAACTTGTAAACCTCGACCGCAGCATCCCTGCATACAGAGGGTAGAGGGCTGAGATAAAGTTGTGTTTGGAGAACTTTGGGGTGTATGCACTTATGTAGACAAATTTTTTGCTGGACTGGGCATACATCACATTTTGCAATGAAGGGAATATCACACTAGGTTCAACCAAACTGCCCCTTGGTACTGAGTACGCCTGATATCAGGCACATCAGGGAAGAGGAGGAAGAGTCAACACATGAAGAGGTAAGATTATGACCTCTGAGGCAACTAAGGCATTTTATGGGGCTCAAGTTTGTCCGCCCCCTTTGGCCATCCCCTGTGCTCTTTCAACCAACCGGTAGAGATAAATGTGTTTCGGGCTATTAATTTGCCATTTTTTAAATACAGTACATGTGAATGTTGTTATAATGTGTAGATAAACTGGGTTTTCATTTTTGGGACAAAATGACAAATATGTTTGTGGATTTAACAAATTGCATGTGAATTAGTTAAGACGAACAAATACCCCTCCCCCATGTTCATATGCTTTGAAATTTTCGATTTGAGATAATACGAGTCAACGGTTTTGGCAGGCGTGTGTAGATTGAGTAAGCTCTCTCTGTTGGAGCCAATGACAAAGAAAAGAACAAAAGTTGGTTTGCATTGCATTTTTTTTGGACAACGGAATAGAGACCCCTCCTCTACCCCTGCCTCCCAGTTATTAACTCATTTTACTCCTTGCTATGCTGTGATAAAGGTTTACAAATCATAAAAAGTTCACTGCATTTAGGAAGCACACAAACACTGCGCTTCGGTCAGTAGCTGAGTAATTGATTCTGCCAGCATTTACTTTAAATAAACTGCACATTGGCAGCAGTGTGGCTACCCGCTGTGGTGGCTCAGTGGCTATGGCGTTGTGCTGCTGAGCATGAGGATGCGGGTTCGATTCCCGGCCGCGACGGCCGCTTTTCTGATGGAGGCGAAAAGCAAGATTTCGGCGCACGTTAAAGATCCCAAGGTGGTCAAAATTAATCCCGAGCCCTCCACTACTGTGCGCCTCATCGCTTGCGTTGCATCGGCGCGTTAAACCCTACAATCAATCAATCAATCAGTGGTGTGGCTAATGAAACTGTGTACTTTGGGCAGGGATAGCGGAATGAAAGTCATTGCATGGTTATGTTACCTTCAAAAAGAAGGTAACAAGCTGATAAGCTCTGTTTATCAAAATAGGTGGAACTGGACGACTCCTCGAGCTCGGAACTGAGTACAGATGAGGACCAGCCTTTCGTGGAAGAGCTAAGAAATCCCCAGGTGAGGTTTCAGCCTTTGAGGCTTGTAATACTGACACAAATTTAGCAAATTTCGTCATGAGTTTGAATGAAAACTAAGGAAAGAAAATTCTTCTACCAAAGGTTTTAATGGTACTTTTGTTATGTTTCATTGTCTCCCGCTTTTATCAGGACTGACAATAGTTTGCCCTGAACGGCTAGTTAGTATAAGAGCGGCCTTATTAAAGCCCTCGGAACATCTTGCTCCATTTGTTATTTTATTAGTGTAGTCTTGATTGTGTCATGCTATCACTGGTGTTGTGAATCTGGGCAACTTTTGGTGCAAAAGTACATTTTTGTAGGCTGCTGTGGCCAGTAAAGGGCAGGCTTACAAACTGTCTGGTACCGAGTCAGGTACTGAGTCAGTCTTAGCACCATAAGGACATGCTGCATACTGCTTGAATGGGTCTGACATCTGGTACGCCTGATTAACATGGCCACACTCAGTGTCTACATTACAATGTTTGCATCACCTGTTAGTGCAGTGTCTACTGTACAGGGAGTATTAAAAGAAATGCGAACAGAGCGCACAGCCTCCAACGCATGCTGCACCATCTGGCTGCAAAGTCAGTAAACTGTGCGCATGCGCACTTCTTTGAGAGGCGCCTTTTCACGCTGCGTCGCCGCTGAGCACGATGATCTTTGAAGGGCATCATACTAGTTGCAATCAGCCTGCTGCGCGCTTGTCTCCCGAATGTAGTAGATAACAGTATGCTCAGTGGCGACAGAGCAAGAAAATACACCTCCAAATAAATGGGCGCCGTCGCTTTTGTATCAAGCATTTCCCCTAAGAGTAGGCCACACTCTCAAACGCCCTGAAAGAACCGCGCATGCGCGCAGTTTACTGACTGCAGCCGGCATGTGTCGGAGGCTGTGCGCTCTGGTGTTCGTATTTCTTTTCATCCCCCCTGTACATGGGCAGCTTTGTACAGGCAGGTATAACCATGTGCACTGTAACTGTGGTTGCTTCAAATTGATTCGATTGCTTTATGCCAGTTCTAAATAAATCGGCAAGCTTTGCAAATGAAGCTTGCCGATGTATTTTACACTGACATGCAATTTTTGGGACATAACCTAGGAGCCTAAAGTAAGATCATAACGAATGAACACATTTACTGCAGCAACCTACTTTATCAAAAATAGGAATAAAACCATATTTTACATGTCGTAATTATCACATCATCAGAGTATTGATGCCCACTGCAGAATTAAGGTGTGTGCCATACCTCTAGCTGGTCCTATTCTGTGATTTGAATCCGTGCGTTTCCCTGGAGGTTTTGTAAAGCGTTCTCCAATTTTTCACCTCATTTTTTTAGGGCACTCTAGGGGTCCTTTCTGTTCGCTATATCAAGGGTTCAAGGATTGGCCCAGCTCTTTCTTAAGGTGCTTAGCCTGTGAAAAATCATTGTTGTTAGGTGCACAAAATAAGCATCACTGCCAAGAGTAAATAAAAAATGGTTGCGGCTTAGTCTGGTTGAGACTTTATTTCGCTTGGTTAGCGTTTGATATAGCTGTATTGCCGACCACGGCCCAAAGACTTTCGGTCATGTGGAACGCTCACAGAAGGAGGCCTGGCCTCACTTTTATTCTCGGCGAACGCGGCGTTTCTCTTTCACGGCGAACACGGCACAAGATGAGTCACATCTTCCGAGACGCCCCAGGGGAGCATGTGTTGGAGGCTGCGGGTTTCTTCGGCTGTCCGCTGCGTCGCCGCCGTGATAGCAGTGGCTGAGATGTGAGCAGAACGACTTAAAATAGGGCCTTGTGCACAGCGCCGACAGTGGGCCTGGCAAATCGCGTGATGCGCTTCGAGGGGTGTGTTGCCGGGGGCGTGTCTCCGGTCAAAAGGTTAACTCCGCGATACCACTGGACGAAAGTAGTGAAGCTTTGCTTTAAAATACACTTCAGTTCAAATGGGACACTGCTCTCTAAAGAAAGAGACATGTGGGATAGCACTATGCTACCTTCGCACGTTGTCAGTGGGAGATTAAGAGTTAGCCTAGTGCGTGCCACGTGGCAGGTGAACGTGACAGCACATGAGTACAAGCAAATGAGCCAAAAGAACTTGGATTTTGGGTAATCTAACGTGCAGTGTCGCCAGTCTGCCTATCAAAGTAATTAGTGCCAAAGACAAAGAAATTAAGGTAGAGTCGCAAGCACGATAGCGCTAAAGGGGAACAAATAAAGCTTCCACCTTAAAGGGCGTAAGCAAAAAGTGCCCTGAAAATAAATTTAGTTCCTTATTTGCACTAGAATGTCTTACCGAAGTTTGCTCTCTAACCTATGGCGTTTGTTTCCTATCTCAAAAACATTACTCTTATCATCCTTCTTTTCATAGCTTACGCTGTTAACCTAAGCTTTTTTTCGAGGTGCTAAGCAAGATGTCAAGCTTCAGCAGAGTCATTTAGCACTGGAGTACACCATTCTTTGTAGTAAAAAAAAGTAGAGAGACATTTACCAAATGCAACCCACCCTATACTAGTTCTGCACCTTATTTCTTTCTCATAGTAAGGACCAAAGCTGAGAACTCGCCCAGAATAGGTACATTCATCGATCTGCTTTTTATTACTTAGGCTGAAGGCCTCATTCACTTCTGGACTTCCTAACATTTTTGTTTCTGCATATTTATCTAATTTTATGGATAATATTTTTTAGTGCACTCGGTGTGAAACCAGTTTTTCAAAGTTGGAGACAATTAAACCGCGATTCAATTGTTTCCCTGCACTGAGTGGTAGTTGAATATGCTTACTAGTCGTTACTGCACAAGCATTATTAAACAAGCGCTCGTCCTCTGTAGTTCCTCCCTTTGTCCTGGGTTTTCCTGCGCTTTCAGTCACTATGCCTCCATGTCTCCTAATTAAAGTTCTGGGAGTAATACAAATAAGGAACCTCAGTACTGACCTTGACTGAGAGTATTTATACCTTGTTTTCAGGCATTTAACACTATTCCCCTTGGTAAATTGCAAAAGTTTTCCCTTTTCATGTTTGCCGTCCCTGTGGTTGCAAAGGATTTCAATTCCTAATTAGGTATTTTTCCTTCTAAGCTGTTTTTCACCTGGTGTGATAAAAAAAACTAATTAAAAGCAAATGAGTCAAGGAATGCAAACAACAAAGGTAAATTTACACGCTAAAGCTTGGAAATTGTATGGCCATGCCTACCAGGCAACTGGATCTGTGATGTCACTAGTCATGTGGTTGGAAAACTTAGGCAATCAATTATTAATGCTCTGCTTTATTATGTATTCAAACAAAAAATTCAATGTGCATTGAACTGTTGGAAGTTCCTGACTTTTGGTCCAGTAGTGCCAGTGATTTGCAGATTTGTGTTGTTTCGTAGCACAAGGGCTACTTGGCCAAAGAGTGCCAAGAAAAAAAAAAGGAACGACTGTTAGTACCATCAGCCGACAGTGTCATATAAAAGGCATGCATTTTAAAAGTCTTTTAAATCATAGGAGCTATGCTTAACTTAAATATTTCAAAAATTTCAGATCTATACAGGTTGTTTAAGCAGACTTTCATACTAGGTAATCGAAGGCAAATTTATTCATTTTATTTTTGAAAGGGGCTGTGAAAACAAAATGAATCTTTGGTCGTTCAAAAGAGTGCCTCATTAAAACAACTCTGGCCCACTTTTAACACAGACTTTGCTATAATAAGCTTAACAATGAGGAAAATACAGAATAAACATGCGACACCCTAGCTACGTTTTTAAACTGCACTTATGATGTATTATTGGCAGCTCATTGCAATTGTCTGAGGCCGGGAAAATCCAATGTAACTTAAACAGGCATTATAAGCTTGCAGAACAAGCTATTTGGGCTTAAATTTAGTGCCAATTTTTTTATAGCAGTAAGAATGGTGAGGTAAATAATGAAAATTATTAACAGTAAACATACAAACATCAGTGCAGACTGTGTGCACTATGCTAATTGAAGCTGCACAACCATCAGGTGCATTTGGCTTGTCTCACCTGACACTGGCCAACTGGCATAAGCGATGTCACCACTTACGTGGCCCTGTTTGTCGATCATGCCCAAGTTTTCACGAGTGATTACTATCAACCATAAGGACAGCGGTTCATAAGTGGTATTGTCACACCATCTATGAAGACAGACAGGAAACAAGGCAACAACCATTTAGATGCTTTACCATTCTCGGTGGCCGTAGTCAACATACTAATGTTTGCATAAAGCACATTCTCTGAATAAGTCATAGGTAATGCCACGAAAGACACAATTTAGCGGGAAAATAGAAATTTCAGCCTAATGTCGTAGTGAAGAAAGCATTGTTTGTTGCCGGGCAAGCATTGAGGGCATTATGAAACTCCAGATCTTTCAGATAAAACAAACGTGCTTTATTTTCATGGCCTCTTTAAAACGAGTGGAGAGTCACTAAACTAACAGGTTTTACTTTTATCATACTAGGAAGAAGTCCTAAGGGTCTCATCTGCAGCACTTGGTGTGGACACCGGAGCTTCTGAAGAGACGGGAGGTGACCAAGTAAGTATTATGAAGAGCTGGCTGGATGTTTTTTGCCATGGGCAGAATTTTTGTGTGCAGTTTATGTGACTTGCCTTATTCTTCTTTTAGGACCAAGATTCTGATGAAGGTGCAGAAAATGCTCCGTTTCCCGAAAAAGCACTGCAGGTGTCAGCTGTGCTCATGTCCTATGTGATGCGTCACAGAATTAACGACGAGGGCACCACAGACTTGCTCAACATGCTGAATGCGATTGACCCAGGCATAGCACCACGATCTAAGTACCTGCTGAAGAAGGCTTTGGGTGCTGATGTGCGAGAACCCGAAAAGCATTTTTACTGCTTGTATTGTAAGGGGTACCTGGGGCAAGAAACTTGCACGAAGCAGGTTTTCTGTGAAAACTGCAATCGGGATGTAGATCTTGCCTTCTGTTCGTTTTTTTTAGTGATGCCTCTCAAAGAGCAGTTACAAAGGATTCTTGCTCAGAAAAACCTGAAGTGGCTTCCACAAAGAGCTCGAGGAGACACAATCCAGGATGTGTTTAATGGCATTGAGCATGCGAGATTGTGTGCAGATTTTTCAGATGACGACATATCTCTCATTTGGAACACAGATGGGATAAGAGTGTTTGAAAAATCGACATTTGAGATTTGGCCGGTTCAGTGTCAGATAGCTCAACTGGAACCTGCTGCACGTAAGCAGAACATGCTGATGCCTGCCCTGTGGTTTGGTTTTTCCAAACCAAACATGACTGCACTCCTAACGCCTTTCACAGAAGAACTTCAGCAGCTTTCCACTGGTTTCTCCTGTATGAAAGATGGAAAGGAGGTTAATGTGAGAGTTTTTGCTGCCGCATGCTCAGTGGATGCAGCAGCTCGTTCTGCAGTCCGAAACTGTAAAAAGTTTAATGCTTTTCAGGGGTGTAGTTGGTGTTACCATCGGGGGGGAAAGTCGTACGAGTTCTTGGACACTGCCCCAGAGCGTCGAACGGCTCGCAAACATGTAGCAGGTGCCATTAAGGGCACACTTACTGCACCTTGTAAAGGAGTGACTGGTCCCTGCCTTTCCATGACCCTTCCCCGTTTTGACGTGGTTGATGGGTTTATCCCCGACTACCAGCATTGTGCCTGCCTGGGAGTGATGCGACAACTGCTCAAGCTGTGGCTTAAGTGCCAATATACCAGTCACCATAAGTGTGACTGGTATATTGGCACACGTACGGAAGAGCTTAATAGCTTGCTGCTGGCAATAACTCCTCCAACGGAAATTACCCGCACCCCAAGAAAGTTTGAGGACATGTTGTATTGGAAGGCGTCGGAGATGCGGGCCCTGTTGCTGTTTTATGGCTATGTTGTTTTGAAGCCAGTCTTGCCGCTCGTGTACTTCAAACATTTTACTCTTTTCTCTTATGGTGTGTACCTGCTCCGGAAAGCAGAGATCACCCAGCAGGACATACGAGAAGCACGGGCCCTATTGGAGAAGTTTGTGGTGCAAATGGGCGTACTGTACACAGCCAGAAATGTGTCATATAATGTACACCAGCTGCTCCACCTGGCAGACTCGGTGGAAACCTGGGGCCCGTTGTGGGCTACCTCATGCTTTCCCTTTGAGGGACGAAATGCAGTTCTGCTGGGCTATTTTTCGGGAACGCAGCACGTTGGAGAGCAGATTGCTCGCACTTTCGTTTGGTGGCAGCACCTGTGTCTCTGGGCCGACAAAATCGAGGAGGAAGAAGAAAGGTCCTTCTTTGAGAGGATGGTTGGCCGGCAAACGATTGGCAGGACTGGTGTTGTGCTCCCTGGGGACGTAGTTGGTTACCAGCGTCAGAGTTGTTCTAGCCCAGATATTAGGCTTGAAGTTGCTCTGGAGAACCACCTGGGGCTCCTACCAACACAGATAACATACTACAGTAGATTCCAGTGCAATGGCATTTTGTGGCACTCTGAAACATACAACATGCCCAAGAGGGTCAATTGTGTTGCTGAGCTCGAGGATGGCACAGTTGGAGTTATACAAGCTCTGGCTTCCTTTCGGAGCACACCACAGCTCTTGGTGCTAGTAGAGAAGCTGGAGCTGGTGCGCACGGTTCCATTCAGAGACCTGCAACTGGGAATTTCTTTCCTAGCTGTGCGATAAAGGAGGCGAACAGCCGTCATAGTGGCATGTAGTCCCAGTGCCTTGAAGAAAAAATGTGTTGCCATGGAGTGTACTCCTGAAAGTTTTCTAATTGTTGCCCTGCCCAATCAAGTTGAGCGGGATTAGGATTGGGTAGTTGTAATTGGGGAGTTTAACGGGCCGAAGTTACACCCGGGCTACAAGGCACGCATAGTGGAGGGCTTCGGATTAACTTTGACCACCTGGGGATCGTGAACGAGCGCTGAAATATCAACACACAGGCATCTTTGCTTTTCGCTTCCATCAGAAAGGGGCCACCACTGCTGGAAATTGAACCCGCATCCTTGGGCTCAGCAGCACAACACGTTAGCCACTGAGCCATTGCAGCAGGTGGCGGGACTAACCCTTTCCGGTCCAAAACTTTTACCCACTTTCCCGCCGCTCCGGTCTGAAACTGTTTTGCAAGTTTCCGGCGCCACAAAGAAAAACACAAACTGCGCAAGAAAAACTCGGGAGATTTATTTTTCCCTTGCATTCTGTGCTTGCAACTTCTTTACCTATATTTGGGCAGTGTGTGAAACTGATCGAAACATTCTCCTGGGTGGGTGCAGGCCAGGGGTTTTACTGCAGCTTTTGCAGAAAAAGTTTCCCTCCTGCCTCCTTTTGTTTTGCTATCACTACAAACAGCACAGTCCCTGCTACTTCCGCCTGGACTCATTATGTGTTAAGTTTAAAAGTGTTTAGGTTTAGTTAAGTTAAGTTTAAGTTTAAGTGTGTTAAACACTAGCTGCTTGCCTGGTACAGCTGGTTAACCACTTGTAGAAAGTGCATGGGCACATTCTTTTTTGTCACCTCTCTTCACCTTATAAGCATATGTACAGAGTGCATGGGCATATTTTTTTCTTTTTTGTTACATATTTTTTCACTTTGGCTTAAGTCATGTACCTATGTAGTAAGATGTCCTATGATCTGGGTTGATAGGTACCATCTCTCAATTATCTTTGCCAGTGTGATTCAAGCAATACTGCTGTTGTGGTGTCAAAAAGTTTAAGTTGTTTTTGATAAAGTAAGTTTTCTGTTTTCATTTTCTTTTTCATTTCAGGTTTCCTAATACCTTGCACTGCCTAAAATTGTTATTGTCAGTTTGTCATGTTAAGGTGCCCGTTTGGCAGTCTCTGTTGACTATTAACAGTGAAAAAGCACTGTGAACATATTGATCATCATTTATGTTTTCTTTCTCTTCGACCCCCAAAATCTGTTTTGTGGCATCACTCCGAATGTAAGTCTTGGTGATCACGTCTCAGACGGGGTTCAGTTCTTTTCTTGGGCACTTTTGCTCTTTATCTAAACCAAGCCTTATTCTGCTCCTCGATCATGTGGTCAGTCATAATAATCTTGCCATATGTGTCTACATCACGGTGGAAGTTACACCGTGGTCTACATCTAGCACAATGCTACAATTTTCTTGCTCTAGATATATTGCACTTGAGCCATTTGGTCTCTTCAACATCTTATTTATTCCTTTGCAGATGTAGTTACACTCCTGAACTTGGGTACATGAACATAGCTATTGTGCATGCTCTGCCTTTGTGGTTGTAAATTGTCAACTTTCCCATTGCATATATTCACAATTATTTTCATCCTTCCAATCCATATTGCGCATTAGGAGAAAACAGTTTCATCATCATCATGCCTGGATGTTGGAGTTTCTAATTGTGCTAGTTTTAAAATAACTTTTTTTAGATCAGCTACAACTACTGCTATCCTATCATTGATGCACTGATATGTCTCCCGTTGCTGTCTCTTGAAAAATCATACACCAAGATCTTTCAAAGAGACATGGTGAGGTCAAGATATATACGCAGTGTTTAATGCCTATGTTCCTTTTTGACACTTCTTATCTGTCTGGTGTATGGATTTTTTAGTTTCTGTATGAATATTCGCAAACTAGAACTTTCTGTAAATATTTGAAATAGCATTGCTCTGGACAACAATTTATGTTTGCCTTTTTTGTTTTTGTTGCGCAGTGTGATGTTGGAATTGTGTCTATGAAACCTTGTATATTGTGTAGCAGTTGTAGTGCTGCACCAGAGTAGTCAAAACGTAGTAAAACAGTGAACATATGTGTTGGAATATTGTATTGTATAAACATCTAATTTTTATAACTTGTGATGCTTTTGGTTATTGCCAAAAATGACTGACATTTTGGCCTGTGTCGGTTGTATTTCAGTTTCACTTATTTCCTGGCTTGTTTTAATAAAATTGGCAAAGGATGCCGTGATCCCTGCTATTTGCTCGTTATGCTTTGAATGGACGAGGTCAGTATCATGTTGTTTGATGTTAAAGTATTACATGCCCATCATGTGGAATTATGGTGTCCGGTAGTGGTGTTAACCAAAATATGGGGATTTAAATGGCTGACATAAAGAAAATAGGTGGACTTTAGTCTGCAATTCAAACACGTCTCCTATGAAATGACTTCGACTCTCATCCTTTGCGTGATACCCAATCCTTAGTTTTAACGGGCAAAAGGTTGCATGCGTTGGGGCCTGCAAGTGCAGAAGTAGCGACATTTTGCCGACAGTATCTGTAGGGCTTAGGGATGCAGCCAAGCAGGGGCATGGTTTAAACTCCCCCTCCCCCAACCAAAACTTTTTTCCAGGTAGCCCGTAAGTGCTCACATCCTTTTCTACAAAATACCCCCCCCCCTTGCCCTTTTGAAGAAATTTTTGGCTACAGCCACAGTATGGCTTACAAGTGCAAGGAAGAAAAAAAACTGCAAAGGGGTAAGATCATAAGTATGGTAAGGAGACTAATCAGTCGCATCACTGGACGCCAACAGGGTGGACATGGTAATTATAGAAGCAGCAAAGCACATTTATTCTACAGTTGCAAATTGTAGGGCAAACGAGTGAACACATGGTCAAGCCGTCAGTTACAATAACGGAATAAAATGAACCCACGAATAGGATAACGGCGATGGTAATGTGAGGACACAATTGCATTGCTAGACTCAATTATGTAGTGCTGTGTGCTGCAACGAACCTCGAAGTGTCTGCTCCGACAGCAGCCCATGTGGTTGCCCGGAGAAGTACGCTTCAGAAGAATATGCAAGGAAACAGAAAAGTGCCGTACATCAATCGGAAAGGTAGCTGCTCGCTGCTGCTACAGAGAGAGAAACAACATCTTTATTTCCGGCAAGTTGTGACGCGGCCTAAACGTCACGTTGGCGGGCCGCTCGGCTTCAGCTGCCTACTCGCACCGCCCCTTCGCAGGGCTGCGCTTTCGGCCTCTGTCGCTCGAGGGCCACCAACGTCTGCTGGACGAACTCGCGCTGGGCGTCGTAGTCAACCTTTGCCACCGCCTTTTCCAGGCTCGGTGGCAACGCGTCCGTAGTCCATTCGCTCACTTTGCAGTTCCACAGTATGTGCGCCATGGTCGCCCGGCCCTTGCCGCACATCGCGCACACATCACTCGCGTACACCTCAGGGCACACGTGTTTTGCAACCACCGGTGTCCATACCGCTCGGGTCTGTAGTTGACGTAGCGTCGTCGCCTCCTGCCTCGTGAGTTTTTGGTGGGGCGGCGGGTACACTCGCCTGCCCTCCTGGTACCACTCCAACACCTCCCGGTAGGAGGTGATCGGCAGCACCTCGTCGCGGTCTTCGTCTTCCGCATGTCGGGGGCTCGGGCACGCGTCGCGACTTGTGAGCGCACGCGCCGCCCGGTCCGCTCCCTCATTGCGGTTCTCTCCGGTGCTCACCGGCCCCATGTGGGCCGGGAATTACTTCACGGTGACCGGCATCGTTTTGTGTCTTAGCGCCCCGCACACCCTGGCTGCTGCTAAAATCACCCCAAGCTGGTACCACTGCAACTCTTACACAAAGCCTACCTCCACGACGTTTATTTTCGTGGTAATGAAGACGCAACAAATGATGACATGATCATAACAGACCTACCAAGCGATATCAGGGGTCCCATAGCTTGAAATCAAATGTCATTCTCTTGCATTTCCACAGGCAAGGAGCCCTAAGTGTCTGAATTCTTTTTAAAAACGTTTAATAAATGTAAACTGATTACTATTTTGGGTTCTTATGCAGGACTAATAAACTGAACTTTAAAAAAAATTGGTGTGCTTGGTTAATCAATAACTAAAATATTTCAACCAAAATATTTCTGCATGAATTTGCTTTTCAGTGATCATGAAAGCAGAAGAGCCTAAGACAAAAAACATTTGGGCTACTAACAGCATATAGTATGCTGTTGGACATTCAACGAAATGCTGTACTGTACACATTTCAAGGAGTCGTATACTTCTGGTGGTAGGGTTTCTGCAAAGTTTGCAGAAATCCGTGCTTTGCGCCTTGCTTTATGTTGCGTTGGTGTTGCCATGCTTGAGCCATTTAAATTCTCAGAATTATGACCCCTGTGTAAAATACCCCCCCCCCCCCCCCCCTTTATATCCTGTTCCGCACTGTTCATGCTGGTTTGTTTTACTTACGAGAGGCAACAAAAGCAGTTACAGAGGTACTTGAGAAAAGGCATGTGGCTCGAAACATTTACATCGACAGCTGAAATAGGCATATGAATGATAAATGGTACAACTTTCCATGATGTGAATTCATGATGTGAATGTTAGTGTTAGTGCAATTAGTGCCGAAAATAACGACTGCTGATTGGCCTTCACAAAGCTGCGAGGCTTGATTCAAAAGAAGTTTGTTCACTCTCCAGCAGAAATTATTTATGATGCATTTTAGTGCATTTAAAATATATTTAAGACACACTTTTTCGAAAACACTTTTAATATATTGGTAATGTATTTGTAGTACAATAAGTTGATGCTGGTGAAATTCATTTAAAATGCATTTTATTTTACATTAGCAATACTGACCATGTACTTGAAGTATATTTCAAGTATACTTAAAACGAACTTCTCACGGGCATATTGTTATTACATTGATAGTGCATTTCCAGCATATTAATTATGTATTCACAAAATGTACTTGAAATGCATTTTAATTGTGCTCAGCTTGCATTCAATCATAACATTGCGTTTAAAATGTATTTGGAATTCATTTGTAATGACTGTATTTCTTGCATACTTTTAAAAGTGTATTTTTAATGTGGGGTGAAAATTTCGTAAATATATATTTTAATGTATTTTAAGTGTATTCAAAAATACGAAATGCATTTTGAATATATGTGAAATGCATTGGGGCATATTTAAAGCATATTACTTTTCGCTAAGGGTATTCGTAAGTCACGATAAGACTTATTCCGAAAGAATTAACCAACCGTACATGGAAATGGACAGCCGTGCAGAAAACTATCCACTTTATTACACGCATCCTAGGCCAGTCCTTGAATATGGCCCGGGGACAAACACCACACATACCACTGCAACAGAACCATGGGAAGCGGTCCTGGTCAGCTCGTCACTTCATGATCATCGCTCACTGATCGAGCGGGCGAAGGCAGGAGCTGTTGCACCTGGAGCCCGAAAACTCGGATTCCACGTATGAACTCTCTTTCAAAGTCTGTGTTGGGCTACTTAAACGCAGAAATTTTGGTCTGTTTGTCTGTGACTCGGTTCAGCCACCTGGCCAAGTGAAACAATCTCCGCAGTAGTGTTTTATAGCCACAGCCAAATCTAAACGTCTAAGTCCAGTGTTAATGTTCATACTTGTCAACATTGTTGAACAAGAACAAGACATTACGCAAATATAAGGCAGAAAATCAGTACATGAGTGATATTTGCAGTGTTCCTTTATTATAAATCCACGGACGTTTGTTTATGCGATAGCAAATGAAATACTCATCAACAACAGAAAACCGTCACCTGCTATTGACCGCGCTACCTGGTGGCATTTAAAAATCAAACGGCAACATCAACGAAAGGTTCCTCTAGGTAGGTCCCACGTACCGGCTGGAATGCTCGTGGAGTAGGGCAACGTGGTTCTATAAAAGTTGTTGTAGGGTGCCTAGATTCACGCACGTCTCCGCCGTACGGCAGCACTTGCATCGAGGCACCCGACTTAGAGTAGTGTAACGCGGTAAATTTAAATTTACTTCAGCGAAAAACCTCTGCCGTGTTATCTTGGGACGAACGAGACGGGAGAGGAACAGCGTGAGGTAAGCGGAAAAGAGAAGGGAGGCATTTATCCGCCAGGGCCGCCAGTCGACTATCGTTTTTCGTCCAAATCTGCAACGAATGCAGCAGATGCGCGGCCATTTTTTGGTTGCTTTTCCCATTCCCCCTTTTTTTAACTGCGAGCTGTTCAGATAATCGTGATTTTTTTTGTGTCCGCAGTTAAAATACCAAGAAATTGCCGAGCATGCGCGTGTGGCGCAGACCTCATGGCTACCGTCCCGCAGTTAAAAAAACCAAGAAAATGCCCAGCGCTCGTTTGTGCGTGGTTCGCGGCGAACGCCCAGCTTACCCTCCGTACAGTCATGGACAATTCAAACGCGAACCGCGGAGCGCATGGCTGAAGATACCGGTGCCGTCACCTGGCAGCGGCCGCGGAAAACTCACGGACATGCGCAGTTCAGATGAAGGGAGCGAGGCTGCGTGTCCCACTCCGATATGTTGCCCTCTGCTGGCTCGCGTGCTTGCTTTGTCGCCGCGCCGCAAGAGCGCTGAAAGCTGAGCTGTTAGCGAGGCGGCGCAAGATAGTAGGCATCTGCGGTTACTCAGCGCTCGGCGCCCGCGATCGGCCGCTCCTCGCCGTTGCCAGAGTCACATAGGTGGGCGTGCTTGGCGCAGTTACTCGAACAAACGACGACCATTGGGACTGGCCCAAAGCCATGTATAGTGCAGTCAGGAGTTGATCCTGAGGCGTCGCATGCATGCCACAAAACGAAAAGAAAATAAATTAGCCATTGGCAGCGACGTCATAACTCAGTTTCTTTCGGCCAGGTAGCAGCCGCACTGTGCCGAGGCATACAGATCGAAGCAAGTGCTTTGTGCCGACAACAACAAAAACAGATGAGATGACGGTGAGCGACAACCTGAAAACTGCCAATTAGCCGTGGCATTTTTCCAAAAAATGGTAAAAATGCAAGTGTCATGGCAAACAGTCGCCGAGATAGGCAGCAGCCCCTGGACAACAAAGGCAGTAGCGGGAGCCTTTTTGAGACACTTCAATACTTGGTGAAGTCCCCCGTGGTAGACACAACAGCCGCCACATGTCGAGGAATGCTCTCGAAAAGGCGCGCCCGGAGGCGCTGCCACTCCTCTTCGACGGCTTGCCACAACGCGTCACGCGAGCCGCCCTGTAGCTGTCGGCTGCTAAGGGACTTCTTCATTGCGCCCCACACGTTTTCAATTATATTCATGTCCGCCCCCTGCGGTGGCCACTCGATCACCATCACGCCTCGCTCGTCCAGTAGGTGTTTTACTGACCGAGCCATGTGTATTGGGCTTCGGTCGTGCTGCAAATAATACAGTCCATCCGCGAATGGACCATCGAGGGCGTAGGGTATCACCACGCTGTCAACGATGTCCTCGTAGGCATCCGCGTTGAAGGGGCCCTCGATACGAACTAACGGACCGAGGCCATGGCTTGAAATCGCACCCCACACGCTAACGGCGCACCGGCCGCTACTTGAAATCCGCTGCAGGTTGTACGACTCGAATCGGAGGAAGGAAGAAATCGCAGTACGTTAGTGCCGAAATCGTTCGGATGTTTGTTTATCTCTGGGCCATTGTCGAGAGATGCACCCGACGCATAATTTCGCTCCGGGAAAGGCAATGCTGTAGGCAGCTAAATGACTGCATATGCTCCGCCGTCGTTGTTCCTATTGTGAGTCACAAAAGAAACTTTGCGCCCAAGCTTGGGAGAGGAATAGTTCTGACTGCTGGCGAGGGCTACGCCGAACAAAGATATGAAATAACTGCACTACAAAACGCGTGGTGAGTGGCAACAAACCTTCACGTAAACGAACATGCAAGCAACACGAAAGCTTGTCGTGGGCTCGTTTGCCTTGTCAATCTTTTAATTATATTCGCACTATCGCTGTGTATTCTATTACTATTTGATTTTTAAAAAAAGGGAAAAACATTTGCATCACTCATACCTGGTCTTTACGGCCCTCCAAATGCGTTGGCGCTGGTCCCAACGGCTTGAAAATGTGGATTCGTCCGTGAAGAGAACACAGCTCCAGTCTTCCTCCATCCAGGTTGCGTGGTCTTCTGCGAAAAGCAGTCTCGCAAGCTAGTCCGCTTTGGATAGCTTGGGCTTTCTAGCAGGGACACAATTTGGTAGCCGCACATCATGTAAGCGGCGTCGAACAGTTTTCGTGCTTGCAGAAAGGTCGACCTCACACTTGATTTGTTTAGACGTCAGGGACGGATTTACTGCCGCGGTGGCCACGATTAGCATGTCTTGCTCACTTGTGGTAGCCCGTGGTCTGCGTCCTCGGGGAAGATTCTCGATCCGGGCCCCATCGTGGAACGCTTGCAGGATGCGATTCACAGTGCATAGTGGTCGTCCTGTGGCTTTCGCAATATCGCGCTGCCTAATACCTTGTTGGAAGAGGTGGGTCACGTGCAGTCGGTCTTCCTCCGGAACGCTTGGCATGGTCGGTTTCAAATGAGGGCATTGCTGACGGCCTCTTCGCATTTTATACAGTTTTGTTGACACGTCACCCTTTTCCTGGTGTCGCTGTTGTGTCAACAAAATTGTATAAATTGCGAAGAGGCCGTCAGCAATGCCCTCATTTGTATTGGGGGGGAAGAGGGAAAGGGTGAGGGGGCGGGTAATTGTGCTGGGGTGGCTTGGGGGGGGGGGGGACGGCAAGTGTCCCTTTTGCACCCCCCTGCCGACGCCCGTGCTCTCAGGCCAAAAAATGACCCCCAGATGACCCGGAAGTTGCAAACAATTCGCACAGAGATCAACCAAGAACGGCTTGCGCGATTGGAAGACGGCCATCTTATGCAAGAATATTTTCAAGGTAAACTAAACCAAATCAGAGACCTCCTCCAACAAGTGTTTAAATCTATGCGCTTTCCGCAACCCATCCCCGAACCCCCCAAAAAAGTTCAACCACGATCCAAACCATGACTCCCACATCACTAACAGCCCTACAGTGGAACTGCCAAACCTC
Source organism: Haemaphysalis longicornis (assembly GCF_048455015.1). NCBI lineage: Eukaryota > Metazoa > Arthropoda > Arachnida > Ixodida > Ixodidae > Haemaphysalis > Haemaphysalis longicornis. The sequence goes on from NW_027526245.1 coordinate 31,653,655, forward strand.
CTCTTCAGTAACAACAATCCTGACCAGTAAAGTAAAACGGAACAGACCAGCTTTCCTCCTCCTTCAAGAAACTTTGGATGCCCCGAAAATGTCTGGTTACAGCGCTTTCGTAAATCTCTCCATACCACGAAAAGGAGTAACCCCGGGCTATGCAGCAATATTGGTCGAGGCGTCGATTCCGGCTGTACAATTGCAGTTTCCTGCCTCGAACTCGAAAATGCACGAAGTAGAGGCCATTGTCGCCCAGCCACCCTACGCTAAAAAGTTAGTCTTGGCGTCTGCCTACTATCAACCCTACTCTCCCTCCAGAGGCACCGGCCCCTTCACATAACCAGAACACCTCATCAATGCGGAACCAAATACCCCCGTTCTCGTCGAAGGTGATTTTATTGCACATCATACAGCTTGGTGATACTCAACAAATTCGGCTCGCGGAACAAAGCTCATTGAACTTACTGAAATCCTAAATCTTCAGTAATGAATGCTGTCATATATCCTACCCGCATCGGTCGCCACCAATCTCAAATCAAATCAAATCAAACTTTACTTTCCTTGAGCATACAAGGAGGGGGGCAGTCACAAAAAGCTGCACTAGATGGAAGCTTGACGAGGCAACTGTCCCTCAAAAGGATACCACAGCACACCTTACGTGGGCCTCGCCAGGTCTTACGAAGTCATGGGTACCCGCTCTACAACGTGGGGCAGTGACCACTTGCCTATTCTCATCACATTTATTTCACGGCTAACTAATCAGGGACGGGCGCAACAAGGAGCAGTGCGCCGACCTCAATTGGACTACCGTTCGCGATCATCTGCTTCAATAGGACCCCCCTAAATCTCTTGAAGCAATGGCCTAAATTGTACGCAACTCCTCTGCTGCTGCATTGGAAATTAATACATGCGATGAAGATTCCCCTACCTTACACAATCCCCTCGCCAGCCTTGGGAAGCGAATGGAGTACCTCACCCAGCTCTCCCGCTCTACTGGAAGAAGGCACAACATACTCCGACGCATCCGACATCAGTACAAGGTCATTAACCAGTACCAAAAAGAACTATCAAGCGACAACTGGGTAAATCTGTGTCACAACCTCGGGAAAACACCCGGTTATGTTTCTGTATGGAAACTTTACCGAAGCCTTGGGGACAAAAAACGCAATAAGACACCAATTATTAGCAGCATCATGCTGAACATCGCGAATCTCGTGGATACGGAATAGTTGCTACTCAAGAGCTTTGTCCCACACGTATCACCAACCCACCCTCCCATCTACCCAAAATACAGATCCCGGAACCGCGCTCCGAACTTGAAAGCCCCTTCACAATCGCGGAACTTTCTAGAGCTAGTCGTCCCGGCAGACCCACGTCTGCCCCCGGACACGACGGCATACAATGGACCGAACTCTGCAACTTTCCAGAACCAGCACGGTACAAACTCTTGGAACAAATACACGATTGTTTGGAACCAGGCAGGTACCTCTACATCTCAAACTATCCCTCATCCATCTGATACCGAAACCTAACAAGAAACAGACCTCTCCTAACGATTTTTCCCATCTTCGGCCAATCTCCCGCACACCTGTCCTATGTAAACTCATCGAAATATGACGCCAGCATACTATTCTCGGTTACAACTCAAGAACGGCACCACGTCATGTAGTGTATCACTCCGCCAAAGCGCCGGATCCGTGACGTCAGTGCGCGGGCGTTTTGAAAGGGGTTTGCTATGAATGCATGATATCGTCTGCCTTGTCTCACGCAGTTTGCTTGTCGTCACTGGAGTCGTTTATAAGCATATTAAGTCCAAAATGAAAAAAATACATCCCCCTCGCCAGGGGCACGATCAAATGCAGAGCATTTCCGGGGGCGCACGACGTTAAGTAGTTTCGTTACGTTAATGTTGTTGCACTTGTTGCTGTTGGTTGTTGTATTGTAATTAAATGAGGAGACGTAATTACGTGGTCACGTGACATCATTTATTAGCAGGTGGGTATGATTATTGTGGCGCAGTGGGAAGAGCACCATGTACCTCGCGTTCCGCCCACATGTAGTGAATGCGTTGTATCAGCAGCTTCTTGACGTAGTTTGAATGAGTCAAGGATATAAAGCGCGTTCGTAGCCCTCCATTCTGTGTCGGCTTTGTGGCGCAGTGGGTAGAGCACCATGTACCTTGCGTTCCGCCCGCAGGGTCGTGGGATCGAAACCAGGCGCCGGTAAGTATTATTTTTTTATATAGTGTAGGGGGAGGGGTGCAGACTACGACGGACAACTAGAACGGGTGACATCGTGAGTTAAAGAAATGCTCTGCATTTAAAACTCATTAACAACCTAATAGCGCACTCACTACCTAAAGTATATTGAACCATACCTACACCCAGCACAAACTGGTTTCCGTCCGAATCTCGGACGTCTATGGCTGCTGAGACGCGTCATTAATCGTTCAAGCTGTTCGAACTCGCACTTGCACTCAGCAAGGGCTTTGAATGTGTTAGCCAGAGCGCCATCCTCAATGAACTTTCTACGGCCTTTCCTACCCAACGAACACAGACATGGGTTCCGAGACATAGGAGGTGGATTTCACCAGCTCGTTACTCAAGATCACCATGAGCTGATTGAAAGAGGAAGAAGAAAACCTGCTGCATGCTGCATCTTGGGCCCAAGAATACAGGTTCGCCCTTTAGCTCCCTACCCTTTTTTTTCTAAACCCAAGCTATTACTTTCTCAACAAAGATCTCTCTCTCCCTCTCCCTCTCTCTCGGAACAAAGCAACAACATTCATCCCGCCAGACGTTTCAGACTCAACACTTCGAAACACTGACACGACGACTTCTTGCTCAAACCGAAGCAGCAACCTTTCACGCTCACATTTTAAGCCACAGAAGCGCCAACGGTCACTGTCTTTCCTTGGCCCAGTGATAAAAATCCTCGTTTCTTTTCTTTTTCTTTTCGCAGAGCTTCAGTGCTCGTAAACCATAGATCGTAAATTAAGCAACTGCGTTCCAGAACTCTCCATGGGCGTCCAAATAACGCTAAATCGCATCGTATGTACGTTGATGTCGTCTGCAACTTTTTCAGTGCTCACTTATACATGTGTCAAGACCTATAATGCCCGCATTTTCGTCGAGTCTCCTCCCGCTATATCGCTGTAGAACGTGTTAACTAACTGAATTTCAAACTTTCTCCAGAAATATGAGTCGGAAATATTTCGGCTCTGACATGAGATGGCGTGTATTTTTGGTGTACCTTGCTGTTTATTTACCCACAATTACAACTAGACACCAGGCTCGTTATACTTTTATCAAATATTTTTACGAGACACTAGAACTGTTGGTTATTAGTGAGAAATGTTCTGCATAAGTGGGTGGTATATATGGGGGGTATATATAAGTGGGTGGTGTATACGTGTGGGTGTACATGCGCGTGTGCATGTAGGCGTGCGTGAATATATATGGGTACAAGCGGGCGCATGCGTGAAGGCTGTGTGTTAGAGTACGGGTGCGGATTTTCTATCAGAAGCTGTTTTACATTGGTATCAGTCTCTCGTGAGTCTTGAGTAACCACTTTGAAAATGCAGATTTGTTTTAGAAGTTCTTAAAAACAGCCAACCAACTTCATCACAATGAAAATGAAATAAACAACAACCCTGTTGGTAAAGTGAGCACGATGTTTCTGCTACTCGCCACCGCCAAAAATTTAAAAAAGAAAGAAGCGACGGGTGTATCGTCCTTTTTTGTACAGCCTTCATTATTGCAGTGTCTTCAGCAAAAACACACGTAATTTTACTGCAGGCGTAAGCATTCCATTAACCCTGTCGGCCCTGGTGTCCTATATGTAAGACATTAAAGGGTGGTTTCTTAAGGGTGGTTTCTTCTTCGTCCGGCAAGTAGGACCCGACGAATTACCCCCAACTCAGCTTTAAGAATGTTCACTGATGATTGACAGTGCTCGAATTTTAAGAGTTCAGGGAAGACCACAACATAGCCAACTTTGTTGTGGCTTAAAGCAAACAACTATAACAAAAGCGTAAATGGGCATTTGAAAAGGTTTATGATAGAAACCATCTTGTGAACATGGTGTGTAAACACTACTCACAGGAATATGTCATGACTGCATGATTACATTACAATAAACATGTGCTTCATTAGTAAAGGTACTTTTTCAGATAATGGTGCATGGAAGCTTTACCTAGAGCCTATACGCGGCATGCGTAAACAAGCAACAGCTGCAAGTGAAATGACCACGAGAACTAGTCCCAAATGGAAACAGCATCTCGCATGAAGCACACGTCACGTAACCAGGCAGTGCTGACGCGAAAAAAAAAGCACAGCCTGGACACACACTGCAGTTGCGGCACAAAGCACACTTGCCACCACATCACGCGGCCACTAGAATAGGCGAACTATCCGATAACTCATGACGCTGGTTTGGGAACGCTGCAGTCTACCAGCGGCACCAAAGCACAGGGAACAACCCGACATTTCAAAACGCAGAAACACCGCCACACATCGCTACCAACTGCGCAGATATACACAGGGAAAGTTATGTAAGAGGTGCACCCCTAGGGTGCGATGTGTTTCTTGCAGTATCGGAGCTAGCGGCGCCGTAGCTTCACAGACACACATTCAACTCCGGGAGAACTGCGACGTACCACAGACGGCTGATCGCGAGAGCCGAACTTCGACACATCAAACGTAGATAACACCACGGCGTACACACTTGATATGAAAACTTGCACTGTACACAAGCGCTGACCGCCACTGCGCGTTGCTTTCACTCACAGTGACCGTATTTTGAACGTTTTCGATGATCCAAGCGCGGAGACAGACTTTGACAGCTCCGAGCGCGCGAGAGCCGGGCCACGATGAATTGGACTTATCGGTCGTCTCGTGCTAGCGATGAGCACGACGAGCGTATCTCTACACACTTGATAGAGAACGAAAACACGGCGCACCACTCTGCAGACGCTGGCACTGTGCCTTTTCTGCCTCGGCTCCACACAAAGCGCGAACATTCGAAATAGACCAACGATAAACGCGTATCGCAGTACCGACTCAGGACCGCGGTGGTCTGTCGTAACTTCTGCAAGTGCATGCCGTTTTGATATCACAATCAAGTTGTGCGACGCACACCGTCCCCGCAGCTCGCCGCCGCCATGTTGGCGAAGGCCGATGGGCGGAGCCAACTCGAGTCGGATGGCCGAGCCGGACGGCTGAGCCGGATGAATTCGCTCGCCGAGCGAATTCGGCCTCGGCGTCCAACTTGTCCCGACAGGGCCTCTCCGACAGGGCACGACAGGCCCAGTCGGACCATGTCGGGCTCAGTCGGACTAAGAAGAAACCACCCTTTAGTCCGACTGAGCCCGACATGGTCCGACTGGGTCTGTCGTGCCCTGTCGGAGAGGCCCTGTCGGGCCAAGTTGGACGCCGAGACCAAATTCGCTCGGCGAGCAAATTCATCCGGCTCAGCCGTACGGCTCGGCCATCCGACTCGAGTTGTCTCCGCCCATCGGCCTTCGCAAAAAAAAAAGTTCCTTTGTTTTTGCAGCCGCCCCTTTCCATAGGGGCGATTTCCCGTGCAAGCCGGGTGAACTTCCCAAGCGTTGTAGTCCCACACAAGGGCCGAGCGCCAGGCCGGGGAGTCCCTTGTACCTATTGGGCACGGCGGCTGTACCAGCATGCGGACCGTCTGTAATCCGTTCCTGTTCATTGTACAGATTATCACCCTACTACCGCCAGTTCGTGCCGGGTGCTCAGGAAGCTGTGGAACGACGCCTGCTGCGCATGACTGCGATTCTTCGGTTTGGCATGCGCCTGAACTGCGAGCATCGTCGTCCTGGGAAAGCCTGACTCGTCACTCGACGACAGCATGCGCCATGGATCACTGGCAGATGGCGGCACCAGCACCATTCAGCGCGGCTATAAGTTCGCGCCCAGCGGTCATCTCGACCATTGGGCACGGCGGCTGTACCAGCATGCGGACCGTCTGTAATCCGTTCTTGTTCATTGTACAGGTAAGAAAGCAGTATGGAAAATGTGTTCGCTCTGATGATCCTTTTTTGCTGGTGCTGCCGTGCCCATGGCTCAGTTGTTTGTTGTGCCGTGCAGAAACTGTACTGCGGAAGTTATTGTTACTGTGTGGCGATATTGAGACGAACCCAGGCCCGGATCTGGAACAGATTGCCAAAATGTTAACAGACATAGCGGTTGATGTCAAAGACATTAAAGAAAAGCGACTATCAGATATTGAGAAGAAGCTTGATGCCCTATCTGGGCTTGAAAGGAAGGTAAATGCCTGTCCTCATTGGAAAAAACAATAAGTGTTCTAGAAACTAAAATCGATCAACTGGAGAACCATAGTCGCCGGTCGAATCTAATCGTTTATGGTCTTCCCGAGGCAGCAAATGAAAACAGCGAAACACTTGAAAGTGCCGTTAACAAAGACATTCTAAATGATATCATGGAACTTGAACCTGTCAGTATCGAGCGTATTCATCGTATAGGTAGACCTGAAACTGGAAAAGTTAGGCCAGTCATTTTCAAATTGCTTGATTGGCGAGACAAAGCTAGAATACTTAAAAACGGGACCAAACTTAAAAATACCGAGCTAGCTATCGGGGAAGACTTTTCTCAGAAGATACGAGATGTTAGAAGAAAGCTTTGGGCAAGTGCGAAAGCTAACCGAGATAACAATGAGAAAGTAAACTTGGCATTTGACAAGCTGTATATCGATAACCAAGCGTATGTCTGGGACAGTGATAAAGGCGAAAGAATTCCGGTAAAAAAAAACGACGGAAGCAAAACCCGCCCGATCACCAGACGGTATGCCCAATCACTGAATCAAACGTAAGAAAACAACTCGCACTTTCTTCAAAAAATAATTCAACGAAAAGTAAGCTTTTCGTTACCGGTCAACAGGGCGTTAAACAAAAATGCCTTCGCTTGGTTAACGTAAATGCCCGAAGCGTCAGTAACAAAACTGAACTAATGGAAATTGCTTTACTTCAATACGATCCACATGTAACAGTTGTGTCTGAGACATGGTTGCTCCCCGAAATAGCTGATGATGATGTATTTCCACCCTCGTATAAGGTGTTTAGGAAAGACAGAACTACAAGGGGAGGTGGAATAGCCATCCTTGTGAAAGAAACACTGCAGGCCTCTTAAATTGGTTACATTGACGACTTAGAATGTGTATGCATTAGACTGTCTTGTTGGAGCCACACTTTTATCTTGTACGCACTTTACAGACCCCCAGAGGCTACGTTTGAATCCATGAAAAAGTTAGCTGAACATATGTCTCAATTTTGCAACAACAAAATTTTGTTAGCACGTGATTTTAACCTACCTTCTGTTGACTGGGAGCGTTATACGACAGGACCATTGTACAAAAAAGAGACTGAGATTGTGTTTAACATCATGCTAACCCATAACTTGATGCAAGTTGTGAGGGAGCCAACTCGTGTGCATGGATCCTCTAGTTTGATTTTGGATTTAGTATTTATAAGCCGTGAACTCGAGCTGCATACCGTTTCAGTAGAACAGGGCCTGTCCGATCATAAATTGGTTACCGTTTCTCTTCCTCTTAACAATTTTCCAAGTACTAAAAAATCTTCAGTGCGTACCTTTAAAGATTACTCGCGAGCAGATGACGTATCTGTAATAGATTACATGGAGTCGTGTTTTGCTGTCTTTGAGGTGGGCGATGTCGAGACAATGTGGAATCAATTTAAAGAAATGTGTCATCATTGTATCAATCGTTTTATACCGAATAAACATAAAAAAGTGCACAAAACAACTCCTTGGATAACGCGAGATATAATTCACTTAAAAAGAAAGGTAAAACGGTTAAGACAGAAGCATGCGCAGTCTCGTACCCTCTCAGTCCTCAAAGACAGCCTTGCGCGGGCTATACGCTCATCCAGAGATCGCTATTTTAGGACGCTGCTGCCCAACTTCATAAAAACTGACCCGACTAAATTCTGGAACTACATTGGTGACAGAAAGAAACCTCTGACCGAAATGGCAATTGATAGCGTGATTGTAACTGACCAAAAAAAGATTGCTGATCATTTTAATACTTATTTTCAAAGTGCGTTTTCTGGCTCTAGTGTTTATGTTCCAAACGGTAAAGTGTTCGACCCATGCGAAGCGTCCTTCGCGTCTTATTCTGGTGTTTTTTCGATGCTTTTGAATCTTAATCGCAAAAAGTCGTGTGGACCTGATAATCTCCCAAATGTGTTCCTAAGAAGATATGCCGAATATGTCGTTAAATTCCTGCATGAAATCTTCCGTGTTTTATTGTTGTCATCAAAGCTACCATGTGACTGGAAAGCCGCACGCGTAAGTCCTGTATTCAAGAAAGGTGATCGTTTGTCGCCTCAAAATTATCGACCCATATCCTTGACTTCACCTTGCTGCAAATTAGTAGAACACATAATTGCTACACAAATTGGAAATTTCTTGACACAACATTCAATCCTGACCAATTTTCAGCACGGCTTTAGAAAGGGATATTCGACAGTGACACAACTGGTTACAATAATTCACTCATTTGCACTTAACCTGGATAACAATAGGCAAACTGACATAATATTTTTGGATTTCAGTAAGGCATTCGACAGGGTTCCTCACGACAAATTGATCTTAAAACTTAAGGGTATTGGCCTTCCCGAAATTCTTGTAAACTGGATTGCAGATTATCTAAATAACCGTGAACAGTTTGTTGCTATTAATGACCACCGTTCGCAGTCTCTTCCGGTCACATCAGGTGTACCCCAAGGAAGCGTCCTGGGGCCATTGCTTTTTCTTTTATACATAAATGATATAGTAAATGTCATCACCCCTTCTGTACAAATTAGATTATTTGCAGACGATTGTGTTTTGTTCCGGGTTATTAACTCTCTCGATGATCAAAATGAACTTAACTCAAACCTTCATAATATTCATCAGTGGTGCAATGAGTGGGGAATGATCCTTAATGCAGAAAAGAGTGTTTGCATGCGTTTGACACGTAAGAAAGTTCCACTAAATAATATGTACCAGCTTGGGTCTTCAACTCTGAGAGAGGTTACAAGCTACAAATACTTGAACCTAACTATAACTAATAATTTATCTTGGAATTTGCATGTAGACAACATATGTTCAGCTGCCTTTCGGAAACTTGGTTTCTTAAGACATAAACTGCGTACCTGTCCTGCTAATGTAAAGCTTCTTAGTTATTATTCTTTTATACGCCCTAAACTGGAACACGCCAGCGTTGTATGGGACCCTTACACTAAGCTTAATATTACCAAACTTGAGCGAGTTCAAAGGAAAGCTGTTCGGTTTATATATCCAAAATACTTACCCTCGGATTCACCTTCCGCGCTGATGTCTGCAAACGGCATTCAGACCCTTGAATCCCGCAGACGTGAACAACGGCTGGATTTCCTTCAATTATTACTTAATGGTAAACTCGCCATCGATTCATCGCCTTACTTATCTTTTCTATCAACAAGGAACACACGACATTATCATCCCCATTTGCTAACGCCATTTTTTGCGAGAACCGACGCCTTTATGTATTCTTTTTTTTCCGCGAACAGTGTCGGACTGGAACAAGTTATGCGAACCTCATTTATTGTAACATATGTATAATGAAGTGTATTGTTTTTGTTTGGCGTACGTTACTACTTGTCAAAGTGTAATGTAGTGTTGTAGAACCAATTGTGTTGTTGCAACGCATAGCGAAGTCTATTGTGGTGTATAGAACGAAACGCATTGTTGATACATAACGAAGTGTATTGTAGCATGTAAACCAAAGTTTCATTTTCGTATGATGTATATCATTACTTTTGTGGTATGCGTGACGTACCATTCCTGCTTGGACCCCTTAGGGTCCGCAGTATGTATTAAATAAATAAATAAATATTTTACCGGTAGGTGCCCGGCGCCACCAAGGAACACGAATTCACATGGTGCCTTCCACAGCCGCGGTGGACGCTCAACTCGTAACCGCCTGTGGCAGGAAAAAGTTACGACCCCTTCCACCGGGGCATTTCCCGAAAAAGTCTGGTAACTTCCCAAGCACTAGATCCCCTGGGCAGGGGGTGCTTGTACCAATTTTAAATGCCGAGCATTTCTTTAACTCATGATGTCACCCGGCGTTGGCGTGCCTCGGCGTCCGCAACAGCCGTTCCAGGTGCGCCCTCTCCCCCACTCCTCCTCTCCCGCATCACGCTACCCTCCTCGCTCTCAACAACAGGTCCGCACCCCTCCCCCTACACTATATAAAAAAATAATACTTACCGGCGCCTGGTTTCGATCCCACGACCCTGCGGGCGGAACGCAAGGTACATGGTGCTCTACCCACTGCGCCACAAAGCCGAGACAGAATGGAAGGCTACGAACGCGCCTTATATCCTTGACTCATTCAAACTACGTCAAGAAGCTGCTAATACAACGCATTCACTACCTGTGGGCGGAACGCGATGTACATGGTGCTCTTCCCACTGCGCCACAAAACCGACACAGAATGAAAGGCTACGAACGCGCCTTATATCCTTAACTCATTCAAACTACGTCAAGAAGCTGCTGATACAACGCATTCACTACCACCAACTCCCCAAACACTAAACGTTAACGCAACACACCCACCCCCTATGCGACGCATTTACTCGAGTCCCCCTCGCGGGGAGATGGGCCCTTTTTTACTGGTTGGTGCCCAGCGGTGCCGAAGTACCTCCCCACAGTCTCGTACCCCATGGTACAAACCGACGTGGTGGAACGGTTTCCAGTACACGGGATCCCCCGTACAGGGGGCGCCTGTCCCCATTTTCATCCTGGTGGGTGACCAGCGGCTCCAGAGGAACCTACCACGTCTGCCGCAGTGGTAGTGCGTGTCCAAGCCCTTCATCTCCCGCCGAGACAGGGGGCGCTTGTACCCTTTGAACTGGTGGGTGCCCAGAGGTCCCAGACCCCGCCCGAAAGGGTTCGAGGGACCTACCACATGGCCTCCCAAGGCTGCTTGTGGTGAAGCTCCAAGCGTTTGTGCCACCGTCGAGACAAGCTGCTCTACGGGGACGCTTGTACCCTTTAAAGAAACCGGTGGGTATCCGGTGGCCCAGGATTCGAACCTGGTATCTCCCGCTTACGATACGAGTGTTTTACCACTCGACCATCGCCGTCGACCATCGCCGTAACATGGCGGCGGCGAGCTGCGGGGATGGTGTGCATCGCACAACTTGATTGTGATATCAAAGCGACAAGCACTTGCAGAAGTTACGACAGACCACCGCGGTCCTGAGTCGGTACTGCGATACGCGTTTATCGTTGGTCTATTTCAAATCTCCGCACTTTGCGTGGAGCCGAGGCAGAAAAGCGTCGGCAGAATGGGGCGCCGTGTTTTCGTTCTCTATCAAGTGTGTAGAGATACGCTCGTCGGGCGCATCGCAAGCGCGAGACGACCGATAAGTCTAATTCATCGTGGCCCGGCTCTCGCGCGCTCCGAGCTGTCAAGGTCTGTCTCCGCGCTTGGATCATCGATAACGTTCAAAATACGGTCACTATGAATGAAAGCAACGCGCAGTGGCGGTCAGCGTTTGCGTACAGTGCAAGTTTTCATATCAAGTGTGCACGCCGTGCTATTATCTACGTTTGATGTGTCGAAGTCCGGCTCTCGCGATCAGCCGTGTGTGGTACGTCGCAGTTCTGCCGGAGTGGAATGTGTGTCTGTGAAGCTACGGCGCCGCTAGCTCCGATACTGCAAGAAACGCATCGCATCCGAGGGGTACACCTTTTACATAATTTTCCCTGTGTATATCTGCGCAGCTGGTAGCGATGTGTGGCGGTGCGTCTGCGTTTTGAAATGTGAGGGTGTTCCCAGTGCTTTAGTGCCGCTGGTGGACTGCAGCGTTCCCAAACCAGCGTCGTGAGTGCTCCGCTAGTTCGCCTATAGTGGCCGCGTGATGTGGTGGCAAGTGTGCTTTGTGCCGCAACTGCAGTGTGTGTCCAGGCTGTGCTTTTTTTTCGCGTCAGCACTGCCTGGTTACGTGACGTGTGCTTCATGCGAGATGCTGTTTCCATTTGGGACTAGTTCTCGTGGTCATTTCACTTGCAGCTGTTGCTTGTTTACGCATGCTGCGTATTGGCGCTAGGTAAAGCTTCCATGCACCACTATCTGAAAAAGTACCTTTACTAATGAAGCACATGGTTATTCTAATGTAATCATGCAGTCATGACATATTCCTGTGAGTAGTGTTTACACACCATGTTCACAAAATGGTTTCTATTATAAACCTTTTCAAATGCTCATTTACGCTTTTGTTATACAGTCGAACACGGATATATCGAACACGGGTATATCGAATTATTGTCTATATCGAACACATAAATTATCCCCTTGAAAATTCAATGTAAGCGTATAGGAATTCGTTCGTTTATATCGAACGGTATTTTCCCCGACATTGGGTATATCGAACGCCGCGTGAGCTGGAAGGTGCTCTTCGGCGGTCGCTGCACCCCCGATTTCTGCGGTCGCTTAGCGGGCGACATCGCGTTTTCGCCGAAACCCGACAGGGACAGTAGCCCGAAAGGCTCGGAAAATGTGACAGTGTGAGGTAGGTATGCCCCGACTTCGCTCCGACTGCGCAGGTACTCCGCGTTGCGGAACAACTCTTTTTTTTTTCTGCTGGGTACGTTCCCCGGCTTGCCAGTAGTAGTAGTAGAAACTTTTATTTTGCCCGTGATGGGATTAAAAAGGAAAGGGACGAAGGAGAAGGTGGTGTCTTCCACTCGTCGTCCTCCCCTCTTCCTTAGTCGTCAGCCAGAAGCCAAAATTTTTTTTTACTCTCCCTGGGTCTGTCTTTCCCCGATGTCACCTCGCGGAAGGGAAGAGCAGGAACGGAGCCGCTGGTGGCCTCATCCTTCTTTTGCATTTTGCTGTTGTTGCTACTGTTTCGCAAGTTGTCCCGCACCTTTCGTAGATCTCTGTTTCTCTCGGAGGTGACCATCGCGAGCGCTTTGTTGGAGTCCGTTCAGAGAGCCTTCAAATCGTCACCATGAAAGTCCTTGTGTTGCGTGCGCGTTGTTCTTCTTTTGCGTGCGTGTTGTGCACAGTGTGCGAAGGCGCAGTGGACTGCTGGAATTTTCTATTTGTGCAGGCGTCATGTACGCGTCTCACGACACGTGTGACTGGGTGGTGGTGAAGCGACGCGGAAGCAATGACCGCTGCAACCGCAGCCATCGTCAAGAAACGCAAGAACCTTGACTGTGCGACAAAGCTGAAAGCCATTCAGCGGGTCGAGGCGGGAGGGAAAAAGTCCGACGGTGGCAGACGACTTCGGCATTCCGCGGAGGACTTTGAGTACCTTGTTAAAAAACAAGGCAAACATCAAGGCAAAAGCGGCGGAGCAACGAACGTCCGGAGTTTGCCGTGGGCGCGCTCCTGCCCACGAGAAAATTGAAAAGGCGTGGCGTGGTTTTGAGAGATTCGAGCCGGGAAAATTCCAGTGGATGGCCCCATGCTAATGGCTAAGGCCAGATGGTTTGCCGCTGAACTCGGAGAATAAAACTTCGACGACAGCACTGGGTGGCTGCAAAGGTTTAAAAACCGCCATAACATTGTTGGCAAAACCATTTATGGCGAAAGCGAAGCTGTCAGCAGCCAAGATATCCAGCAGTGGATTTCGAAGGAATGGCCAGAAAGCTCCGCGAAGTTTTCACCTGCGGAAATTTTCAACGCTGACGAGACGGGCTGTTTTGGCAAATGCTGCCTAGCAAGACACTCGACGTCCGGGGCAGCACATGTCACGGAGGCAAGATGAGCAAAGTGCGCGGGAGCGTTCTGCTCGCCGCTAACATGGATAGCTCTCAAAAGCTCCAGGCCTTCGTGATCGGCAAAGCAAGGTCACCCCGCTGCTTCAAAAACTGTAAGCAGCTCCCCGTCCGCTACTCCTCCAATAAGGCGGCGTGGATGACGCGCCAGTAAGCGTGGGACGCCGAACTGGGCAAGTCGGGGCGTCGCGCTTACCTTTTTGTGGATACCTGCTCGGCACACCACACCACCTGCGAGCTCGAAAACATCGAGCTCAAGTTTCTGCCTCCGAACACAACAGCCAGGCTGCAGCCGCTCGACCAGGGCATTATTAAAGGGGTCCTGAAATACCTTCCGCCGATGCGTGGATGTAGATGTAACCAAATAAAGCAATGTATTAGCAATCTTCTCCCGTAAAAAGTTTGTTGAAGCGATGAGCATTAGCTGAGAAATGGTAAATCGAAAACCGCGTATTATCGTCGCGCCGCGTTTCCTCCTCCTTTCTACTTACTCTCCGCTGTTGACGGCGAGCGAGCCTTCCATCCCATGATGCTGCGCTCCTCGGCGGTGACGCACTTCCGCTATTCCGCTGCTCACACAGCCGTCTGCTACGGGCAAGCTTTGTTGACACCATGAATCCCGCTCTCTGCTCAAGGTTGGAAAAGCGAACGAAAAATCTGGCCGCATGTGTGCGGCGGCCTGGCCTTGCCCTTTCGCGGTGTACGTTGCTGCAGAACTTTGCTATCGGCGGCACGCGACTCTTTATCGGCGGCGAACTCGCAGCCGCACGGGGAGGATCCTGCGCTCGCTCCCTTGGATGCACAGCGCACTGTTTATCCAAAAAAATTCCCCGCATTTCCCCGAGGGGAAGAATGTGAAAGTGCGAATGCACGAGTTGAATTTGCGCGGTTCGGTAATGTTCGCGAAAGAGAGATCACACACACACACACAACTACAAAGAAAGAAAGATGCATTTATTCACAGACACCTATTTGTGTTGTCGTTGTACTTGATTGCTAGAGCGGATCTCAGCTTTGAAATTTTAGTGTCAGTACTCCTTTAAGCAGGTGCATTAGCCCTTCTCACGCCCGATTCCTGGCCAATCCCCCATGTGGGTATGTGCCATGTCAGCGGCCAGGCTGCGCGCGCCCATCTCCACGAGCGCCGACATCGCCGGTGGACACAGGTTCAGGGTCGCTTAAGAAGTGCATTCGCACTTAAAAACGCCGTATCAGATGTGGCCCCGCTGGTGCCGGGTCTTATTTTGTGGCGGTGGTAATTCCTGGTGGCGGCATGTGAAAAAGACATTTTAAACCGATACAGAACCCGTGCACAAAACGCCAGTTCAGCTTGGGGCGACGCGTGGTGGAGAGCGGCAACGTTGGCAAAACATGCTCCTCCGCGGCTCTGAGCTTTCTAGCGCTGGAGCGAGCACCATTTCTTTGACAATCTCAAGCATCGGTTGCCCTGGAAACAAAGCACAAACCGCTCTAGAAGTCAGTTACGGTTGCGTGATCCCGGTTCAGCTTGGGGCCCCACCTCGCGGCATATGGGCACTGCAGGCATACTACTCACTCCCATTTGGAAGTGCGAGATGCGTTTGGCATTACAGGAGGCGATGGTGTGTGTGTTGTGGACGCCTTTATTTCGCGATGAAATGCGACGTTGTGCTTCTGCGGGTGGAGAGTGCTTCCCATGGTCTGGATTATCTTTCTCAAGCGGCGTACGACTCAACCTCGCATGGCGTATGTGCAGTGTGCTTGGCTAAAAGCCATCTCGGCTTGTGCGCCACAGTTAAGTGACTTGCTGTTCGTCCCCGCAAACCGCGCGCGAGGTGAGTGCCGAATTTACGACGGGCAGGAGGAGGCAACCCATCGTCTGTCAATCGCGGTTCGGACTTGCAACGGATGTTGTGAAGTTGTGTTCGTTCGAAACGCATCTCTGGATTGTTTGGAAGTTGAATAAAATGTATGCGTCAAACCCGGGCATTCGGCTCAGGGCGTTCTCTGCGATTGCAAGAAAGAAGTGCCACGTGGCTTCAACGCTTTCTTTATGGAACGTACTCAAGTAAGCGAATATTCATGCCGTGTTATGGCCCTGTTGCATTCAATACAAACGGTTAAGTGTTTGTTTACACTTGTTTCGTTTGTCGTAAAATGTCCAAGCACTCCGGCACTCCGCTGGCAGATCGGCCGGCGAGCCGACGCTGAGCAGACGACTCATCTCTTTGCCGGAAGTGCGTGAAAAAGCCGCCGAATAGTAGGATGTCTAGCTCATGACGAACATCTGGGAATCGATGATGTAGACATGTGAAGATGGCGGCGTCCAAAAACACGAAGGAAAGGGTGAGAAAAAAGCGACAAACTTTGCAACAAAAGTGTGAGCTTTCCGCTGCGCGTAAAAGAGTAATACTTGGCACAGATGATGTTGACGACCCAATCTAACGATTGCGCTAGTCAATTTAGTGTGCTCAAAACGCCTTTCAGGGCCCCTTTAAGTCGTTCAAGGTCGGGTACAGGAGGCCAGTCGTCGATAGGCTTTTGATGAACCTCCACCTGGGCACTGAGCTTAAGGTTGACCTGCTGGGGGCCATACACATGATGACGGACGTCTGGAATGACGTGAAGAAGGAGACCGTGGCCAACTGCTTCCGGAAGGCAGGCTTCGTGACAGCCGAACTTTCGGAAGCTTGCGAAGACGGCGATGACGACGACGAGTGCATGAACGACACGTTTCGCGAGTTGTCGTCCCTTTTCCCGGCTGCTGTTCCAGCAGGAGTGCCTTCCGACGACTTCATGAACGGTGACAGCAATGTTCAGGCTATTGCGAGCCTCGGTGACGAGGATATCGTAGCTGCGGTCGAGGAACCCAGGCTGATAGCTCGAGTGGCGAAGATCGTCCGTACGAGGAGGTGGCTACACGATCGTACTCCGCCGCTGAAGTGGCTGTTGCGTTCAGCTAGTTTCGTCGTTTTTGCTGCGATATGGAAGGAACTGGGCTGTCGCACCTGGAAAGACTCGAGAAGATCGAGACCAGCGTCTTTATATTCATCTCCACGACGAGAAGCAGGCCAAGATCAGCGAATTTTTTTTCACGCAAATAAGGCATCCTGTTGCGTCGTGATTGCGGAATTCGTTGTCATTCTTGAATGCGCCGATCGGTAAGTGATCGCCCGCCACAGGTGAGGTCTCAGAGCCCATATTTTGTATATCGAACTTTTCGTATATCGAACTTTTCCGCGATCCCCTTGGAGTTCGATATATCCGTGTTCGACTGTAGTTGTTTCCTTTAAGCCACACCAAAGTTGGTTATGCTGTGGTCTTCCTTGAACTCTTAAAATGCCAGCATTTTCAATCATCAGTGAACATCCTTAAAGCTGAGTCGGAGGTAATTCGTGTTTTGTGGGTGGCACACGTGACTTCTTTTGAGAATCCCTTTTTGCTCCCAACATATCCAGTATTGTCCAGCTTAAGCTCGTCGGATATGAGGGGTCCCAATTTGCTGCTTTGTTGTTTGGTTCTAGCGATGAACTGAAAAACCCGAGCTGTGACTCTGATTAGCTTTAAGATTTTGCCGTAGTGTTCCAGATCGATCACGCCCGACTCAGTAGGCGGCGATGTTGCCGCTGGCAATGATCTTGTTTTCTTCCTTTCCCCTAGTTCGATTTCATCGTATATCGCTTTCGGAACCACTCATTCCCAATATGCATGCGCGGGACAAATCCACAGTGCTTTGCTCCACTACACTGCGTTTTTGGCTAGCTGCATGGCTGGGATCTCGCGTGCTGGATTTTCTCTTCCCGGATAATGTCTACATACGCACGTGTCCGCGAGGCGTTGAATTTTAGTGACTCAGTTGCGTGCGAACTGCTTCCAGCGGCCAACATCTTCATGAATCCAATAGAGTGCTGTTGTTGAAACTGTCCGTACGTAGATGTTTGATGGCTGTTGCTTGAGGGTTTGCAAAATATAGCCACGCAATCGACCAGCGAGCAGGCATGCCATCAGTTCCAGTCTCGCCAGTGTAATTTCCTTGCCTGGTGCAACCCTTTGTTGGCTTACCAGAGTTGTCGATCTTGTACCGTTTTCACCCTCCAGGGTGAGGTAGGCAACTGCCTCATATGCCATTGGACGGGTATCAGCAGAAATGTGAAAGCAGTCCGTCACTTCACCAACACTTCACCAACACTTCACCAACACTTCACCAATGCTTCACCAACACTTCACGTTGCGCCCAAGTGGGTCACATATCCACGGCGTTGTTTGTAGCATGGGCCAATTTGTGAATGGTTTTATGCAATGAATACAATCCATACATGGAGAGAATGTTAAGTGGTCGGCACACGGGTCCCACGTACGTCGCGAAACCTTCAGCACACCCGACAAATAACCGAGATGCATGTCACGTTGAAATCACTGGCGTAGCATTTTACTGCTTCAAACATTTCAGTTGCATTTTTGTACAGCTTTACGGCAGCTTTCTCGCTTCTAGCTCCTGTGAGCACGTCATCCGTGTATGTCTCACAGTTTGAGGGTACTGCTCTTTGTTTAAGTGGTGTTGAAGCATTTCGGAAAGCAGAAATGGGTTAGCCATCACTCTGAAAGGGATGCGGGTCATACAGCAAGTCAAAACTGGTGAACGTGTTACACCCGGTTTTGGTATTGCTTGAAACCACAGGAAACGCAACGCATCTCTGTTCACCGGTTTTATGCCAACCTTTAAAAATGTTTGTTTGATATCCGACCCTTGCCCCACTTGGTGTCTTCGGGAGTTCAGCAATAGGGTGTATGCACTGGGCTTTTGACCGTGCGGCGATGCTACCTACACGACGGCATCGACACCATATCCACGGTTGCATTCTGCCATGCAGGCAGCATGCTTCCCGATGCAAAACGTCGTTTGCGGCGTGGTCCTGGTTAGAACGTTCGCGTGGGCAGTGTTTTTTTCTGCGTGATTTGTGGGTTTGCGAATGCCTTGTCACAACGAGTAGTCAACATTGCTTTGTTTCGAAATTTCGGAATGTGCTGTTCACACTTCCACAACCACAGATCCGAAAGCAGGCCGCACAACAAAAGCAAGCGTGTCGCTTTTTTTCGGTTTTGAAGCGGTAGCTAGAGCAGTGATTGAAGACGATCTGACTTCATGCAACGAATTCGCAAAGAAGCTGTCGATGATGGGTCTAATCAGTACCGAATCAGGCGTGCCCATTTTATTTCAGATGGAGACGACGGCCGTCAAAGCTTTCACTTCATACCTTGCACATGCTTGTAACACGATGTGTTAAGGTAGCCGGCATACTTTATCAATAAGGCTAACCCGACTGGGCATCCAGCCGCAGCCTTGTCTACTTCCAGTGTTTTTAGGTGAATACGTGTACATGAAATGCAACCTTTTTTCAGTTAATTCGGGGCATCCAACTCTTTTGTCGTCTTCGACTGCTCTTTAATGACCAAGCGCGTTCTGTGCTTATGCACTACAGCGTGACATTGGCTATACAATTTGACTACTTCAAAACAAATTGCGCCAATCCACCCCGTCAATGTGGTTGAAAAGCAAAGCTGTAAACAGCACCCATGACGATTTCCCATGCGACGTCACTTAAATTCACTCACATCTCTCTACAAATAGTAAAACCAGAGAAAAGTGAATTGCACTTAACAACACCATTTATTACTTCAAAGAGATATTCTTGGTAATGTTAAATGAATGCATGATGCATGAACGGTGTTTGGTTGAGTTGTATTGGTGTAGCACAAGCGTGGAAACTTTTTTTTATAAAATAAAGCTCCAACCCGGTGTTAGACGATCTGACTTCTTCGTCTCTGCGCCGCGGACGGAGGCGGCGAGCTTGGCGGCAAGAAGGAGGAGGAGGCGGAAGAAATACTTCTGTTCAGATTTCTGAACGGCCCAGAGTGCAGCCCTGGGGAGTGATTCCTTCTTCTGTGGGGCCCATATTCATTCCGCGCGGACTGTGTTCTGTCCACGCGCTGGAGCTGTGTAGGTAGATAGGGCCTGGACAGCAGCATCTCCCATTGCTCTTGTTGGGCAGTTGACGGAAAGAGAGGAGGGTGCTCACGGCTAAAGTCGCACACCCCGATTACGGGGCCGAGTGTTCCTACTTCTGAGCAAAATTTACATTCAGCGCGTAGCGATTCGGATACATTAAGTGAAGACGCGTAGGCTGTGGGAAAGAGCCCGGGTTGTATGAGCCCTAGGGTAGTTTGTTGTTCCCTGGAAAGGTCAGGGTAAGGCGAAGGTTAGGTCTGTCTCAGAAGGCGATAATGCTGTGTTATCTCACTGAGCGTGACAAGCGGATGACTGTCCTCGTGCAGCTCCATAGCACGGGAGGTAAAAGCGCAGGCTTGTCGGGTGGGCATATTTGTTGCCCTCCATCGAAGCGTGAGGGGGTGTCCAGATGATCTCTATGTAACCGTTTGGGGAGTGGTTTTTTAGCACGCGCAGTGCAGGTCAGGACACCCAACTCGACTGGTTATTCCAGTAGGCTTGCTTGAAATCGGTGACTACCATCCGAACCCCTGGTTGAGTGAGAGCCAAGGTGATGGCTGCCTGTTCTGCTGCCGTCATTTCTTGGTTCCTAAGCGAGCTACACGCACGGAGGTTGGTTATGGAAATAACCACGATGACGGCGTATTGCTGCCCTCGATGTTTGGAGGTGTCTGTGTAGATAACTGCATGATCCCCACCGAGGGTGGTGTTTATCGCTTCAGCCCGTGCTTTTCGGTGACCCTCGTCATGTGAGGGGTTCATATTTCTAAGCAAAAAGAGCATCTTTAATTTTGGTCGCCAAGAGTCTGGTAGTACGTCAAGCGGAGTGACATTCTGGGCTGCCCAGCCAATCTGGTGAAGCATGCGGTTACCCACCGCAGTTGTGAGTCGGATCTTCTGGTTAGAAAGATGGCCTTCTATCAGCCCGTGCTAAGCAGCCTCTATGTGGACGCACTCATGAGAAGACCAATGGTCTGCTCGACCGCCTTTTTAATCATTATTTAGTCTTCCTTGTCGAGAAGAAGACAGGGAATTGACGTAAGTGACTCTCGAGAGGACAAAAGCTTGAACTAATCGAAAGGTACCAGATTCCTTTGGGCCTCGCTTCTTGGTTGCAACTAGCCTGATCATGTGTATAATTTGATCGATGCTGTTTTAGAGATGCTGCAAGGAGACGTCACTCTTGGTGTTAGCCTTGAGATGTAGGCCCAGGATCTTGATGCTGGGGCTTGAAGTGATGGCCTGGCCATCAAGGAGTATTTGAATGTATTCCTTTATTTGGCGTAAGGGCGGACGACAAGGAGCTGTGATTTTTTCGTGAACACTGGAGGCCACCGGCTTTAGCTCATTGGCGTACTAGAAGTGATATGGCATGCATTGGTGTGAGCTTCCTTTAATTTTTGTAACTCTTAGCACATGAGCAAGGTGCGCACAGGGCCGCTAGACGGGCATGAGTGGTCGCGTGACGCTTTCACGTGGCATTCAGCGAGAACGCAGGGGGTAAACCCGTAGATGTGCTTGGTGAGTACACCACCTGTCTTCCCCGTCTTCGCGTGGTCTCGTAGCTAAATGGGTAAGACGACGGGCGCTCGCTTTGTTGGTCTATTAGTTCCAGGTTCGATTCCCGGCGGTGCCAGTAAATTCTTTTATTGTTCGCTGGAGTTTTCTGGTGACACCAACGGTCGCGAAAGAACCCTTGGGGGGTAGAGGTAAAAAGTTTTGCTTTAAAATAAGAAAATCAATGCATGGGGATCACACGGAGATAGTGCAAAGCGGACTACGTTATCAGCGCCTGTCCAACGGTTAGACAGGTGCGGACAGCGGTGCAGAGACCACTGCGCAATGTTTCAAGCATGTGACAAAGTGTGAGGTGAAAGCTTCAAGGTCCGTCGTTTCCACTTGAAACGAAACGGGTGCAACAGTGTCACGTCAGTTAGCTGGCCAAACTGGACGCAGAAAAAACGAGACGTTTAATATACAACGAAAATAACGCGCACGACTCCACACATCACAGCGCTCCTCACTGCAATAGCGTTTTCGGGGCGCAAGCACTATACACCGTTAACTTCAGCTCACTTTCCCCTTGATGCCCGTTGCTGGTTGCAGCTGTAGTCACTAGGGTCCGGTAGTCGATGACCACTTGAGAGGCTTGCCGGACACGCTGCCAGAGACCAGGGTGCGTAGCCCCGGGTGCCGTGGGGACCTTGTTTCGGGTGCTCAGCCCGAGCGTTCAAGCCAGGTCGCCACGCTGGTGGTCGTCTCTGAAGCCGCCAAGGGTGCGTTGTTGCGCTCAGGATCGTTGCCGCGCTCAGGAGGCCGGCGGGGCGCCTTTCTAGGTTCGGTGCCTAGAGCTTCCGTGCAGGCGTCGCCATTCCTCGCTCTCCTCTGTCCACGCGCTTCTCTTCTTTTTCTTCTTCCAGTCCTCTCCTTGAGGGGGTTGCCCATCACATTCTCCATGTCTCCTTTTAAGTGCGAATGCACTTTATAAGCGACCCCAAACCATCCACCGCCGGCGGCGGCGGCGGCGGCGTCGGCGGCGTTGGCGTCCGCAGTCATCCTCTCTATATAAAAAAAAAACAGCATCCGGCGCCAGGTTTCGATCCGAGGACTTTGCGGCCGCAGCGCGACGCTCTACCGACTAAGCCACGGACTTTTTTTTTTTATTGTAAGCCACGGACGCGACGCTGATATCACTGTTAGTAACGCGCCTTATATCTTTAACGCATTCAAACTACGTCGTCAGCGGCGTGCGTTGGCGACTCAGCGGCGTTATAGCGGCTTGATAACTGCGTGGTGTACACGTGATACTACAAACCCGATGGAAGAGATGGAAGAGAAGGCGGCGAGGCGGTGAGCTGCGGGGGCCGAGCGCAAGCGCCGCAAGCGGGCCGACAACCGTGCATTCGCACTTTCACATTCTCCCCCTCGGGGAAATGCGGGGGAATTTTTTCCTCCTCTTCTTCTGCTAGACTTCTTCGGGAAGTTGGTCTCTTCGGGGGATTGCTCATGACAAACAGATTCAGTACTGATTAGTCCCATTATCGATAACTTCATTGTAAATTCGTCGCATGAAGGCGGACTGTCGTCAAGCACTGCTCTACCCTTTGCTTCGAAGCAGCAAAAAAAAAGAGCTACACGCTTGCTTTTGTCATGCGGCCTGCTTCGGATGTGTGCTTGTAGAAAGCGTGCACAGCGCAGTCTGGAATTCCGACGCGAAAACAATGCTGACTACTACTTGTAACAAGGCATTCGCAAACCCACAAATCGCTCGGAAAAAAATGCTCTCCACATGAACGTTCTTGCCAACACCACACTGCGAACCACATTTCACATCAGGAACGCCGCGGCCCATGCGGCAAAATGCAACCGTGCAGATGGCATCGGTGCAGCTAAGCAAATAGCACCACCACGCATTCGAAAACTAATTGCATACGGCCTATAGACTCACTAAATCGGAGGTCAGGTTCAGTCCACTTTCAAAGTTGTTGAAATATTTCGGTGAGTTACTGTGCGATGAGGCGTCAAAAACCACCTGAAGCTTGTGAGCGTAACGTGCAACAGCCTAGTGCAGCATGTAGTAAACGGCATCAGCTTCACTCGTACTGTCCGTAAGTTTTGCTATCCCTGCGCCGCCTCATACAAAACTATCCCGGCACGGAACTAGAACTTCTAGAGGAGCTAAGGAAACCATGGACACGACCAGACGGGGACGCGTCTCTGCCCCATGCTCCTTACAAAGGCCCCCCAAACGCTGACCTCGATGCGCCCTTCACCCTTTCAGAAATCGAGGCAGTAGTGCGGAACCTCACCCACAATACCACACCGGGTAAAGACCGCATCCAGAACAAATACTTGCGCAATCTCGATACAGCCGCCCTTGAAGCTTTATTAGACTATATCAACAAACAATGGAATGCGGGTACTCTACCACAACTCTGGCGGCACGCGGATATTACTCTTATCCCAAAGCCTAAGAAACCATTGACTCCAGGAAACCTTCGCCCCATTTCACTGACATCGTGTGCTGGGAAACTGTACGAACATTTAGTGCATAACCGCTTGGTAGCACACATCGAGGATAATGATCTCTTCCCAATGACCATGTTTGGCTTTCGACCCCATCTGTCCACGCAAGATATTTTAATCCAACTTAAGTCGGACATTATTGATCGCCTCACATCATCCCACAAGCGCTGCATACTCACTATGTACATCAAGGGTGCATTCGACAACGTTTCACACTCGGCAATACTTGCAGGACTCGCATCTCTCGGATGTGGACAGCGCATGTATGACTATGTCAAAGCCTTCTTAACGGACCGTACGGCGACAATTGGTATTGGATATCTACGATCGTCCGCTTTCACGATTCAAGCGAAAGGTACTCCGCAAGGGTCAGTCATCTCGCCACTGTTATTTAACATCGCCATGAAGGACCTCCCACCGAAATTGCAGTCAATTCCCCACATTACACACGCACTATATGCGGATGACCTTACCGTCTGGACGCCTACTGGCTCCATTGGAGAGCAGCAAGACGCCTTGCAGCAAGCGATTACTGCTACCTTTCACTACCCCCAGACACGAGGCCTCCAGTGCGCACCCGAAAAATCGGCTTTGCTAACGCTCCACTCCCAGCCTTCTCACAAACCTGCTCGAGGTATACCTGAACCTCAACTGGCCATTGCAGGGCAGCCAGTCCCCAACGTCCCGCAACTGCGGGTGTTGGGTCTCACAATACCCAAAAACGGCTCTGGACTGCACACAATTTCCCCTCTGCATAAAACCCTGTCGCAACTGATGCACCTTCTGCAACGCATATCCCACCGCCGTCGAGGCCTTAAAGAGCACGATACCCTACAGATAGTGCAAGCTTTGCTTATTAGCCGCATTACCTACGGGACCCCGTACCTCGCTCTGAAAACAACAGAAAAGGCTCGGCTCAACACAATGATTCGCCAAGCGTACAAAACTGCCCTTGGCCTACCCACTGCTACTGCGACCCACAAACTACTCGCCTTGGGAGTTCACAACACGTGGGAAGAGCTGCAATAAGCCCATCATTCAGCTCAACTACGGCGCCTGCAATTGACTCCCACTGGTCGACAGGTACTTACAGCATTAGGACTCCGTCCGATACCCCCGAGGGAACAAAAACAACGCATTCCTCTAGCCCTGCTAGATGGCATCTGGGTGGCCCTAATTCCTCGCAATATGCACGCCAACTACCACCTTGGCCGCCGGGCTGCCCATGCTCGAGCCCTCACTGCGCGATACGGCGAAGACCCCAGCGCCCTATATACAGATGGTACCCCCTACCCTGGGCGCGCCGGCCACGTAGCCTGCGTAGTTACTCATACTGGCCAATGCGTCACTGCCGCCACTACTACCACAAGCTCAATCGATGTCGCCGAAGAAATAGCCATTGCCCTGGCCGCCATTTCCCGCCCTGACCAAGTAACCATCCTCACCGATTCGCAGAAATCCTGCCGAAATTACCAAATTGGCCGAATGTCTTCATTAGCACGTCACATCCTCAAAAACTGCTCAACGACCCCTGACATCCGCATCGTCTGGGCTCCTGGACACGCCGCCATCCCCGGCAATGAAGCGGCTCACGCCGCGGCTCGCGATATGATACACCGAGCCATTGCCGACGGTGGCCAATGTTTACCCCCTCACGATCAACTCCACCCACTCAGTGGCTACACGGAGATTCTCACGCATTACCGGCAAACTCGCCGTCGTCTCCCACCACCACACTGGCGCCTCTTCAGAGAGGACGCTACAACTTGGCGGTGGCTCCAAATGAATACCTATCCACATCCCACCCGCCTCCACCTCATCTTCCCCACCCAACAACCTTCCCTTTGCGCTTACTGTCCCCAGCCTGGCACCCTCTACCACATCATATGGGAGTGCCAACGAACTCCAGACTTCCCCCCCTTTCCAACCCAACCTTCGAGCAGTGGAGGGCTTCCCTGGCCAGCCCGGACCCGGATATCCAGCTTAAGTTGGTTACCCGAGCACGGACGGCCAGCCGAACTCAAGGCATCCCGGACTAGGGACGCCTTCCACGGAGCGACGCCCACACATCACCCTCTGCTGGAGAAATAAAAATTTTTCTCTCTCTCTCTCTCTCTCTCTCTCTTGCTATCCCTAGCTGGTCGTAGTTTCTGATCACAGCGTCGGTAGTCCTGACACAATTCTGGGTAGTTTAGAAAGTGCCTTATCAAGTGGTATAGCGACATTGGCTTCCAAGGAAGCGCCTTCTTCTAATGTCCATCCATTTGTTTGATGGTCTCCTCAAACAATTTAAGGTTGGGATGTGGGCTGTTTGTTTCCTCGATGTCGTTCACTGCAGTTGATTCTAGTGTCCAGAACTTGGTCATCATATCAGCCGCATTTCTTTTGATGGCAGACATTTGCAGCACGACTGTTTTCATGCACTGCGCAGCTTCCTGAAGGGCTGCCACTCCTACCGTTGTGTGCTGATCTTCCTCAGCTCAATTCTTGGTAATTTTACATGCATCGTTGTGAAATCATCGTTTGAGGTTCATCGCCGTTCGTTTGTTCAATTACTTGAATTGCTGCTGTTTGATCTGGAGAGTTGCTCTCGGTCACCATACATCTACTGCTGCAGCCGTGCAGTCTGAAAAGAAAAAAAAGAAAGAGAACTCGACGGACTGGGCTGGCAGCAGTGTCTCGAATCTTGTGAATCTCCAACTCTGCTAAGCTATCGCTTTGAAGCTTCATATTCATGCAAGTAGTTCGGTCCCAAGGTATCTAATAACACAGAGTTGGTACAATTCCCGATAATTTTAAGTGCGAATGCACTTCTTAAGCGACCCTGAACCTGTGCAATCATTGTAACTAATAAGCTTGTTTGCGAGCTGAGCAAAATAATAACGGAACATTCACAGTGCCTTTGTGCCATTGCACTCGTTGAAGGGCAGCTCCCGTAGAAACTAGCAGCGGATTTATTCCGGTACAGTTGAACGGGTTATAGTGAACAGTACTATAGTCAAAAGTTCGACAAAAGTTCGTTTGGTCAGGCATTATTTCAAGAAATGGTAAAAGGAGTGCAATGGTAAAAATTCAAGCAATCGAGATTGAAACGTGAAACTTGTGGCATGATGATTATGAGAAACCCCTATACCATGAACCAGAAAGAAGGGACATTGCCAGTAATTACTCTGCATCATTACGTCACAAGCTTCATGGTAAAATCTTTATTCCTTGTTCTTTTTTGCCTCATTGTAAACAAGGAACCTGTGCGGGTTTTGAAACATCTGCCGACATTTTTTACTTAGTGAGTGACTGTTTTTCTGTTTATTCTAATAGTGAACGGGTTCAGGTGTTACAACCAGTTTGATATGTTGACTTATCTAGTACGTCTAAACCCACTTATAACGAACTGAATTTCTGCGATGCATACATTATATGAGGGCTTGGTATCTTCAATGGTAACAATGACCTTTTTGCAGACAAAGGTACATCTAGTAAACTAATTTGAACTTGAGGCTGCAGCTTAATAGCATTGAAAATAGTGCTTTTGGCACACGACTTCATGTGAAGATGCTCTAGTATACTTCCTTCAACGTGAGAGAAGTTTCAATAAAGACATTAGAGCAACCTGCATACCTAACCCAATAGCAAATGTTTGCAGCTTAGATGAATCATCTATGTTGAATGTGTCTGCCTTGTTATGTGAGGACACGATACACACCACACAGCGTGGATTGAAAGTAATGACTCAAGTTGACTTAGGAAAGGAGTCTCGGTACAGGCAGTGAGGTGAGTGACTCCAAAGGAAAGTTTGACATCTACCTCAGTGCAGCTGTACGGCTACAAAGGAAAGCTGTACAGCTCTCTCTGAAACTTCGCAGTTGAAGAAAAATTAGTCCTGGTCCAGGAGGTGGTGTGTACCTATAGTGGTGTGTAGATATAGTGTGTGACTCATGGCAACATGCGGCGAATCATAGCTATCAAAAAGGTGGGGAATTTGTTACATTGTAGAGGAAATATACGGGATAATTATGCAAATGATTTCGTTGCTGCGAGTTGTTGAAAAACCCTACCAGGTTTTTTGCACTACATCCACACATTTGAAAATGACTTGTGTTTTGCACATGCCTGGTATGCACAAAAGAGCACATTGGACAAGTCATTGAGCTTCTGTTGAGCATGGTGCTTCCCGTTTCTTAAGGGAGACAGGCAGTCAGAACAACACACCGGTTCTTCCTGCCCTCTTGTGACCAAGGAAAGTTGTGAAACAGCATTAACTAGAAGCTAATAAACCAACGAGATAAAACAAGGACATTGTGAGCTACAAAAATATGGCATATCTGTACGTTTTTTAATTGGTTACATGCTATTTTTAGTAGGTGTCAAAGATTTTGCACACCACAAAAAAGAGGAAGTGCCGCGTTCAACTTGATTGAATCTGACTGTCCACTTTTCTAAGCCATTGTATTGGTGTTGAGTGCATAGAATTTTAACTGATTGCAAGAACATAGTGTATGTGACGATGCTCAAGTATCAATTTATATTTAAGGAACCCAGGAGAAGAAAAATATGAATGGTGAAAAATGAAAGGGTTCAACATGCATGGGACTACTTGATCATTACGAGTTGTGTGCCTATCGATGAAATGTCAGTAAACTGTGCTACCGTTTAGTGTCATCTAGTGCTGATCTTTTTTTTTCAAGTCTGCATAAACTTAACTTATTGTTGTATGTAGTGTTGTTCACTTAGCCTTGTGTGTTTCAAGTCTGTAATACTTAGTACATTTGGTAGCATTAAACAAAGGAACTCTTTTTGTTGTGCCTTTACTTTCCTAACTTTGGCCGAAAGAGGCTTCATTTCAAAACAGAAGACCGCGTTATAAGTGGAAAATACGAAAATGAACTAGATCTTGGTAACTTAATGAGGCATCACTGCTCTTAACAAAACGTAGCCAGCTTTGTTTATAACTAAGGCTTATTAATTCATGTATCTAGAAATCTCTAGGGCCTATCTGTTTTTCTACATAGCTGTCTTGTTTTTAAATAAATTTTGATCGGCGAGTTTTATTTTGTGTGGGGTATACACGTCGTGTTCTGCCGTGAGTCTTCTGCAATTAGTGTGAGGCCAATTTTTCTTCAGCACCTCGAGCTGCCCTTGTCACTAATTTTTTAAATCTTTATTGATCATAGATACCAGCAGTTAAGGATACTACATGTGGGAGCAATGAGAAAGAACAAAAGGTTAAAATAAACTAAACATTTGCTTCTATTTATTCAAATTAATCAAGACATATGTTCAGGTGTATTTTTCCAGTCGATAATACATGTGGGAAAAAAATTTCAACCGGTGTGTAGAACGGGTGAAAGAATGAAAATGGTAATGATGAATAATATTTTGAAGTATGTCATGGTCGTGTATCTAGGCCAAGTTTGTAGCATAACAACAGCAAAAAATGTTAGGCATTAAGACTTCTTTTTTCCCTAGTGCTTCAATCGCACCAGTTTGCATGAGCTCATTAACAGAATCCGTGGGACCATAGTTAGAATTCTGAACAGTGAAGAAATGTAAGGTGCAAAAATTTTCTCCTTGACTAATATTTGAATCCTATAAGCTTACATGATCTCACAAAAGAGAATTTGTGCAATTATATTTAGAATAAATAAAGTCAACAGCCTTTCTTAGGGCCTTTTAAACCAATTCGATATTATTTCCTCTGTAGGGTTCTGAGACTGTGCAGGCATACTGAAGTTTCTATCAAATTAAAGTAGGGTACAAAAGTAATCAAACTTTTGCTGGAGTATCAGTGAGTTTATGCTTTATAAAACCGACTTCACGACAAGATGAGGAAACATTGGTTTTTATGTGTGACTTCAGCTTAAGTTGCTAGTTTTTACAATAGCTAGACGAGTACATTTCTAGGTTCGGGCAAGTTTTCCTGAAAAAGGGTAAAAAAGTGTGAGTGGATTCTTTTTGTTGACGATATGAGGGAAGACTGCAGTCATCCGGTTTTAACCCCGCAGCCCACTCATGACTCCAGGAGGGGTATTACAAGAAATAGTGAAATTGCCAGTATATAGCGAAATCTGTCTAGGCTCATTTACAATGGAAATAATTCATTACAGAAAATTTAAAGGAAACATTAAGGGCACTACCAGGGGGACCATTCGAAGTAGGAGGAGAGTGTCCGCTATTCACTCCAATCCGACGAACAAGCAGTAACCCAGGCTGCAAGAAAGGAGTGGGGAGGGTGGGAGGCAGTATGTGAATTAATTTTTTGAAATTAATTTGGCAAGACGGCTGGTACCCCCAGTAAGTGCAGGTGGTGAGACTGGCCTGCTCCTGTGAGGGATAAAAAAAACTTCCATTCTGCTGTATGAATCGCTCATGCCTTCTGGTATATGGCCACCATATGCAGACGTGTACGAACGCCTGTTTTTACAAACCCCGGACCAGGTTCGAAGCCTGTGCTAATTTGCAAACAAAATCCGTCGTGTCGGAATCAGCATAATTAACTAAACAAATGTACTGGAAACAAGCAGCAAAGCGTTAAATGTGTCTAGCTGTGTTTTCTGTGGAAGTTATTCACTAAGTAAAACTGTTGACATGGATGGGAGCCTTCGTCCAGCCGTCCAGAAAAGGTAATCTCGTTGTAGAACACAAAGATCAAAGCCGGCATCGCCAATAAAAAAAAGAAAAGAAAACACCGCGGCGCCGGTCGGTGGAACTATTCCTGCTTTTGCCAGTTACTAAATACGATCGCTGGCTGCTGTAGTTCCACAGGCGCATAATCGCAAAATGAGTACGTAAATATGTGTTTAAGAGATGCGGACATGATGTTAAGGTAACAACTATGCTGCCGATATTCCCATACCAAACTTTTGTACCCTGCGTCGCAGAATTTAAAATACCAGCGCTCATTGCAGTTGACGAAAGAAGCGCTAACATTTGCCCCAACGACGCAAATAGACAGCCCGTGCGCACCGTATCAGAATGCGATGCGTGTACGATCGGGAGCTTGTTTCTGCGTAATCATAGACCGCTGCTACGTACGTGGACGCATGTTACATCGCTGGGAGAGCGGTTATGCTTCAAAGAACAGTCTTGCCGCATGAGATGCGGAAAAACTGGAATAATATATTTTTCGCCGTCGCCGCTTCATAACCCGAGCCAGAGTGACCCTGCCCGAGCCAAGCTGCAGCATCGCCGGGCATGCACCGGTTTATGGGAAGCTCTCCAATGCGCTTGCGTCTACATAAACGTTACGGCTGCTGGCTGATTAAGTCTGGCGAGATCAACATTCGCGCAACGCTGAGGGAAATAAACTCAAATTTTGTCAAATTACCACAATAGCTTTTTGAGCGTAAACAAAAAGTACTATAAAGTCGGACGAACCAATCACAATATTCGATTCAAGTGACGTGTTTGGCCCGACACTGCTGTCGGGGTCCTGCTCCCGAACGCAAAAGAAAACGGCCGCCCGACACAAACTCGCGTGTCGGACCGACAAGTTGGACCCGACATGTCGGGTCCGACTTGTCGGACGAAGAAGAAACCACCCTAAACCAAAATATTCTAGCAATTTGAGAACAAAATAAAAACAGCTAGTTTTTTGGGAAATAGTTCTTCTTGGATGCCTCTTTTGATAGATATCACCAATTTTCGTTTTTAACTGCAGCTGAATGCTAGACAGAAAAAGGCATTGCCGTGAAGTCTAAACTGACATCGAGGTGAGACCAAGGACCTAAGTCCTAGTTCCATTACATGGCTGTAACTCAAGAAATTCTGCGAATACTAGCTTTATTTTTGTGTGTGAGCACGGGATTTTCAAAACTTAAAAAAAAACAAGAAATATGTTTTTTTTTATATAAAATTATAATGGCCTATTTACCTATTTAGAGGTCATGCCTCGAAAGCGTTGATTACTTGCACCACAAACTCAATTCTTCGTTTGTACGCTCATAAGATCTCAATAATAAAAAAATTGCAAAAAACGTTTTTTCTAGAAATAAAAAAATCAGCGCTCAAAGGGGTTAATATTCAAGCGCACAAATATTATTGGCAATAGAACGTTTATTATTTTTGGATCGCACTGCGAGGATCATCGCGCATACGGAGGGTGGCAGCGAAGAGCTGTGTATACGGACAAGTGCGGCCTTCAAACATTCTGTGTAGTTTTCTCTCAAAATTTAGAGCCCATGATCTCAAAGAGAGCAAATGCGTCCATTTATTCAATTTTTACACTTGGAAACAACAATGCCACTAGCAATCTCATCTTGTTCCTCTAACACGCCTGAACTAAAGACTAGGTATTATACAGGGTCTTGCTACACGTTTTAAGATTCATAGAAAATTATGATAAGCAAGCATTTGATTTATGGCAATCCATGTATTCCCCGTCATGGTATGAGGTATTCCTAATTTGCGACATTCGCCAAGCTCTCCGGGGCACGGTAAAAATGTTTATCAGAAATGGTTCGTTGGCTTGAGGGTTGGCACATTTGTTTTACTATTTCAACACACGTGCGCTGGTGATCTTTTCCGGTGACGCGTCATCCGCAGGTGGGCAGGAAATCCTGACGCACTGACGGTTTCGTCCGCGGCTTCTGAGTACGTCGCTCTCCAAAAGAGAGGATGCGTTCAGTAAAAAAAACTCCCGACCAGGGTGTACGTATTTTCTCCACCAGCTTCAAAACACAGCGCTTGGAAATACATTTCTGGCGCGGTCACATTTCCGCCGCGATCACTATGCAAAGACGTAACCGCTGCAGCTTTACTCTACACATTTCACACCGTAGGAGAGAGCGTTTAAAAAATGTGGTTGATCTCTCTGTGGTTGTGGTTGATGAAAATCGGCAAATCACGAAAGTGAAAGGGGTCTTCACAGAAGCAGTTGAATGTTAAAGAAATTTTCTTCTTGTGCGAAGGGTTCGCGAGCCTGATCCCCGCCAGATGTAGTGACACATACACGCAAGAAACAACAAGAGCAAAAAACTCAATTCGCGCGCGTCCCCCGTACACGAAGGCGCCGGCATTGGGGCGCCAACTGTTAGCACCTCGCTTCGCTTCGCCTCTTTTAGACGGCCCGCAGCAACTGATTGAGTCATGGGGTAGGCCATAGGGCGCGTTCCTAGTATATGCTGACGTCTCGGTTCGTAGCACCGCCGCGTCAATGGCCCTTTTTCTGGCAACGTCACTTCTGTGACGGATATTACGTCACCAAAATCTTTCAGTAGCCGGGCATAAAACAGTTTCGTGTTAATAGGAAGGTCGTCGTATTGCACGCTCGCCATGAGTCGAACACGAAGGAGTATGAACGTCGGACGGCACTCTAGACGATGTCGCTTTCGCTTTCGCTTTCGCTTTCACTCATGTCGCTTTCGCGACAGAAGTCACCATCCACAGCGCACGTTACTGCCGTATGGGCTCCAGCCAATTCGGCCCCGCCTCATAAAAGTTGATAATCTGCTCTATGGGAAATTTCGTATTCCTATCTCCTCCTTGCGTGGTTTCCGGAAGGCTCTTTAGAGCTTGCGCATCTCGGTTGTCTTCACATTGCTAAACTTTCCGCTGAATTCGTCAGACGGTCGCTCAAGTAACCCACTTTCCAAATATTCCTTACCATCGCCATTCCCATGCGAAGCCAGATTTTATTCGGCTGGTATCCTCTGTGTGTGTGTGCGTGTGCGTGCGTGCGTGCGTGCGTGCGTGCGTGCGTGCGTGCGTGCGTGCAGCCTCGGATTCTTCTAGACGAAGATGTTTTGGTGGTCTGGCTCTAACTAAATTTTCTGCGGCTCCCCTGAACTGCTCGCACGTGCACGGGCTACGTCGAGCGCAAAGCTGAGTTTTGCGCTCTTAGAACTAGACGGCAACATGTATATTGGCATAGGACTTAAACTAAGTCGACACGGCTGTTCGAAGTAGCAATTTGCATTTCGTTTTTACCTTGTAATCGCGTGCGGGGAAGGGTAGCGGAAACGCGACGGTTTTTGAACTTGGCGGCCACTAGCTGCCGTTGTCACTTTCATGTCGGGAAATGCACCACCGCCAGGCATTCTGGATGTTTTCTTTGTACGGCAGCTCATAGTAGCACAGTTCGGGATTTGAGGATGCATTCGACAAACAAAGCGGCATGCCGCAATTTTTAAGCACATCGTGCAGTGTAATTCGTTCACAAACCGGTAAAAGCAGTCACCAAAAGAAATCGGGATTGCCGGCTGCCGGGCCCATGGCGGGGTAAAAGATTCAGAGTAGAAAAAACACACCTTGGAATGATGCCCTACAAGCAGGCACAAGGCGCTTTTTTTGCCGATAAGCAGCCGCCCCACCTATCACCGTGGCAAGTGAGTCAACTTCTCCTTTCACGCCAGCTCTTTTACTCACGAGACGAACCGGCGGGCTGCAACAAAATGGGGGAGATCAAGTGGCCGTTGTATGGCACCATCTCCACAGTCCGTGTCATACTCCTTTGCGAGTCAAGTGCGTGCAGCTTTTCAATGCGAACTGTGTATCGCTGGAATGACAAAATCTTTTATGTCCACGAACAAAAAAACTCTCTTAGCCCCTCCTCACTAAGGCAAAACAAATATGTTGGGAATTGGCTAAGGAATAATAAAGGCTCCACACGCAATCCTTGCATGCCCTTTGAAAGCAACCGGTACGAACGATTTTATTTCTACTATACTGATCCCATAGAAAGGGACTCCCAGAAAGCTACGTGCAGCGACGAAGGCCAGGGAAGCCAGTTTGATTGACGAGATACAGAGGGAAAAGCGATGACAACATCAAGGAGCAGGTTTTACACACTCTGGTGACACTCGTCGGGGACGGTCATGTGGATTTTGCAACGCATGCAAAATGTGCTTCATGGAGTTTGTTTGAAGAGTCTGAACTAGAGTATGATGATTAACATCAACCATCCGCACTACACGGGCAATGTACGAACGAAAGCTTTCGCAAAACACCTCTGTAAAGTTAAAACAGCGATCACTCCACACAGACCAACTCCTACCTGCACTTTACCCTCTTCCACATTATCTACCCCACCCAACATTACAGTACCTGCCACTTTTGTCCTCAGCCAGGCACCCTGTACCATCTGGTCTGGGAGTGCCAACAATCCCCATCCCTCACACCCAATCCCCGTCTCACGTACGAGCTGTGGGTGGACCGGCTATCCAGCTCCTAGCTCTCGACCCAGCGCATGCTGATAGACAGGACACGAGAAGCTAGCAAAGATCAGGACAACCCCGACTAGCGGACGCCCCCCACCGGTGCTCTCACCATCCTGCACCATAAAGCTCGAAATTGAAGATGGTTACTCTCTCTCTATCTCTCTCCTAACTACACCAAATCGGTTCGTCTAGTAGTATAGACTTCGATACTCAATTATTCACGTCAACCCCGCCATGTACATAAATTACCAGAGACTTAACTTTGCAGAAAAGCTATACACCTTTGTCGCAAGACAGCAATTACACTGACTGCGACGCCAATGAACACACAAGCGTGACTATATGAATTTCACCAAAAAGCGTGCTGAATTCTTGCGCATATTTCAAAAACTAACATGAAATTCTTGATACAGTTCGCGTTACAAAAGTTCAGTTTTACGTGTTACACGGGTCTCAGTCGTTCAAAAAATTTAACATACGGACGTGATTATATTTAACTTTTGCAACAAATCTGCCGAAGGTTGCAACCAAACGAAGTAGTAAAAAACACTGTAATCACAAAAATACCATCCCCTCCTCCCAATAATGGGACAAACGAAGCATGCATCTTTCCCTAACATCGTTGTCATGTGGCACAGATTAGCTGGTTTCTTACATTACTAGACTAAAAAGGCTTGTCGTTTTTCAGGTAGTGAAGTCTAGGCATTATTTCTGGACATTGTTTGGTTTAATTGTATAATTATCATACTTCGTTCCTTGTGTTCAACATAAACAAAATAAACCACTTCTTATCTGGTTTGGAGAGATTATTAGTTCAAATTCCGAGAGACAGTTGGAGAAATTGAGGTTTCTACACGTATACTGGACACGCATCAATCTTCTCTTCGTGCTACAAATGATTCCAAATGGTTCTGGACACTTCATCGAACGCCGTTTCATCGAATATTCGTTCTGTCCCATAAAGGAGTGCTAGAGCACGGTGGTAGCGTTTCCAAAAGCTTGCTGCCAGGGACGTTGAAACGCATAATAAATAGGACTCTACAAGACTCATGTACCGAACTCGCATGCATATCCGCTGTCCTGATGTGCGCATGCTTGTCGCGAGCGATGGTATTTGTATGCGGCCGGGGCGGCGGTTCGCTGATATTGCGATATTGGCAACTTAGACGCGTTTGGTGCTAAATGTAGCAGATATTTTACCTCGAAACAACAGTCCGTGGAATACCGAAGCTCTGCTTGAATGGTCACGCCTATGTTTGCAACAAGAAAGTTCACCGCAAGTTTTTCTGGAAGTGCGAGCGTTACGGACCCTGCAGGGGACGTGTCGTAACTCTGTATGACGTGAATAGAGGCTAAATTCGTTTTAATAAACCCGATTTATTGTATGCTTCTGTGTAATTTTTGTTGATTTGCTGCGCGCCAAATCGTGTTGCATGACACCACGTGTGGTAATCATTGAGGACTCATTAACAAAATGCTCTGAACTGGGCAAGGGTGACGAGGGATGAAGTCATCATATGGTCTGAAAGTAGCTGCAAGATGGCCGAAAAAAAGTGGCAAAACTTTTCGTGCACCGGTGGCAGGCGCATGCTTTTCGGTGAAACAGGCACCGCTAATTGGATAAAATGGCGTTAGATGTAACAGCATTGAAGAAACGGGCATGCCTTCGATGAAACGGTGTTCTACAAAGCGGCCGGCGATCGATGAAGTGTCCCGGACCAATTCCAAACATGCTTGTGCTCTCTTCCTGGTGCCGCGACGTTACATTCACGAGGTCGCTCACAGGTGCCCTTCTGCAGACTTTTTTGTGCAGCCACGGGGTTTTTACAAACTTGTAAACAAACCATGCATGGAGTAAGAAGTATCTCCAATTTTTTATCCTGGCGCTCTAGTCCCGGTTATTCGCCGTCAGCAGAGCAGCTCCTCTCCCCCTCCCCCTAAGCGTATTCTGTTCCTCTTTCTTTCGTGCATGTATCAAGCTTTCTTTCTCGCAGGTCCGTCTCACCGCGCCCGCAAACGAAATTTCTCGACTCTACCAGGTGCAGCGGATAAAACATTGAAAGCACAGCTACACCTAAACGAACGGTGCCTTCTCTTACCATTCTTCCTCCAAGGGCTGTTGCAATCCCTGCTCATAGTGGAACGCGTCTTTGGAAAAGCAAAAACCAGAGCCCCTGTCTGAAGAGAAAGGTGTGAAAACGCGAAGAGAAAGCGCAAATGTCTCTCCTACGCGAACTAAGTCAATTTCCAAAATCCAAACAGCTTCGGCAATGCCGGAATGGAGCGATCAGATAGACGTCGGATTCATAACCCGAAGGACCCAGGTGCGATCCCGAGAACGGGAAGTGTTTTTTTTTAGGCGTTTGATGTGTCTTTGTGTAGACCCGTCGTCATCATATGCCCTCCCATTATGCAAAGTTGGCTTTCCTGCATTGCGTTCTTGTCTACGGTCGCCGTCGGTTGAGCAAGAAACAGCTTCGCTTTAAAAATACTTTGGCTTATCTAGAGATACTGCAGATGAAAAAATACTTTAAAATACAGACACGCGCGCGACGCTCTTTTTTCTGGCTCCTGGAAAATCCTCTTCTATGAAGTGCTGCCTGGTGTGCAAGTAACCATCATCGCGACAACGTTGCAGGCTAAACTAGACAGGTGCAACTGTTCGATGAAGGTTGATTTCTTAGGGCACAGAGATAATTATTTCGCCAGAGAAGATTCTGCCCACCCTGGATCAGTAATAAGCCCCCATGTCCCACGCTTAACGAGCGCAACTCGCGGCCCTCACCCCACGGAGTACCTGACCACAGCGGCTGTCAGTACAGCGACTCAGCAGAGGGTGCTAAGAATCGGTACGCACGGACATCAAGTTGGCAACGTATAACGCGCGAACGTTGTCTAGCCAGGGATGTAATATTAAGTGTAATACTAGATGTAATGTATATGAAATATTGGAGGAGCTTTCAGAGGTTAAGGGGGATATTACAGGGTTAAGCGAAGTTAGAAGAAGAGGTGAAGACTTCATGGAGTTGATTATCGAGCATATTCTGTTATTAAAAACCTCAAGAATGCAGGAAGGTAGGTGTTGAATTCTTAGTCTGCCGAAAGATTACAGGAAACGACCCGCCGCGGTGGCTCAGTGGCTAAGGCGTTGCGCTGCTGAGCACGAGGTCGCGGGCTCGATTCCCGGCCACGGCGGCCGCTTTTCTGATGGAGGCGAAAAGCAAAAACGCCCGTGTGTACGAGCTTTCGGCGCACGATAAAGATCCCCAGGTGGTCCAAATTAATCCGGAGCCCTCCACTACGGCGCGTCTCATCGCCTGCGTTGCGTCGGCGCGTAAAACCCTACAATGAATCAATTACAGGAAACGTTGAAACAGGACCGAATTCGCGGTTCTACCGCGACTTGACAGCGTGACAGCGTGGACATGCTAGCTGACGAAACAACGATTGGAATCGCAGTCACAAGTAGCGGTAGGACAAACTAAATGTGCAAAAGAAGCTAGTAAAGTAACTCGCAAAACCAGTGCGCAGCATTGGAGCCAGTGTTGTACTGAACGGCGTTCCAGGGAACGGCGTTCCAGGAACTAGCTCCTTTTTAGAGGAACGGGGGAACGCCACCGTTTCATTAAGCCTCGGTGGAACTGTAACGCTAACTCGTAGGGTTTATGAAGGAATGAGAGGAACGGCGTTCCTTCCGCAAACGTTGCACAGCTAGGATTTGGCTATGTTGGATGCCGAGGCTCGAGTACGAAAATCCACAAGTCACTACGGTGTTTGTCTTCCTATAAGGTGGCCAATTTGTCAATGGAATGTGCTTCCTCGAAGGTGGAAAGCAGAAGAGTAATCACACAGCCGGTCGCAGCTTCTGCTTGCTTTCATGCCGGTTGAGCTTAAGCGGCGTTCGAAAGGATGAATACCGCACCCGCGAGGATGATTTTCACTTTTCGTCGTTTCTCTTGGGAGGCCAGGATGCGGGTCTGGCCTACAGAATTGTTTCCTGCGGGGAAAGATTGTCGAAATTCAAACGGCGCTGCGCGGTCCCTTGTGAAACTACCGTATCTGTATTATTGTCAGTGGCAAATACCACATTAGTGTGCGCGAGGCACGGGTGCGTTGTTTGGGGGGGGGGACTTGCGCTCGCTGGGAGGTCATTCGAAATGTCACCGGCTATCAATACAGCTGGGTGCACCGCAGTGTCTTTTAAGAGTCTCGGGATGTTGTCCTGCTCGAAGGTACAGAGTACGCGCGCAGTGCATCACGGTGCGGTCTTTCGTCGATCTGAAGTGCCAGGTCGACGGAAGTGCCAGGTCCTTTTGTATTGCACGCGTCGTGTTGACAAAGGACAGGAATTTCGCCATTGTCGGGTTCGATTCCCGGCCGCTGCGGCCGCTTTTCTGATAGAGGCGAAAAGCAAAAACGCCAGTCTGTACGAGATTTCGGTGCACGTTAAAGATCCCCAGGTGGTCACAATGAAACCGGAGCCCTCCACTACGGAGCGCCTCATTGCCTGCGTTGCGTCTGTGCAATCAATCAATCAATCAATCAATCAATCAATCAATCAATCAATCAATCAATCAATCAATCAATCAATCAATCAATTTATTTATTTATTTACATACTCTCAGGGCCATTCAGGCGTTACAGGGAGGACAGGGTACAAAGTACAAAAATAGTAATAATCAAGTAACAAGCAACAAATGGATGAAAATGGCAAACAATCTCAAGTTATACAGCCAAGAAGTGCGTTTTTGAAAGTGGAATGATCTGTGATTGATACAACAGAGGCCGGAAGGCGGTTCCAGTCCCTGCTGGTTCTGGGTACAAAAGAATCATAAAAAAGGTTAGTCCTGCATTGGGGTATGCCAACTTTCAAATCGTGGTCTATGCGAGATGATAGGTAGCTGGGACGAGTGAAAAGACTTTCTTTTAGGATTGCATTGGTATAAAAAATTTTATGAAAGAGTGATAAACGAGATAGTTGTCGGCGGGACGAAAGATCTGGAAGATGTAATGAAGATTTCATTTGCGTGACACTAGCTAAACGGGAATAATTTGAAAGTATAAGTCGTGCTGCGCGGTTCTGGAGTGATGCGAGTGTGGAAATGAGCGTGTTAGTTGGTGTATCGCAAACTGATGATGCGTATTCTACTTTTGACCGCACTAGCGTTTTATAAAGCAACAATTTTAGTGCGGTAGGGGCGTAAGAAAAGTTTCGACGAATAAAACCAACCATCGGGTTGGCATTGTTCGTTATGTGCTGAATGTGAGTGGGCCAGGTGAGGTCATTAGTAATGTAGACACCAAGGTATTTGTAACTCTTGACGGGGGATAAAGGCAAGTCATTCAAAAAATAAGCGGGGTCATGAAGATTTGTCTTCCGTGAAATTCTCATTGATTTGCAATTGCAAGTGTTAAGTTTCATCCTCCAGCGGTCACACCATGCAGAGATGTTGTTAAGGTCAGATTGAAGGCAAGAGACATCGGATTGGTTAATAATTTGTCTATATACAGTATAGCCCACTTATAGCGAACCCGGTTTTAACGATATAGCGGTTATAACGAACAAATCTTCATTTCCCGTTACCATTGGTATACATAGATTTTCTGTCCAGATATAGCGAAAAGCGGATATAACGAAGTGATTTCGGTTTCCCGTTGTGTTCGTTATAAGCGGGCTCGCCTGTATTACGCAATCATCAGCGAACAGCCGTATGGATGAAGAAACAGATTCAGGAAGATCATTAATATATGAGAAAGAGGAGAGGGGCTAAAACTGACCCCTGTGGAACACCGGACGTCACTGGGTGAAGGTTGGATTGGTAACCATTGACACTGACATATTGGGTGCGGTTATGTAGGAAATACTCAATCCATTTAAGTATGCTCGCGTCTAGGTTAAGTTTGCTCAGCTTAAAGAGAATAAGTTGATGGGATACGGTGTCAAAAGCTTTCGCAAAATCGATG
The DNA here is from genome assembly GCF_048455015.1 of Haemaphysalis longicornis. NCBI lineage: Eukaryota > Metazoa > Arthropoda > Arachnida > Ixodida > Ixodidae > Haemaphysalis > Haemaphysalis longicornis. The sequence goes on from NW_027526245.1 coordinate 31,694,595, forward strand.
AAGATGCAGTCAATGAGCAACGAGTGATTTAACGCCGAAAGAAGGTCATTGGTAAAGGCTATTAATTGGGTCTCACAGGAATGATATTTACGAAATCCGTGTTGGTATGGTGAAAAGAAGAAATTTGATTCGAGGAAACTAATAAGATTAGTATAGATTATATGTTCGAGGAGTTTACACGGAACAGAAGTGAGGCTAATTGGTCTGTAGTTAAAGGGAGAATGAACATCACCAGACTTGTGCACTGGGACCACCTTGCCGATACCCCAGTCTGAAGGAAGGGCGCCACTTCGTAACGACTGAGAATATGTATGACAAGATAATGGATAAGTATGCTTCAGTGCTTTTTAGAAACTTGTAGTTAATTGCGTCGACACCCGAGGAGGATGAGAGTTTGGCCCTACGAATAAGTTTAGCAATGCCTTCTGATTCGATTGTAATATCATTCATTCTTTCAAACGGTACGGTGCAAAAAGAAGGGAATGTTGTTGGTGTAGAATCTGTAAACGACAGGGAGAATGTGTTATTTAGGACGGCGCAACATTGGTGAGAGGATACAGGTGTATCATCGGGTAGTCTTAATTGTACGTCATTGGTTCGGCGCATGGTAATCACGTTCCAAAATTTCCGTGGATTAGTGTTTAATAGATCAGGAAGTGTTTGCGTAAAAAACGTGTGTTTCGCGCTTGAGAGAGCGCGTTTGTATTCTGAAGCTGCGGAGAGATAAGAGGATAGTCTGTTGCTCGACCTTGGATGCTTGTAGCTGCGAAAGATGCGCTTTTTTTTATTAAGAAGCCGTTTAAGCGTTGTGGTAAACCAATGCGACTTGTGCTGTGCCAGCCGACGCAGTGGGATATATTTATCTGTTAGTTTTTTTAACTATATCTTTGAATAAGCACCAATTATCATCAATGCTACGCTCCCAGAATTGCGGAAAATATGAATCGGCAAAGTTCGCAAGCTCCGAGTTAATTGCGTCAAAATTAGCCTTACTGTAGTCCCTAATTGTTTTGTAATACTTAAGCGGACGGGGTAGAGCGGAAGGAATGCTGAAGTGTATAACCGCGTGGTCACTTAAACCGGACAAAACAGTTAGGGAAGAGACAAAATCAGGTACCGTAGTCAATATTAGGTCTAGCACATTGGCTGAGGAAGTGGTTACGCACGTAGGTGTTGTTACAATTTGTGACAGATGAAATGTGTTACACAAGTCAAGAAATGCTAGACATTCCGAGAAACCATTGGTTACTACAGGCTGGTCTTCCCATGAGATTGCGGGAAAATTAAAGTCTCCCAAAAGAAAAATTGGAGCGCTAGGATACCTCATAGTAATTTTGCTCAAACAGTCAAATAGGTCACCAGAAAAGGTATCTGCGGCGTTAGGTGCACGATAACATGCGCAGAACACTGCGTCTCTGGGGTTCACCGTGATACTAACTGAGACGAATTCTAAAGAGGCGGGGACGGTGATAGGGATGGAATATGATACTAGGTCATTTGATACCGCAATCAGGGTTCCTCCGGCGATACGCTCGCATCGGTCACTTCTGTACACGTTGTCTCCTTTTTTGCAAGTAAACAACCCGCAGTTGGCCACTTTACTGGAAAGCCACGTTTCAGTTAATATGACTATGTCGGCTGAGCAAGTATCTATCAAGGCAGACAGAGAATCACGTTTATTTACAATACTTCTAATGGTGGTGAAAAGAAATGAATAGTCATGTTTTCGTCGTGCCTGAACAGCCGAAGTTTGCTAGGACAATCATGAGGGTGGTACAGTGGCAGAAGAGGGAGGTACAGCGGCAGAAGTACATGCATCATCGCCAGTCGCAGACGAGAGTGCGATATCGGCCGTGGTGCCGGGCATGTTCAAAGGTGTCACTTCACATACACTGTCAGTTTGCGCAACATACACATAACACCTTTTGTTGATGTAAAGCTTGTTGTACTTTAGGTTAAACTTCTGTCCACTCGCGTTACCAAACTCAAGCAGCTTTTTTCTTGAAAGCCTCGTTGACTTGCAAAAATGATCTTCCAAGGTTACACCACTGCCTTTCAGTTTGGATCGCTGGGACAGAACTTTATCCCTAGTTTTGAACGCAGCAAAATTAACAACCACAGGGCGGCACTTGTTCACGACGTAACCGCCTAGCCTATGTGCTCGCGCGATGCCTTCGTCATTCAGCTGCAGGGAAAATTTATTCGCGAGAATAGCCCGCACTTTTTCTTCTGTTTGGGACCATGTCTCGGCGGGCGTGTCAGTTATTCCATGAAAAATAAGATTATCCCGTCGAAACCTATCCTCGTGATCATCCAAGCGGGATTGAATGGCGGCATTCTCGCTACTAACAGTTTCTACAACAAGGTGTTGAATATCGGTTGGAGCAGGAAGGCTTTCCAGCGAGGTTATCTTTAACTCGACAGCAGCTAGCCTGGTGTTGATATTTGAGACTCGTTCTTCGAGCAGTTTTTGGCTAGCTTTAACCTCATTCAGGGAGGAAATCACTTCTAAGTGCCTTGATTCCATGGTTCGAGCGAGGGATTTTATGGCAGCTAGCACCTCATTGTTACTCCCATTTCCTTCATCGGAACTATCGATTGGAGGACCGGGATTTTGCTCCACATCACCACACATAAGTAGCAACTTCGTCACTCGAACACAATCACAAGCCAACAATAAGAGCGTATTTGGGCATGGGACAAGCAGCAAACACCGGTTACTAGCGCGCTTCGAATTCAAGAAGGAAGGACTAACCTGTGTAATCAAAAAGAATGGTCCGTCGCTGCTTGCCCATGCCCAGTGGTCGGTGCGGATGCACGCTCGCTATTTAAACTAGGTCCACACGATGACGGCAGCGTCGATCCGGTCGCCCTGCAGCGGCAGAGTTGCAGTGGGTGCACCGGTGTCGAAGAAGGCGATTCCGGCGCTGCAGAACCGTGTCGCAGCAACAACAGCGGGACCGAAGAACGAGCTTGCAGCGGTTGTAGATAGCCAGGTGGTATCGCGTCCGAGGCAGGTCACGAGCAGAAGATTGCCAGCAGCTGTGTAATCAAAAAGAACGGTCTGAGCCACGTTCGCTCCATCGCTGCTTGCCCATGCCCAGTCAATCAATTAATTTTGTCATTGTTGGGCATAATTTCGTCGCGCGCTGCATGGACAATACCCGAGAGAGGCCGCCCGAAGGTCGTTGACCAGCGTTCACAGTTGCTTTAGTTGATTGGTTTCAACCTGTGCTATACTTTCACTTTGAAGAGTACCTGGGAGTATGAGTGATAGTGAGAGGGTGGATCACGTGATTTGTTTGTTTATTTATTTATTTAAAATACCTTGCAGACCCGGGGGGCATTGAGTAAGGGGGTTGACATGAAAATTACAAAAGGAGCAAGCAGCCATTACTCGGCAGAAAAGGTTGCAGGGAACTAAATACTTCGATACACAGAATGCAAAATCAGAGAAATAACAAGAAAAAAAACGCGTATGTACATTGCAGTGAAATAACGCAAAAAGTACTACAACGTTCATAGCACACAAACCACATCAAATGAAAGGTACAATTCTTGTAGAAACATTTTACGAGAGAAAATGCGAAAAAAGAATTAACATATTTGCCACAGATAGCGGGCACATGACACGCACAGAAAAGAACTGAATGCAAGAAAAAAAGATTATATTGTTGCAGAGCAAGGAAAACGCTTATTTACAAGTAGTAAACGAATCTGTCTCTATTGGCAGATAATTAGGAAGGCAAATTCGGACAGGCAGCTAGGTCCTTCAGCTCGTGCACACGTTAGTCCACCCGAGCGTCTTCTTCTTCCTCGACGGATAGCCAGGCTGCCGAACAACCATGGCACATGCCCACTTTGGGGGATTGCGCCCTTTGCAAGTCGAGTGTCTGGCCAGCTCATTTCTCTAATAAGTTCCACGCAGCAATATTGAAAAAAAAAACCGCAGACACTTCAAACACCTTGCCTAGTGAAGGAAACAAGATGATGCCTAATCATATGTGCTGCTCTGAAAGCGCTCGTGTAGAAGATGACGAAATGTTTCTGTTTATTCTCTGCAGCAATGCTATCAGCAAGGCTATTCCACAAGCGAATGGCCACAGGAAGCGCCGAGATGTTAAACACATGTGTAGAACCATACATACGGGAAAAACGTAATTGGTTATTTATTCTTTGCTTGATGCGATTTGGATAGGTAATGTGGAACGAGTGCAGTTATAAACATATTTGTGGAGCAACGATAAAAAGGTGATATCGGGGCGTGGAGGGAAAGATCAAGCTTCATTTGTGTTACGCTGGAACGGTGGCTGTAATCACGGGAGATGAGACGGGCAGCTCTATTGGACAGTACAAATATTCGGGTTTTGGGATGTAATAAAACATCAATGTAACGACCCGTTCCAATGTTCGAAGTGGAACTGGAACATGTTCCTTTCGCAATAAAGGAACTTGCAACGGGAGCTCGTTTCAAAATTTGGGAGTAACGACGAACGAGCTTTCGTTTTAGTTTTTGAGGAACGTGTACAACACTAATTGGAGCACATAATGGTCGGTGCCCGGTTTATGAAATTGATGAGGCGGGGCGGCCAGAAATGACTAGCCATCCTTCTGGGGGACGACGGTCTTTTCCGCTGGACCACCCCTTGCTGCCCTAGCGCCAGAGGGCCGTGCTGTAGCGCCTTGGCGCGTCGACTTCGTGCTGTCCTGTAGGGTGGCCCAGAATTTTTAGGTGGACCAACTACTCCAGTGGGGCCGCCGGTGCTGTCCCTGGCTTCGTGTAGCCATCTCAGTACAGACAACAGCGGCAGCAGAAATGAATTCAGTGGTGTGATTGAGTATTCTCATTACTCTTGTCATGATCCTTTTTCTCTTTGCGTGATTTTTCCCTCAAATATTATGATCGACAGGCTAGTGCCGTCGATGTAGTCCGTCTTACATTTACGCTATCGCTGGAAAGGTGCGTTTATCCATGTGTATTTATCATGCCTAAATTACACCAGTAGGCTTGTGTAGATGTCTCCGATACCATTGATAAATCGAACGGCAAAATGCATCAACTATGCCTACCATCAGCTAGAGCCAAGTGTCGTCCCTGGTGTAGGTGGCGATGCCTGCTCGACCATTACTTAATTTGATCCGCATTTGAATCAGAGACTATATATGTTCGCCCATGTGGTGCGTTTATTCTGTCTGTGCTGTCGGCCATTTTTATAACAATCTCTCGGTAACGCCGACGCCGGATTTCCGCTTTATGGTGCATTTATTGGTTTCCCAATAAACACAAGTTACACTCATTTCCTGATTATGTAAAACGTCCAAGAAAATTTTCTGCGCTTGTTAAATCTATACGCTCACAACAAACCACGTAGGAGCACATCCCGTAATTGTACCATTTGGTGAGTGTATTGAACCAATTCAACTGTGTTGATATCCGAACCTGGATTCCGATTTTCGTCGAGAAGGCTATGCTGGTCGTAAGGACGCACACTGAACCGTTTTGGGGCACCGTATCTTCTTTGTGCCCGTCTCTGACGGTTCGCGCACTGCAGGATTGCGCTATGGCTCGTCTTGCCAGTTTTACACTCCAATGGTGGCAAACAAAACTCTTTCATGAGCTCCCTTTTGTACCCCTTCCTCCGCGTCACCGTCAGCTCTTGTGCATTCGTGGCACATGTGATGCACATGGGATGAGAGGTGTGCGAAGCCTCAGTTAAAAACCCCTTGAAAAACATGAAAACATTGTGTTCAGATACATTTGCGCACTCTGCAACAAATATTGCTTCGAGCTCCACATCACACACCTTAAAAACTGCCATTGCGACTCACAATGCAATGGCCAGTAATATTCCCGCACATCGAGTGCAAGCTCAAATAATTCTGCCACCATCGACGTGATCAGGCTTGTTCAAATTGTTGACCTGCCTACAGGCCGCCTCGTGTCACCAGCAGTTTCCGGCTCACCTGGCGGGCTGCAAGGCGCGTCTTACGCATCACGTTCGGTGCTCTTTATTGTTACCGTGAAATACTTTCCTCTTCTGAAAACTAATCGCAAGCGAGGGAACAGGATGTTAAAAAAACGTCTTTTTACTGCCGCAAAGCGCCCGAGAACAGATGTGTGCGCTCACTTTTCCCGGAGGCCAATATACGGCTCCAGCAACCTTGACCCGGCTGTGATACCTCGATCTGGTACGCCTAGAATAACCCTCAGCCTCAAATAGACAACCAAGTGGCAACAGTTCTAGATGGCTGCACTCTGAAGGCGAGCTGTGCCGCTTTACGTTGGATGACTATCGGAGCGACGGGCTAGTGCCAAGGCATTGACTATTCCGCGCCCTCTCAGGAGACAACATGGCGAGCTTCTTGCTTTCTGTGCTCGTGGCGCTGCTTGTTCTGACCGGTAAGTAATATTTCAGCGGCTCAACTAGAACCTAGGAAATCGAAGGGTTGGCAGGAGATTTGCCTACTGCATGATCAAGCTGGGAAGAAGCCAGTGTGTTGACGACATGGGTGATGTTTTATTGAATCAGGATGATATAGAAAACCGGTCGCATAGAAACATTCTTTTGTTCTTTGGTCTGTCTGGGGGGGGTAAGGAAATGTGCGACGGATCGGAAAAGAAAGTGATTGATTTGTGTGCAGAAAAGTTAGGTGTAACAGTGCCAGCCTCCGAAATCGAGCGTGCCCACCAAATCGGCAAGGTCGGGGGCGAAAAACCCCGGCTAGTTATTGTGAAATTTGCGTTTTTCAAGGACAAGCAAGGAGCCATATCTGGTGCTTCAGAACTAATGGAACGGATTTCTCTATTGGTGAAGATTATTCCAAAATAGCTCGCCAGCAAAAGAAAAAGTTACTGAAATACGGGAAGCAAACTGATGGTCACAACCAAATACAACAGTGGCAGAATGGAGGCTGAATCGGAAGTAAATCGTTCGTGTACGACAGCACAAGTGACAAAGTGAAAGAATGCGCTCAATAGCGGTACATGGGCGCTATAGCGTCGTCGCGCAAAAAGAAACTTCCGGAGACCCAATCAGTTATTGTTGTCAATTGCCGAAGTTTTAAGAATAAGGCTTACGAGTTTGATACCCTAATTCGAATTTCGCAACCCGACGTTGTTTTTGAAACTGAATCTTGGCTAGATGAACATATTCCAGATATTGGAGTTTTTTCAACGGGCTACACAGCTTACCGCAAGGACCGTAAACGCACTGTGGGGGGTGCCCATTCTGGCTCAAAACAGCATAGCAACCGTACCAATACAGAGCGCAGATAGCAACTCCGAATCTGTATGGTGTAGAAGTCGCAAGGGAACGGTTTAGTTTTGGGGTCTTTTTATCGGCCTCCTGGTAGGTCTAGTGTGTTACCTTTGCTTAGTTTATACAAAACGCTTTCGGCCCTTTCCTTCGAACTAATTGTGCTGGCTGGTGATTTTGACCTGCCTAATGTTGCATGGTGCAATCTTCGTCCCGTTGAAAATAGTCGGTCGGAACTTCATTCTGCTGTTTTCGAGCTTAACACAGTTTATGACATTTTTCAGTTTCTCAACTTTCCAATACGACTGAGGTCCGCAAATAATAGTGTTCTGAGCCTGCATGTTATGAATCGTAATAATTTATTTAGGTCGGTTATCTCAACTACAGGCATAAGTAATCACCATGTCGTTGCGGCCACCATAGAGTGGAAAAAGATAGAAATGAGGAGGCCTCGCTCGCGAAAGGTTTTCGCATACGATAGATGCAGGTTTGATGCCATCGATTCCGAACTTGATACATACCTCCCGTCATTTATCCAATACTGTCAGTACAATGTCATCGAAAGGTTGTGGGCTTTGTTTAATGAAAAACAGTTATCTTTGGAAAACATTCAAGTCCGATCAAAAATTGTAACTGCCAATCGTCGTGGTGATAAACCTTGGATTATTAAGGATATACGAGCGTCAATTAAACGGAAGGCTAGGGTGTACAAAGATTATGGTAGAACGCGAAGTGCTGGATTATTTAGAAAGGGTAAAGGATTGACCTCTAGCCTGAAGGAGCAGATGAAGCTGACGAAGCGTGGGCGTTTATCGTCCCTTAATAGTACAATCAAAACAAATCTAAAAGAAGTATGGCGTTAAATTAAAAGTGACAAAAAGGACATCAGTGGAATTCCGTTTATCATGCATAATGACGAATTTCTTAAGGATGATATGAGTAGAGCAGAATGCTTCAATGCGTATTTTCAAGCAGTTTTTTTCTCCGCCAAGCCCGATATCTCCGGTTACGACACTCAGTTCACTACCAGCATTTAATGACATTATAATAACTGAATCAGGTATAAGAAAGATTTTGTAATAAACTGAATTCCCACTCTGCGCGTGGTCTCGACGGTATTTCAAAGTACATCCTGGAACGTTGTGCTGATCACATCGCTCCATTTCTAGTCTTATTGTATGATGTATCGATAAGGCGTGGAAAACTGCCACGAGAGTGGAGGCTAGCCAATATAACGCCTTCGCACAAATCCGGTGACAATGATAAAGTATTTAACTATAGACCGGTATCACTAAACCCCCTTTGTTGCAAGACACTAGAACACATAATTTGTTCTTGCCTTATAAAACACCTTCAACATAATAATTCAACAGATAACGTCTCAACATAGCTTTCACGCAGGTCTTTCTCAATTGTGTTGCACAGCTAACCGAATTCGTACATGACATCGCTTTATCTTTCGACCAAGGCATTCAAATAAACGTTGTATTTTTGTTCATGGTGGTCAGCGCGAACGAAAACCTTGTTACAGTTGTATTTTCGAACTTTAAAAAGATTTTGAAGTCGTCCCCCATAGTCTTTTGCTGCATAAGTTGTCGTTTCTTGGTATTCCTAAAACCCTCATAGACTGAATTAAGGGTTATCTAAGCAGCCGTAAACAATGTGTTGTGACAAATGGGGTTTCTTCATCACCAGCTGAAGTGCTGTCCGGGGTGCCACAGGGGTCTGTTCTGGATCCGCTTCTTTTTTTATGTTTATCACTGATTTTTCACTGGGTTTGAAATCTACAGTGAGGCTTAATGCTGATGATTGTGTTTTGTATTGCCCAGTCAAGTGTGTTGATAACACCACAGTACTGCAGTCTGACCTCGATAAGATTGCGTCTTGGTGTGCTAGGTGGCAAATGAGTTTAAACCTAACTAGATGTTTTCATGCGCAATTTACTAACAAAAAAGGTAGTATCCAGGTCGTATTACTGAAATTCCTGCGCAGTACAAAAGGTAGATCAAGTTAAGTATCTTGGCGTAACATCAACGGCAACACTAGATTGGACCATTCACGTAGACTTAATCAGAGCCAAGACTTCACGCTTGATTTATTTTTTTTTTCCAAAGACATTTTAACGACGCTTCGCCACCACTCAAGGAAACTCTGTATATTACAAATGTGCGCCCGATCCTAGAGTATGATTGTGTTTCTTTAGACACTTTCACTAACGTTCTGAAAGAAAAGTTGGAAAGTGCAAAAAAGGGCTGCCATGTTTGTAACAGGTAATTACGATTTTAGAATAAGCAGTTCTGAAATTGTACAGGCCTTGGGATGTAAACCCCTTTCTGGACGACAGAAAGTTCAAAGGCCTAAACTTTATAATATATACCATGGTAAGACTGGAATAAATAGAGAACGGTATTTACGGACTTCTAGTTATATGTCCGAGGGAGAAGATTACGTACATAAATTTAGAGAACATACCTGTTAATTGGATGTCTGTAATACTCTTTTTGTACAAATTGCATTAGCCAATGAGTCGTGCTACAAACACTAATATTTTCCGATGCTCATTTCCTACCAGCCATTGATTGATTCATTCGTTCTTTTGTAAGGTTTACCGCGCCGGCACAACGCAGGCGATGAGGCGCGCCGTAGTGGAGGGCTCCGGATTAATTTTGACCACCTGCGGATCTTTAACGTGCGCCGAAATCTCGTACACACGGGCGTTTTTGCTTTTCGCCTCCATCAGAAAAGCGGCCGCCGCGGCCAGGAATCTAACCCGTGTCCTCGTGCATAGCAGCACAATGCCTTAGCTACTGTGCTACCGCGTCGGGTAGTCACTGAAACAGCATTTTGAGTCGATGGAATAACCCATATATTTAACGTTTGTTTGTACTTCTTTTGCTTGTTTATTTTGGATATGTGTAATTACAGCTTTCGTTGCACTCCTTTGTTTTGTACTTTTGTTACAATGCTGTGGTTTAAATGCTCTGGTCCTTTGGTTACACAGCCGATACAAAGCCGTTCCACTCTTGTGGAATCTTATGTATGATTTTGGTTTGGTTTTATTTTGCTATTTGTATTTTGTTTTATGCTGTAAACCCCCTACAACAATGCTCAATGGACGGTGAAGGTACTTGTAAAAAATAAATAGAACCTGTCTTTAGTAGTTCAAGCAGCTACACGCAAGGGGCGTTCTTATGTTAAAAAAATTACTCGGGAAAAGCTAAGAAACACGCACGCTAAACTTGCTTTCGCACGTAGGTCGTGCGCTTCCTCGGGCAAGAGGTCCGTATTAACGTAAACCCGCTAATTACTAGTTTAATTACTGCGTTCAGTACATGCTGTTGTAGTTCAAGGCTGCCCTAATAAAAAAATTGTCGAAGCTACCACTAAGTCGCACAAGGCTTGAACCATAGCGGAGCTGGAGGCATTGTTTCTATGTAAGCACTGAAGGACACACCACCACGAATTCGATTAGGTTTGAAATGGTTTATTTACATGTTCCGCCGTCGCGTTTCACCGTGGTAGTGGTAATCATGTTCACATACACCTATATTATCGTCTTCCTGAGGGATGAATGGCGGGCCAGGATGATTTTGTCCGCAAGCTTTGACGTTTCTCCCAATCTGTAATACGTCAGCACGCGATAGAACCGGCGGCATACGGCTTCGCAAATTGGGCGTCTGTAGCCCAAGCTGTCTTGTGATCCTGGACGCGAAAACTGGACGAAAACACAAAACGGGATAGACACAAACAGGGCTTGTTTGTGTCACCCCTTTTTGTGTTTTATATGCGACTGCATCTCATTCACTCGCCTTGTCCCTCCATACGGCGTTGTTGTTCTCCGTCCACACCCCTTAACCATTCTCCTCGCCGCGCGAGCTGCGCTCTCCGCCGCTCACCCCCTCTCCTCTCCGATAGTGAACACTCTCTCGCGACGGGCATTGGATTGGATTCGATTAGATTGGCTTGGCTTGGCTTGGATTGGATTGGATTAGATTTGGATTGGATTGGATTAAAGTGGATTGTGTTGCGTCATAGCCACGCCACGTTGCGTCATAGCCGCGGCCGGGGGTTCACGGCACGTTTCACGCGATGAGAGAATCAACCTAACGGAAACAACAACGGAACCCCCTATGCGTCGCATCTACACAGGGGTTCCCGCGAGGGGAGTTGGGAGAAATTTTTATCCAGTTTTCGCCCTGTTACCCTCATTGGTAACTCCATTGCCCGTTTAAACATAGTTGTACATTCTCTTTGCCAAATACTGCTGAGAATTGGTTGAACCATTAGTAGCTCCCGATGTGCCCCAGTCCATCACCAGTTCTTTTGCTCTTCAGTCGCAATCCAGTGCTGAAACTCTTACGGCGTCCACCTTTATGACACTGCGCACAAATCATGATGCACCGGCAGGCGAAACCCAGAAGTGCCATACCAGCTGCGTACGCAGCGGGATCGGCCATGCTTGATCGGATACTATCCTCAGGTGACGGCGATTGCAGCCCGTGCTGTTTCATTTCCTCCCCCTGGCAGGCGTGGTCGCTCAAGGACGGAGAGAATCGGGTGCAGGTACGCGCGTGAGAGCACAGCTGCATGCCGCTGTTGCTGCAATAATCGTGCGTCTGCGTCGATCGGTGCTTGCTCCTTTCACGTGGCGAAAGCATGGGACGCCCGCAGCAAAGCGACATTTTATTTCGCTACATCCTCTGCCCCTCGGTAGTCTATTCCAAAAGGCTATGCGAAAGAGAAACACGTCAGTGGCGAAGTGGACTCATACAATGTGGCAAAAACTTCCTCCTTGTAAAAAGATTGCCTCGAAATTTGGCAAGTTATAGCTGAAAAAGACGTCCGCTTGCTACAGAAAGAACGGAACACGGGAAATATGGCTGCGTTCGTCTTCATTCGTGAACAGCCAGCTTCGTGGGCGGCGTCTTGCGCAACGATTTATTTGCTCATAGGGCCACTTTAAATAAATCTAAACTTCGTGTTAATTACAGAACCTGAAACCTGGGCAGTCAAGGCTGACTTCAAATTTCTTTCTTGATTTCGATTTTTTTAATCTTAAGCGTCCCTTTAAAATAACTCTGACTCTTTAGGAGTTTCAGTTATAAAGGGAAGCGTAAGATTTAAAAAAATCGAAATCAAGAAAGAAATTTGAAGTCAGCCTTGACTGCCCAGGAGTATGAGTTATAAAGTACAGTCTAAATGAAGTACCTTGACAAGAACAGACCACGATGTGATAAGCGCATACTGCAGAACTGCAAACAGATGGCGTCAGCACGAGATGCCGCCACTTTGCTTGACGGCCGAATTCTCGGCAACAATAAGATGGCGAATAGATAGAAGGCCTCAATCTCTTAAGTTGGAAAAATTATCCTAGTCCCTTCGATGTCCCCATATGAAGTCTTCCGGCAGCACGGGATTGTGCTTGAACGTCGGAACAACAATCATGAGCTGACCGGCCGTTTAAATACGTCTGCAATGGGTATGTTGGGAGTGAGAAGCTATGTATGTGCTTTGCTGTCTCAAGCTCAGCATGTTTCCTTGCTTATGCACTGCAGCATCCTCACTTTCAAAGTTGCGTGGATGATACCTTCAAGCCTTGTAATCTGTCAATGAATATGAACCAGGTCAACTGGAGAGTTCATTACCTTCACTTGGACGCGCAGTAGATGTCCCGCCAGGTGCGTTTTCCGGAGATCCTATTGCCTGATCGGTCACTACAACCCTACCTACTACGCAGATCTTCTAGCCACATTCTGAACTGTGTGAATGCGTACAGCCGTTGCTCCTTCTAGCAGCATTCCCATAATCCGCATATGCCTAAAATATTCAACTTTTATGAACGACAGGCGGATATACCTTTTTTTTTCATTGGAAAGAAGTTTCCGAGAGCTTGAAGGAGTACCGAGACGAAATTTCAAAGCTTAGATAACTATGTAAACGGCTTCCTTTGTATATGGAGATATCAACCAGTAAGTTTCAATAGCAACCGTTCAGTATACCATATTTTAAACGGGGTTTACGGGCACAAGAAAGCTTAGCACGGATATCCTTTCGCATGATGCCAGCTGCTCCTCCTGGCTTCAAACTGCTCACATGGGAGCCCCCGTGACATGCCCACGCGCCGGCTGCGGTTAGAGCGCGATGCTCCGGTGTGTGCATCACGTCACGGGTTTTGGAAATTACGCCATGCCGGTGGGGCGTGTGGAGATGTTTACGATCACAGGCGGTCCGGGCGCGCGCGCGTCTGCACCGGCAGTGGTGGACGAGAACTGTGACGTCACGAGCGTCCTCCTGACATGGCGGCCGCCTCGGTGTTCGTTTTGTGGAAAAAGAAAAATGACATCAGCAAATGAGTCTGTAAACAAAACGACATGCACCCCTCCGTCCAACGACGACGATGGTTGAACGCGAAGCTTTCACGTGATGAATTCTTTGGTTGACCAATACCACATTGCGGGTATGTGCTACTCTGGAGCCACGCACTACTCTCGCCTTATGTTTGGGTTTACGGTGTACGGCGCGAAAAGGTACCTACTGCTTGGCTTTCAGTGGAAATTTTTTTAGTGCGTGCCGGTATTAGGAGTTAAACCCCAAGATGTGCCGTCAAGCATACAGTCCTAAACCTCAAAATGGGAAGTTAAGCCTAACGTCTTGTGGCTAACAACCTTACGGTGCGCACAGAACGCCGTTCTTCTCATGGCGGTTTCATTGGTCGTCGTCTGAATTTTCCAGACCGGTTTGACCGTGTTGACATGGAGTAATTGGATGGACGCCGGCTTCATAACGCGGGGGACCCAAATTCGGTTCCGGCCACGGGAAGCGTTTTTTAGATGCGAAGCATCTCATGGTCGGGGCTATGACCCTCCCTTGTCGTTGTTGCGCCGTCCACACAACCACCGCGCATGCTCGGATTGCTGAACGACCGGTGGTGTCTTACCCTTTAATGGCTCCTGGAGGCGTATTTCCAAACACTTCGCTACCCAGAGCACCCACGTGATACGCCTGTTATCGCAATGCAGAACGGTTAATAAATGTCATTGGCTGCGCCTCAAACCTAAAGCGACTTAAAACATACAAAATCCCTAGTATTAACAAAAACAACGCGTACATTTGTGTTTCGAAAAAAAAAATACTTTAGAAAAAAAGGAGAAATGGGGTTCGGTCGGCACCATAATCCCGGGACGCTCGCCGCCGAGTCTGTACAGAAAGCAGCTGCGTCCGCGGATTGCCTCGAAAGCGCGTCATCCATATTTCATATTTGCCGCGCTTTCGAGGCGCTTTTTCAAAGAAAGTGCTACGAGTTGTGCCGCGCCTCCGCCAGATGGCGCCACAGGTACCGCGACCGAGAGAAGACGCAGTGAAACATCCCCCTCGCGAGGGGCACGATCAAATGCAGAGCATTTCCGGGGACGCACGACGTTAAGTAGTTTGCGTTACGTTAATGTTGTTGCACTTGTGGCAACTGCTGACGAGAGAGCGCTCGTCAGCAGTAATTTGAATGAGTCAACGATATAAGGCGCGTTCGTAGCGTCCCATTCTGTGTCGGCTTTGTGGCGCAGTGGGTAGAGCACCATGTACATTGCGTTCCGCCCGCAGGGTCGAGGGATCGAAACCGGGCGCCGGATAGTGTTTTTTTTATATAGTAGAGAGGGGTGCGGTGCGGACTACGGACGTCAACGCGGGTGACATCGTGAGTTACTGAAATGCTCTGCATTTAAAAAACAGGCAAGGAATACAAAAAAAAACTGAGACATAGACCTGCAGGGGCTAAGAACCCAAGCCGCCAGCGCCGGTACTCAGGACATTACATCGAGGCCACACAGTCCGATCAGTGGGCGCTCACGCCGACGCCGGCGGGGCCTAGTCCCGAAGACGTCGTGAACGTGGGTGGGATGTGGAGGCTCTGCGCATCCCGACCTCCCACTCCCTGCTGGCCATAAATAAAGTCTTTCTCTCTCTCTCTCTGGGCTGCCTTAAGCAGGCGCTCAAAAGTATAGCGCGCGCACTGACATCACACATGTCACGTGGGTGCTCTGTGCAGCGAAGCGTTTGGAAACACCCCTGCTGGAGCGACAGTGTTGCCGGTGTCTTCCTGGGCCGGCACGAGACACGCCCGCTTCACGCGCCTTCGACGTTTCGTCGTCGTCGGCAGCGACGTGCGTCGGTGAATCTCGGCGGGCCATGATTACAAGCAGCCCACAATCATCCGGGGAACGTGCATCGACCTCATTTTCAGCAACTTTAGGGTTCATCCACTAGAACAGCCCTTGACTTTACATTTCACAGACCATAAGGCGGTCATAACTAAAGCGGAACGCCAACCACAGCTCGACGTCACCTACGTTGAACATGATGATGATAATGCTTAAATAAAGACAAATTCATACCACGTAAAACGTCTCTCTCTCTCTCTCTCTTCAATGACTCTCCACTCTAACACCCCCCCCCCTCCAATAAAATCACACCATCTTCCCGTAGGGGAACCCTGAGTAGTATGCGAAACAGCCATGGGGTAAACGCAATTTCCCATTTCGTAATTTCGGTAAATGAAAAGTGTGGTATTTACCATGGAAACCGCCACGGAGAATTGGCGCCACGAAGAAATGGCGCCACGAAGAATTGGCCACCTCTGTTCCGCGGCAAGGTCCTCTCACTATACTTCCATTGACCTAAATCACAACTGACGCCAATTTGCCGGTCAGTTGCAGTGAGAGGAGTTGCTTAATGATATTTACACGCTATAGTTAGCGCCTTTTTAAGATCTTGTTCTCAGCACAACTTCACGTGTGCCTGTTTTACCTGGCCCGTGTACCTGTGCAACGGTGTACCGGTTCGTGTACGTGTACCTATCTAACCGTATACGTTTCAGAAAAACGCTTAGGAAAGATTTACCGCCCTTATTTGATAAATCGCGATTTGTGCTGTCACAAATCGAAGACCGGAAGAGCGTACGGGACGGGTGGCTGCACGTGCTTTCGCACATTAAGAATTTTCCGTGCACATAAACCAGTGCAACTTACGGACAAGGACGCCTTCAAGAAGCTCTTCCGTGTATTTCTACGCGACATATTTTTGTGTTTTGAAGACCAATTTAAACACCTGTTTCAACAACAAAAAAACGTCTGCGGCTTAACTCAGTTATGCCTGGGTATTCGCAACGAGAGGTGTAGAACATACGCGTCGCAGTTGCACTTTCAGCCAGCCGAACCACATAGTCCGTCCCACGGAGTGCCTTCACCTCCTCCAACTGCATTGTATGGGCGGCCAGGCACGCCGCTCTCCGAACTAGTACATCACTCTTCCGTCTCTGTTGGATACGCCGAGCACGTTCCCCTTGCCGCTCGTTGCCTCCTCCTGGTTTCATTCCATCGTTGATCCGCGGCCCTGGCACGAGATCCGAAATAGACGAAGAACCATCGTCATCTGAATCTGGCCGCTTCGTACTTACGACGCGTCTCGAGGCGTGCGGCTTGTTCTTCCTCCGTCTCCTCGGCTCGTTGCCGCCTATTGGTTTAGTTCCGATGACGAAGCCTGGCTTCTTTCAGTCCCTCCGACTCACTTTTCATATCTGACGACGAATCCCACCGAGCCGCCCCTTCTCTATATACGATGCAACGCCGGCTCGTCCTGTGTTGCTGCAACAGGGTTTCACCGGCTCCTCCTCTGACGCCATGCCAGATGGTGCGGCGAGGGGCGCTGGCAGCTTTGGCGGTTGCTAGGCAACCACTCAGCTCGTGGTGCAGCCACCGGCCACAGGGAAACAGCGAGAATACGGCCATTGTAGCTCTGGCTACAAAAACAGCGCGTTCGAAAGTTTGATTCCCTCGCAATAATACTCTGTGCTCATAGGATTGGGCGTCTTCAGTTATGACGACCAAGCCTGTACGACAAAATTGCAAACGTGGTGGTTGCTAGCATTTCTTTGCTGTACAGCATGACCGCAGAAAAAAAGGAGTGTGCTTTAAACCTAAAATTGAAAAAATAACAATTCTTGGAGAGTACACAACATACATGCACTTCGCAAACTTTTTGACTTCATTACAGTAATTACCCCGGGGTAGTGATTGGTCGAACTTTTTATTTTGCAGCGCACGAAGACAAAATATTGCTCTCTACTTCTGCTAAACCCTCAAGTATCGCTTTACGTTGGTTGAAGTGCAACATGCAGACTTAGCACAACTCTTAAAAATTCCCTCTATGCCCCTTTTCAAGCAATTACACTGACATGTGCCGTTTTTTTTTTCTCGTCCACTAATAGGAATAGCGGCCCTGCCAAAACCGGACGTCGAGGGGCGTGCGAGCATTTTCGAGCTGTTCAGCGACTTCGCGACCAACGCTTTTTTCACGGCAGTGAATGCCGGGGGAAACTTCCTGGGACTCATTGGCGTGCCCATTCCCGGCTACACCGCCCCAGGGACAGTCCCTGTGGTGCCGTGAGAGCCGCGTCTCTCCAACCTACCATTTGTCCCCGCAGGGAACATGATCCGAAGGTGTGGCGGGGCCGTGCGTGAAGGCGGCACGAATATGTAGTTGGAATGCGGGCAGTTATCAATAAATTATTATAAAAATGACCATGCATCTCTGACTCCTCGAATAAAATATACTCGCTTAACTTATGACACACGAATCAGCTTAGGGACCGGAACTTTTGGCAAAATGCATTTTCTTGGCGTCTGTAACATATAAGCATAAACAAAGCGTATGAAATCATTCAAACATAACGTTTATGTGCATGTAAGGGCCGGTTTTGAAGTTCGTGTCTATATGGGCGTATTAGCACCTAAAAATGTTTTTTTTTGTATTATCTACGAATTTTTGAGGGTTTGGTTTCATCTTCTGCTGGTCACACCTCGGCAAAGTTGGCGCGGCTCACTCAAACTCACTCACAATTTTTTTTTTCGAATCACCACTCACTTAAACTCACACTCAATGCTGAGTAGCACATCTGCACTCACTCAAACTCAAACTCACATTGAGCGCAAAACTCAGAACTCACTCGGAGTCAAAACTCAAAATGTACTCAAACTCAAAATGTACTCAACCTCAAAGTGGACTGAGAACTCAAAATGTACTCAAACTCAAAATGTACTGAAACTCAAAATGGACTCATAACTCAAAATGACTGAAAACTCAAGATGAATTCAGAACTCAAATGTATTGACAACTCTCTCGTGCTAGGAATGTACTGGGGCTCAGATGGACTCTGATTTCATTAGGATTCAGTGTTTTCAAATTCACGCGTGGTGAAAATATTACGGGTGCAAATTCGTGAGCTCAAACTCTTGCATTCGATAATAACGTGCGCTGCATTTTTGGAAGGGGAACACGGACAGTGAAAACGACAAACCATACGATGGTGCGCACCATCATATGGTTTGTCTTTTTCACTGTCCGTGTTCCCCGTCCAAATATGCAGCGCACGTTATTATCGAATTCAAGACTGTACCAACGAGCCCCTAAACATGCCTTTATTATCTTGCATTCGGTACGACATGACACCGTAACTCCTGTGAGGTCGGAAACAATTTTCGTTGCAGATTTATTACAGCACTACCTACTGGCCATCAGGATTAGCGCTGGTTGCAAGCAATTGTACGTATATATTGGATACCAAACTCTTGATGTAGGCTCCGTGTGCGTGTTCATGACAGAGGTGGTCCAAACTCGATGGTGTGCTGGGGCCCTGGGGCGAAACAAACAAGATTGGGCGAGGTGACGTGCGCTCACTGCTCAGTTCATTTACGTCGAAGCTGTTTAGTGTTACGGTCCCGTGCATTCTTGCTCTGCATCCTGAAAAAAACGCCTTGTGTCAAAGCGAAGTGTCCCTGCGAATCTCTGAAGCGCGAGGCGTTCATGGGTATGTCTTTGCTTTTTAAGGCGTAGTCTTCTTTGCCGAGTACCACCCTCTCCCTCCCCGGCCAGGATCGTGTAACGCCCTGCATTGCCACAAAAATGCGGATATCACGGAAGTACAACCTGTAATCATTATAAAAGCGTAAATGCAGAAAATTGACCACACTAAATGTTAAAACACTAAAAAGAAGAAATAATAAGAAAAAATATCGAAAATCGAGAACCGTGTAACACGGCAGTCATGGATAGTCTGAGATTGGGTTAAAATTCAAAGAGATGTGGCGCTTAAGAGTGTGGGGTATCAAATTGAGGGTCTCGAGGAGGGAAATCACATGGGACAAAAAATGCTTCGTGTCCATAATCATGACTTAGTTATCGTAACTTGTATTAGCGAACTAAAAACGCAAGAAATGGTGCGTTTTCAGGACTTTTTCGTAAAGGCACCATAAAAGCTTGAGCCTTAATATTCCCATCGTGCGTTGACATGGTGCTTGCGTGTCTACTAAAAATTATTTTAGTCGATTATAGCACGTATTTTTTAGGCAAAGCACTTAAAAAGGAAAAAAATTGTTTTTGCCGAACTTCAGACCCAAAAAAGTCACCAAGGCCCTCAAGGTAAAATTACATGAGATGGCTCATTATACGCATCAGAACATTACCTTCTAATCTAGAAATTTCTTTGGAGTAAACTTTGCTTCAGGGGAGAAAAAGTTTTTAAAGTTCACAATGAGACGCACTTGTGTCCACCGTTGAACGTTGAACTGTGTCCCCAACTCGGAACACATACATGCCGCCGGCCTTTTTTGTGGCAGACATGTGCAAGCGTGGCTCTCTACTAAACGAAGATGGTTTGTGTCGCTGGACACTACAAAAAATACACCGTAAACGGCACACTCCAGTCCACCACTTGTTATATTTGGGTTTTCACACACTCACTTCGTACAGTTGCTGTTCATATATTTCAGAGTGCAGTGCTTGAATACAGAAACAAGGTCTGCCTCAACTCAAAGAAATTCAGGTGGTGGAAAAAATTTTTTTCAACGAAAATACTCCGTGAAGACCTCCTACACTTAATCGGCTACTAGCACAATTTTTTTCAATGAAAATGGCGGTGGTCGATTTTCGAGCTGGGAAGTATCGCGTGGAATGACCCATACCAGCCGCAAGACCGATCACATAAACCGGTGTGTGGTCAAGCCCAGTACAATGACCCTTGGTTTAGAAACTGTCCCAACTAATTCCAACAAAGAGGGTGCTTTGCTGTTACGTTATCCGAGGTTTCCCACTCCTCTCCCCCCATTTGGAAACAAACGTTGGCACTGTACAATATCGACTTAGGTAAGCGTTCTCACGTGCTCCACCGTCAAGGACAAGGGGCCACACGTTATGTCCAAGATTTTTCCGACGTCGGCTCGGCAGAAGGATGGACCACCCGCAGCCTGGTATAGGTCACCTAGGCGTTAAACATACGGGCTCTTCCAGACCGCTGATAATATCTGTAAGCCTGCCGACCCAACCACCCGCATTATTGGTAACCGGAGAAAGGTGATGGAGCGGGTGGGAGACTTGCATTCCAGCCGTAATTACCTTCCGTTCATTTTTCCTACATATGTTCACGGCTTGAGGTGTGGAGACAACCTTGGACAGAAAGACACCGAGAACCAGATGGAGTGAGAAATAGATGGTGCTGCCTCTCCACTGTCAGCAGTTTATACCACTTATTTTTTGGTTGCGGCACACTTTTAGGAAAAGAAAAGGAGCGTAATGCAACAGCGTTTTTTTTTCTTCTGCTTGTGCCGACATGTACCAGCGGCCACCAGGCAACGCAATAAGGAGCACGATAAGCATCTTAATTAAGATCAATCGAGTGTTCATTACCTGTTTTGGGGGCACATTTAGAGAATAAAAAATTGGAGGCCAGCTTATTGAAAGGCCAAAAAATTGAAAAAAGCCAGCTTATTCAAAAACCCACAAACATAGCTTGAGATAGATTTATCCCGAGCTATGCTTGGGCTTTGTAAGCCTGCAGTAAAATATTGTTGCAGTTATTGGCAAATTGCAAAGAAATAGATATTCATTTGCAATAAATAAATATTCTTCCCGAATTTCTACCTCCAAATATATTTTCATGCCACGCCATATTGCACAATTATCCGTGAAATATAACGTGGTGCAGCGATCTGTTCGAGATGAACATTAGAGACGCATATGTCTATTTACAAGCAAGATTCGAGACAATGTTATTGGTTAACGTTAGATGTTACTTTCCTCCATCTTTTAAGTATAACCGTGGCATGTAAGATAAGCAGTTGAGTGGCTAAGACGTCGTGCTGCCGAGCCCATGGACGCGGGTGCGATCCCGATTGTGGTGGCTGCCTTTCTGATGGAGGCGAAAAGCGAAAGCGCCTGTCTACGTGTGTCCACATTTGGGGCCGCGTTAAAGATCCCCAAGTGACCAATATTATTCTGGAGAGCTGCACTACGGTGCGCCTCATAGCCCAATTGTAGCTTCGGCCCTTCAAGCGCAACAAGAAATCAATCGAAATGAGCAATTTAAAAGTTAAGTATCAACTTTTGAAACTATTGTACAATGTGATCACTATCTCCTTTTCCGGTAGCCGCGGGGAGGAGAAGCACGTAAGCTGACGCAAAATATTGGATGGATCAAACATACGTGCCATTTCTGTAAAACTCTATTCCCATTAAAAAAATACACTATATTGGACCATTATATTCACACAGCGGCATTATGGTAAGATGGCTTCAGTTACTCAGGATGGAGTGCTGCCTGTGAGTGCCATCAGCCGAAGCGCGCTCTTACGTGTATGTCTGAAACCTTGGTGATGAAGCAGCATTCAAACTGTTAAAAGAAAGGGGAACACAATCTTCGCGTAGTTATATATTCGTAGTCTTGGTTGAAAACAAATCAGGTAAGTATGATGTAAGGTCTACTTATGCGGTCAGTGGCCAGGCGCGCAGGCTGCGCGTGAGAACCCGCCACTCTGTCTAGCGACGTAGCACTGCCAACACTGCGCTGCAGCCGTTGCCAATTCGTCACGGCGTGCACGGGAGACGGATTGTCTGGCCCACCGCATACCACAGGGATAATCCCCCATTGAGAGAACAGACAGCGCCGCCAGATTCCGGGAACGTCTGCGTGACGCGCTGAGGTGGTGAAATTACCGGCGTCGGGACGAGCGCCACACGAGTCTCCATTGTCAACGCACCCTGGTCAGCATGACGCACTGTAGCCGTCTTTCCCTTTCACCCCGCGGGGTCGCACGTACCTGCTCGTCTGCGAGCGTACCGTTGACCCGAAGATGGCGGCGCCTCATTGAATATTCCGTGGCGTGCTGAGTGACAGCTGTCTACGTGAATTTGGGCACTCCCATACGCGTGTACGAACACTGCAGGGGCGTTCCCGAGAGAGGGTGATCTCGAGGTTTTATAAGGCCGAACTTGGCCGTTTGAAATCGTTCTTGTCTGAGCGCCGAGCTGGGCAGTTCCCGGCGGGACAAGGAGTCTCGACCGTTAAAGCTAGGTTGGGATTTGTGAGCCCCCTAGATAAGAGGTTAAGATCGCGTCGGAGGTTTAGGGTACAGCGCCGTACCGGGCAACTAGACGGATCCTGCGGCGAGACAGGGTCTCGGCCGTCGTTTCTCGAGCGGTTTGTGTACGCTCCGAGAATAGGAGAGTTAGACGAAGTTGAGGAGCTCGAGTGATTTGTGCGCACTTGGAGCTAGCGTCTAGCTGAAGTTGGAGGAGGTTTTTCGTTTTTATTACTCATGTACCCAGTTTTCCTACTGTAAATAGCTGTATATAAACTATTCCTTTCACTTAATCAACACCAACGCCTTGAGTTCGTCAATTCGACCGCCGTCTCCAAGAACTTCAACACCATCGCCCTGCCAGCCTCTTGCGAAGTCAACCGGAGCCCGGGCGATTGGGTTCCTGATGGACACCGGACTTCGGGGAAAACATCTTTACGTATGGTATGCACAGTATTCTTGAAACTTTTGGCGGTAAGCTCTAGTCGGAAAATTCTTTATAATGCTCGCTTTTTTACTAGGGTGTTTCTGTCAACGTCAACAATTTTTCATGTTCAGTCCTGTACGAGATTAAGATGCGGGCTTGCGCAACGCCAGTGGTTTAGGACACAAGACACTAAACTTAGGGCAAATATGTATTTTTTGGGGACGTAAAATGCAATGAAAGTTTCCCGATTTGGCAGAGTTTGATCAGTGATAACCAGTTATGATGGTTAAGATTAAGGAATGGTATCCAGCCAGGCTCAGGTCAGCCTTTTTGTTTCACAATTCAGAAATGCATAAATAATGGCGCGCGAAGCAATATCCGCGCCTCGGCATAGGAGCGCGCTGGCGAACGATGCAGACTTGGAGAAGACTGATTGCGCTTTACGCGTTTATGTACGAAAACGTTTAAGTTGCTATATAAACAATTATTTTGACCGTTATAACTTAATAGGGCTGACGGTTTCCTCACAGGTACTGAATTCTTCACCATTTCATCTCCTTATTTCCGGGTTGGAGGCCGTAATGTAGGTCACTACAATAACTTCACAAACAGGCTACTCATTGCCACCTTTCACCCTCAGGCATCGTGCATAACTGTTCTGTTAGGCAATTCAGCGTCTCTGTGTCGCGGAACTTTATTTGGTGCTCGGTTAATTCTTCCTGTGTGAAAACGGCTGCTTGCACGGCAGCACGAGTTGCTTGTTAGGCATCTCTCCCTCTCTCCCTCTCCCTCTCTCTCTCTCTCTCTCTCTCTCTCTCTCTCTCTCTCTCTCTCTCTCTCTCTCTCTCTCTCTCTCTCTCTCTCTCTCTCTCTCTCTCTCTCTCTCTCTCTCTCTCTCTCTCTCTCTCTCTCTCCCTCTCTCTCTCTCTCTCTCTCTGTCTATCTATCTATCTATCTATCTATCTATCTATCTATCTATCTATCTATCTATCTATCTATCTGTCTGTCTGCCTGTCTGTCTGTCTGTCTGTCTGTCGGTCTAGTTTTTCTACGGAACGTATCACTACCAGAACACGGGACACACAGCGATAGAATGGCTGAACGTGACCTTCGCTATATCTTCAAAACCAGCTGAACTTTCTATGCTCGATAACGTTCGTGTGCGGCACCCTTTTTCCTATTAGGGAATGGCAACTCCGACAGAGACAAACGCACTGCTCTTACAAGTAGAAATACTAGTTATGCTTCCTCAGCCGGCAAGTCTTTGTAAAAGTGCCGCAGTGCCGCTTTTCACTGGCCCACCACGAGGGGGATTTTGCTTACTGCACCACCACATTACCACTCGCGCCCACTTCGCGTTCATTGCGGTTTTCATGGTGCGGCCGGCCGGACTATAAGTGCAGTACCCAACGTCGCCGTACCCAATGTGACGCCACCAGGGGCGGTATTCTCGTAACTGTCCCTTTTGAAAACGTCCCTTTTGCGTCCCTTTCATCGTGACGTACTTCCGGTTAAGAAGTGGACGTTGGCAGCATGGAGCAAGGTTTGCAGTATTTTTGCCGCGCTTGCGTTACGTCACTTCCGGTTGTTTGCTTTCAGCCAATCAGGGCTCGCCAAAAGGGACACTTTTGAAAGGGACGCAAAAGGGACAAAACTCGAGAATACCGGCCCAGGTGCTCGACCTCAGATAATAATGGCGTCATCGCGTGCAACAAGTGGGGCTGATCTTATAAGGGTTGAAGGTTACACCAGTCCCGAAACGTTGAAACCCCATTACGAGTACGTCGGAAGTAGCCAGAGCGGGGACAAAGTTGTCTACAACTGCAAGCACTTCAACAAGCAAAAATGGGGGAAGAGGAACCCTACGGGGAACTTCCGGCGTTATCTTGAGGTAAGTGCGCGACTGCCAATCTTTGTATCCGGACAGTGTGTTCTGGATATGTATTACAGTCGAACCATGCTCTAACGAAGACTAATATAGCGAATTATGGGCTGTTGTTTATAAATAAATACAGTCTTGGATTGGTCACGATTAAGGGCCAGACACATGTCCGTCTTTGCAGCCGGTTTTCGGCGCCGATAAACGTTCCGGAAACCGCTCCCCACCGCCGTTTGGTGGAATTGGAGGCACATGGTGCGCGGATGCCATCGACGCGTCGGGCCGCTTAGCTCCACGCCGTTCCGTCGTGCGTGCATGCAGCCTTTGGCAGCCCGCACAAGGGTCGCATTGACGCTTGACGGAGTTCTCCTGGGTGCCCCGCGATGCTCGTGATTTCTTCTCGTAGGTGATTGTTTCTTTAAGTAATTGGGGTCAATTACATTCATTAATAGCTCAAATGGCTATGATTGGCCAAGCGTAGTTTTGAAAAACATTTTAGTTTTTGTAGTACATTTTAGTACTACAAAAATAGAAAAAAAGTAATGCCAACATTGAACATACCAAAAATATGTCCTACATGTGTTCGAAAACGTAGACGTAACTTATAAAGCCAACAAAAGAACGTTGGAATTACGAAAAAAAATTGAGGAGACGAGCCAGTCATGTAACGCCCTGCAGTTCCACAAAAATGCAGAATTGGCGGAAGTAACACATTTAATCGTTGTAATAGCGTAATGAAGTAAATGGTCAAACAGAATATCCCCCCATATACACAGCATAACCATTTCGCAAAAATGGGGACGAAATTTTATAAAAATGCATTGTTACATATATTCCGAAAAACGAAGATTCAACTAAAAAATCCCGGAAAAGAACGACGGCAACACGAATAAATAATCGCGCAAACGGACGAACCCAGCCCTACGCCTGTCACCTGCGGAAGAACACAATATTGGTCAAGTGAATGCGCTTAATCAATAAAATGGTGCAGTTTGGATCATTGTCAAAAAAAAACAAAATAAAAAATCAAAATAAAATAACCCAGCGTATTAGGCTACTCATAGCCAAATCTCGCTCTAAAGAAACTCAATGAATACTAGCGGCGTAAGAATGCTAAGCATTATTGACAATTATCTGGATTTCTACAAATGCTTTTCTCATTCAACTTGGCAAGAATATGGTTTAGGTGGTTGTTCTTTTCACATGAACTTTAATAAAACCACCGAATCAACCACGATAAAGGAAGCCTTCACTGACACGGAGAAAAAAAGCACTGCAATGCCGACGCTTCTCAGACATGTTGCTCCTAATCTTACTTTATGCAGCGTGGTCTTATGCAGCGTGCAGGCGAAAGCGATACGCAGTTGTTTTTTGATCCCATATATTTGCTTCTGCTCGTACCAGAGATATCAGCAGATCGTTTTCGGCGATGCGGGCCGCCCTTGAACTGCTCGTGGCTGCGGTGCAGGAGAAAGCCTCCTCGGGAAATCCAGGAGCGGAGGACACACCGAATACAGGCTCCACTTTGAAACCCGCGCGAAACGTCATGAATGACGCTTCCGCGCCTCGTGCTGTTATTGGCTGCCGCCCCCGGCCAGTTAATTGCCGACACGTTTGACGCGTGGCAGCGGCGGAAAATATCTAGCAGGTTTGACGCATGCGGAGAGCCGGTTTTGGGTGCCAGGCGGGTGCTGTTCCGGCTGCCGGAACGGGGAATCGCGTGCACAGACGCGTCCCTCTCCGCCAATGTGTCCCTCGCTTTAGTCTTTTTGTAACAAAACCGCAACCGTAAAAGCCGCGCGATATCGGCTCTAACTCAGAAATATTTGTTGAGCGCAAGGCTCAAAACTCGAAAGTGAGCATAAAAATGCAACATAAAAAATTCAAATTTTACACAACCTTTCTTATTCGTTTGAAAAAATTACGAAAATTTTCGGCGTCCGGGGCAAACGTGAAGTTGATTGATTTCATTTCACGTTTTTATGTTCCGGTCCATTTATTTTGAAATGCCAAAACGAGATACGTTTACATTACCTTGTTTATAGTGGTTTCGAAGCCCAGAGTAATAAATTTTTGTATCCAGGGTGCTGGTGCGAGCCAGATTGCTGATATTTTAGAGCTTGTTTTTACCTTTTCTATTACATCAAATATCGCATATAACAAACTAATTTGCTTCCCCGATACTGCTTCGTTATAACGAGGTTCAACGCATAGCATTTAAGGGAGTATTTTTTTGAAGTCATCGAAAGAATTTTAGTTGAACTACGGCTACCGTTTATTATGCCTATAGTTTTTAGCTTATTCCTTGACCCACCTTTTCAAAATAAACAGGAACGTTCCTAAAAAATACACAGAAGCGTGTTACCTCTGCCGTTGAAAGTATAAGTTATGTTCAACTTGAGTGTTTTCCGGGCAGTACGGTTCGCTGACTCGCTGCGTTTTACATTTTTGTGCTAAGACAATTGATTGATTGATTGATTGATTGATTGATTGATTGATTGATTGATTGATTGATTGATTGATTGATTGTTGGGTTTACCGCGCCGACGCAATGCGCGAGATAAGGCACGCCGTAGTGAAGGGCCCCGGATTATTTTGGACTTCCTGGGGGTCTTTAACGTGCGCCGAGATCTCGTAGACGCGGGTGTTTTTGCTTTTCGCCTCTATCGGAAAAGCGGCCGCCGCGGCCGGGAATCGAACCCGAATCCTTTTGTTAAGACCTTTTCCCCTGCATTTGTTACTTCAGATGGTGCATAAGGATGAAGTACAGGAATTTGGAGCGACGTGCGAAAGGACACTTGACACGACGGTTGCGGTGTTCAGACAGCAACAGGCTACAAAGCAGAAAGTTCCAACTTCTGCCGAACTTCAGAAAAGCTTCCATAGATATGTGGCTGATATGGTTGCGCTTGACGGCCTTCCTTTGTCCGTCACCAAGGACCTCGGATTCAGGCGTCTCATAGAGTTTTTAAAGCCCGAGTCAACCTTCCATCCCCGAGGACTATATCAAGGTAGCTTGAAGAGCTGGCTTCCCACTTGGCCCTGCCGGTCCTTCAAGAGAAACTTCTTAGCGTTCCATCGGGAACACTGCATTTTATCGTGGACATTTGGACAAGCCGTACGCGATACGCAGTGCTTGGCATCAGGGTTCAGTACGTCAAAGACTGGCAGCTGTGGTGCCATACGCGTGCGTGCGTGCGCGTGCGCGTGTGTGTGTGTGTACGTGTGCGTGTGCGTGTGCGTGTGCGCGTGCGTGTGTGTGTGTGTGTGTGTGTGCGTGTGTGTGTGTGTGTGCGTCCGTGTGCGTGCGTGTACGTGAGCGTGTGTGTGTGTGTGTGTGTGTGTGTGTGTGCGTCCGTGTGCGCGCGTATGTGTGTGTGTGTGTGTGTGTGTGTGTGTGTGTATGTGTGTGTGTGTGTGTGTGTGTGTGTGTGCGCGCAGCCTCTGATTCTTGTAGACGATGATGTTTTGGTGGTCTGGCACTAACTAAATTTTCTGCGGCTCCCCTGAACTGCTCGCACGTGCACGGGTTACGTGGCGAGCAAAGCTGAGTTTTGGGCTCTTAGAACTACACGGCAACATGTATATTGGCATAGGACTTAAACTAAGGACACCGCTGTTCGAAGTAGCAATTCGCATTTTGTTTTTACCTTGTAATCACGTGCGGGGAAGGGAAGCGGAAACGAACGGTTTCTGAACTTGGCGGCCACTGGCTGCCGTTGTCACTTTCTTGTTGGGAAATGCACCGCCGCCAGGCATTCTGAATGTTTTCTTTGTACGGCAACTCATAGTAGCACAGTTCGGGCTTGAAGAATGCATTCGACAAACAAAGCAGCATGCTTCAATTTTTAAGCATCTCGTGCAGTGTAATTTGTCCACAAACTGGTAAAAGCAGTCACAAAAAAAAATCGAGATTTCTGGCTGCCCGGCCCACAGCGGGGTAAAAGATTCTGAGTACAAAAATTTCTCCCACCTCCCCTCGCGGGAACCCCTGTGTAGATGCGACGCATAGGGGGTTCCGTTGTTGTTTCGGTTAGGTTGATTCTCCCATCGCGTGAAACGTGCCGTGGACCCCCTGCCGCGGCCATGACG
Organism: Haemaphysalis longicornis; assembly: GCF_048455015.1. Lineage (NCBI taxonomy): Eukaryota > Metazoa > Arthropoda > Arachnida > Ixodida > Ixodidae > Haemaphysalis > Haemaphysalis longicornis. The sequence continues at coordinate 31,723,650 of NW_027526245.1, forward strand.
CAACGTGGCGCGGCTATGACGCAACACAATCCAACACAACCCACTTTAATCCAATCCAATTCAAATGCAATCCAATCCAAGCCAAGCCAAGCCAATCCAATCGAATCCGATAGAATGTCCCTCGCGAGAGAGTGGTCGCTATCGGAGAGGAGAGGGGGTGAGCGGCGGAGAGCGCAGCTCGCGCGGCGAGGAGAATGGAGGAGGGGTGTGGACGGACAACAACAACGCCGTATGGAGGGACAAGGCGAGTGAATAAGATGCAGTCGCATCTAAAAAAGAAAGGGCCCATCTCCCCGCGAGGGGGACTCGAGTAAATGTGTCGCATAGGGGGTGGGTGTATTGCGTTAACGTTTAGTGTTTGGGGAGTTGGTGGTAGTGAATGGGTTGTATCAGCAGCTTCTTGACGTAGTTTGAATGAGTCAAGGATATAAGGCGCGTTCGTAGCCTTTCATTGTGTGTCGGTTTTGTGGCGCAGTGGGAAGAGCACCATGTACCTCGCGTTCCGCCCACAGGTAGTGAATGCGTTGTATCAGCAGCTTCTTGACGTAGTTTGAATGAGTCAAGGATATAAGGCGCGTTCGTAGCCTTCCATTCTGTGTCGGCTTTGTGGCGCAGTGGGTAGAGCACCATATACCTTGCGTTCCGCCCGCAGTGTCGTGGGATCGAAACCAGGCGCCGGTAAGTATTATTTTTTTATATAGTGTAGGGGGAGGGGTGCGGACCTGTTGTTGAGAGCGAGGAGGGTAGCGTGATGCGGGAGAGGAGGAGTGGGGGAGAGGGCGCACCTGGAACGGCTGTTGCGGACGCCGAGGCACGCCGACAACGCCGGGTGACATCGTGAGTTAAAGAAATGCTCTGCATTTAAAACACACCTTGGAACGAGGCGGTGCAAGCAGGTACGAAGCGCTTTTTTCGCCGATAAGCAGGCACCCCACCTATCACCGTGGCCAGTGAGTCAACTTCTTTCACGCCAGCTCTTTTACTCATGATACGAACCGGCAGGCTGCACCAAAATGGGGGCCGTTGTATGGCACCATCTACACAGAACGTGTCATACTCCTTTGCGAGTCAAGTGCGTGCAGCTTTTCAAGGCTAACTGTGTATCGCTGGAATGACAAAATCTTTTATGGCCACGAACAAAAAAAAAAACTCTCTTAGCCCTTCCTCACTAAGGCAAAAGAAATATGTTGGGGATTGGCTAGGAATAATAAAAGCTCCACGCGCAATCCTTGCATGCCCTTATTTTATTTCTACTATAGTGATCCCATCGAAAGGGACTCCCTGAAAGCTACGTGTGGTGACGAAGGACAGGGAAGCCAGTTTGATTGTCTAGATACTGAGGGAAAAGCGATGACAAAATCAAGGAGCAGGTATAACACTGTCTGGTGACACTCGTCGGTGACGGTCATGTGGATTTTGCAACGAATGCAAAATGTGCTTCATGGAGTTTGTTTGAAGAGTTTGAAGTGGAGTATGATGATTAACATCAACCATCCGCTCTACACGGGCAATGTACGAACGAAAGTTCTCTCAAAACATCTCTGTAAAGTTAAAACAGCGATCACTCCACACAGACCAACTCCTAGCCGCACTGTACCCTCCTCCACCATATCGACCCCACCCAATATTACAGTACCTGACACTTTCTCCCCAAGCCAGGCACCCTGTAACATCTGGTCTGGGAGTGCCAACAATCCCCATCCCTCACACCCAATCCCCGTCTCACGTACGAGCTGTGGGTGGACCGGCTATCCAGCTCCTACCTCTCGACCCGGCGCATGCTGATAGACAGGACACGAGAAGCTAGCAAAGATCAGGGCAACCCGGACTAGCGGACGCCCCCCACCGGTGCTCTCACCACCCTGCACCATAAAGCTCGAAATTGAACATGGTTACTCTCTCTCTATCTCTCTCCTAACTGCACCAAATCGGTTCGTCGAGTAGTATAGACTTCGATACTCAATTATTCACGTCAACCCCGCCATGTACATAAATTACCAGAGACTTAACTTTGCAGAAAAGCTATACACCTTTGTCGCAAGACAGCAATTACACTCACTGTGACGCCCAGGAACACACAAGGGTGACGTTATGAATTTGACCAAAAAGCACTTCACATGTGTGAAGTACTTGCTGACTTCTTGCGCACATTTCAAAAACTAACATGAAATTCTTGATACAGTTTGCGCTACAAAAGTTCAGTCTTACGTGTTACACAGGTCTCAGTGGTTCAAAAAATTCAACAGACGGCCGTGATTAGATTTAACTTTTGCAAGAAGTCGGCCGAAGGTTGCAACCAAACTAATGAGTACAAAACACTGCAATCACAAAACTACCATCCCCGCCTCTCAATCAATAATGGGAGAAATGAAGCATGGATCTTCCCCTAACATCGTGGTCATGTGGCGCAGAATCGCTGGTTTCTTACATTACTAAAGTAAAAAGGCTCGTCCTTTGTCAGGTAGTGAAGTTTAGGCATTATTCATGGACATTGTTCGGTTTAATTGTATAACTATCATACTTTGTTCCGAGTGTTCAACATGAACAAAATAAACCACTTTTTATCTTGTTTGGAGAGAATAATAATTCAAATTACGAGAGATGGTTGGAGAAGTTGAGGTTTCTACACGTGTACTGGACACGCAGCTATCTTCACTTCGTCCTACAAATGATTCCAAATGGTTCTGGACACTTCATCGAACGCCGTTTCATGGAATAGTGCCTCATCGAACGCGGTTTCATCGATTATTCATTCTGTCCCAAAAAAGATTATCCATTCTGTCCCTGGCAGCAAGCTTTCCAAAAGCTTGCTGCCAGGGACGTGGAAACGCATCATAGATAGGACTCTACAAGGCTCATGTACCGAGCTCGCATGCATTTCCGCTGTCCTGATGTGCGCATGCTTGTCGCGAGCAATTGTATTTATATGCGGCAGGGGCGGCGTTTCGCTGATATCGCGATATTGGCAACTTAGACGCGTTTGGTGGTAAATGTAGCAGATGTTTTACCCCGAAACGTTGGCATACACCGCAATCGAGTTCACAACGACAATCCGTGGAATACCGAAGCTCTGCTCGAATGGCCACGCCTATGTTTGCAACAAGAAAGTTCAGCGCAAGTTTTTCTGGAAGTGCGAGCGTTACGGACCCTGCAGGGGACGTGTCGTAACTCTGTATGCCGTGAATCGACGCTAATTTCGTTTTAATAAACACGATTTATTGTATGCTTCTGTGTAATTTTTGTTGGTTTGCTGCACGCCAAATCGTGTTGCAGGACACCACGTGTGGTTATCATTGAGGACTCATTAACAAAATGATCTGAACTGGGCAAGGGTGCGAGGGATGAAGGCATCATTTGGCCTGAAAGTAGCTGCAAAATGGCCGAAAAAAGTGGCAAAAATTTTCATCCACCGGTGGCAGGCGCACGCGTTTTGATGAAACGGGCACCGCTGGTTGGATACAATGGCGTTATACGTAATGGCCTTGATGAAACGGGAATGCCATCGATGAAATGGTGTTCTACAAAGCGGCCGGCGATCTATGACGTGTCCCGGACCCATTCCAAACGTGCTTGTGCTCTCTTCCTGGTGCCACGACGTTGCATTCACGAGGTCGATCTCAGGCGCCCTTCTGCGGCCTTTTTTTGTGCAGCCACGGGATTTTTACGAACTTGCAAACGAACTGGCTAGCTACAGTTTTGCGTCCGATCGCCGTGGAGTAAGAAGTATCTCCATTTTTTATGCTGGCGCTCTAGTCCCGCGTATTCGCCGTCAGCAGAGCAGCTCCTCCCTCCCTCCGCGTATTCTGTTCTTCTTTGTTTCCTGCATGTATCCAGCTTTCTTTCTCGCAGGTCCGTCCCACCGCGCCCACAAACGAAATTGCTCGACTGTACCAGGTGCAGCGGACAGAAAATTGAAATCACAGCTACACCTAAACGAACGGTGCCTTCTCTTAGCATTCTTCGACCAAGGGCTGTTGCAATCCCTGCTGCTCATAGTTGAACGCGTCTTTGGAAAAGCAAAAACCAAAGCCCCTTTCTTAAGCGAAAGGTGAGAAAATGCAAAGAGAAAACGCAAATGTGTCTCCTACGCGAACTAAGTCAATTTCCAAAATCCAAACTGCTTCCGCAATGTCAGAATGGGGCGATCGGGTGGACGTCGACTTCATAACCCGAGAAACCCAGTTCCGATCCCGACCACCAGAAGTATTTTTCTTTTAAGGCGTTTGATGTGCGTTTGTGTAGACCCGTCGTCATCATATGCCCTCCCATTGTGTAAAGTTGGCTTTCCTGCATTGCGTTCTTGTTTGCGGTCGCCGTCGATGGAGCAAGAAACAGCTTCGCTTTAAAAATACTTTGGCTTGTCTAGAGATACGGCGGATAAAAAAATCATTCAAAATACAGACACGCGCGCGAAGCTCTTTTTTCTGGCTCCTCGAAAATCCTCTTCTATGAAGTGCTGCCTGGTGTGGAAGTAACCATCATCGCGACAACGTTACAGGCTAAACTAGACAGGTGCAACTGTTCTATGAAGGCTTCTTGGGGTACAGACGGTACTCTTTCGCCAGAGAAGATTCTGCCCACCCTGGTTCAGTAATCAGCCCCCATGTCCTACGATGAACGAGCGCAACTCGCGGCCCTCAGCCTACGGAGTACCTGACCACAGCAAGTGTCAGTCCAGCGACTCAGCAGAGGGTGCTAATAATCTGTGCGCACGGACAGACCGCCTTCGGAACATCAAGTTGGCAACGTATAACGCGCGAACGTTGTCTAGCCAGGGATGTAATATTAAGTGTGATACTAGATGTAATGTATATGTAGAATTGGAGGAGCTTTCGGAGGTTAAGTGGGATATTACAGGGTTAAGCGAAGTTAGAAGAAGAGGTGAAGACTTCATGGAGTTGATTATCGTGAATATTCTGTTAGTAAAAACCTCAATGCAGGAAGGTAGGTGTTGAATTCTTAATCCGCCGAAAGATTACAGGAAACGTTGAAACAGGACCAAATTTGCGATTCTCCCTGGAGACAACGTGACAGCGTGGACATACTAGCTGGCGAACCAACGATTGGAATCGCAGTCACAAGTAGCGGTAGGATAAAAAAAATGTGCAAAAGTAGCTATTAAAGTAACTCGCAAAACCAGTGCGCAGCATTGGAGCCACTGTTGTACGGAACGGCGTTCCAAGGAACGGCGTTCCTGAAACTAGTTCCTTTTTAGAGTAACGGAGGAACGCCACCGTTTCATTAAGCCTCGGTGGAACTGTAACGCTAACTCGTTGGGTTTATGAAGGAATGACAGGAACGGCGTTCCCTCCGCAAACGTTACACAGCTGGGATTTGGCTATGTTGGATGCCGACGCTCCAGTACGAAAATCCACAAGTCGCTACGGTGTTTCTCTTCCTATAAGCTGGCCAATTTGTCAATGGAACGTGCTTCCTCGAAGGTGGAAAGCAGAAGAGTAACCACACAGACGGTCGCAGCTTCTGCTTGCTTTCATGCCGGTTGAGCTTACGCGGCGTTCGGAAGGATGAATACCGCAGCCGCGCGGATGATTTTTACCTTTCGTCGTTTTTCTTCGGAGGCCAGCATGCGGTTCTGTCCTATCGAATTGTTCCCTGCTGGGTAAGGTTGTCGAAATCCGAACAGAGCGGTGCGGTCCCTTGTGAAACTAGCGTATCTGTATTATTGTCAGCGGCAATTACCACATTAGTGCGCGCGAGGCGCGGGTGCATTGTTGTGGGGGGACTTGCGCTAGCTCGGAGGTCATTCGAGATGTCACCGGCTATCAATAGAGCTGGGCGCACCGCAGTGTCTTTTAAGAGTCTCGGGATGTCCTGCTCGAAGGTACAGAGTACGCGTGCAGTGCATCACGGCGCAGTCTTTTCCCGTTCTGGCAGGAAGGGGTCAACTGGAGTGACAGGTCCTTTTGTATTGCACGCGTCGTGTTGATAAAGTACAGGAATTTATTCATTGGCGGGTTCGATTCCCGGCCGCTGCGGACGCTTTTCTGATAGAGGCGAAAAGCAAAAAAATTCCCTCGCACTTCCCCGAGGGGGAGAGTGTGTAAGTGCGAATGCACGGTTATTGATTGCGCGATTACGGTGGATATCGTGATCTTAATGAGTAGTCGAGAGATTACACACACGCACACAACTACAAAGAAAGATATTTCACTCGTTATTGCTGGTACCGTTGCCCGGTCCGCCATCATCGTTATCGAGATGCAGGACCAGCGACCGCTCTCGACGACGGCGCGCGCTCGACTAATACCCTCCCGCGCCACGCGGCCGCTACACGAGCACCCTCACGCGTCAGAATGCGGAGCGCCCGCTACGCGAGCGAGAGCTCTCCCGCCCGAAGTGGAGAGGAGGCGCCCAACACCCGCCGTCACTGAGCGGAGAGAGGAGGAAGAGAGTAGCGCGTGCCCATCTCCCCCCGTTGCTAGGGAAGACGAGGAGCGCGCGCACCCGCAGCTGTTGCTATGCGGATGACGGCGGCGGACGATTCAGGCTCGCTTAAGAAGTGCATTCGCACTTAAAACGCCAGTCTGTACGAGATTTCGGTGCACGTTAAAGATCCCCAGGTGGTCAAAATGAATCCGGAGCCCTCCACTACGGAGCGCCTTATTGCCTGCGGTGCGTCTGTGCGTTAAACCCTACAATCAATCAATCAATCAATCAATCAATCAATCAATCAATCAATCAATCAATGAATCAACCAACCATCCAACCAACCAACCAATCAATCAATCAATCAATCAATCAATTAATTTTGTCATTGTTGGGGATAATTTCGTCGTGCGCCGTATGGACAATTCCTGAGAGAGGCCGCCCGAAGGTCGTTGGCCAGCGTTCACAGTTGCTTTAGTTGGTTGGCTTCAACCTGTGCTATACTTTTACTTTGAGGAGTACCTGGGAGTATGAGTGAGAGTGAGAGGGTGGATCACGCGATATCTTTCTTCATTTATTTATTTAAAATACCTTTATAGCGACCTCTGGTTGGCGCTCTTAGCCGGCGCCTTGGCGCCGGCTAGAAAAGACGAGAATAAAGAGACGAGCGGCGCGTGCATGGTGCGCCAGCACGGCACGGGCAGTTCGATTCCGAAAGCCTGCCACGCTGGTACTTTCTCTCTTGCGCTAGCAGCGCCTTTGCCCGTGCCGCTCGCCTCTCCGCGTTGTTGGTGGGGTCCACGTTCTTGGGTAGCGGACGCAAGTATCGCGACGAGGACGGGGCGGTGTACGTGGACGCCGCCAGGAGCAGGAGCCGTCCGAACACCTTCGCGGCGGTGGCGGTGACCGCCGCCACGGGGGAGCTGAAGACCGCGTGCAGCGTGTGCGTCCGGGGAGCGAGCCAGGCGGAGGAGGTGGCAATCGCCCTGGCCCTGTGCGCCCCGGGTGTGCACACGACCCTGAGCGACAGCAAGACTGCAATCCGCAACTTCGCCAGAGGAGCGGTGTGCGAGGCTGCAGCGAGGATCCTGAGAGAGGACCGGGGGACGACGCCGGTCACGCTCAAGTGGTTCCCGGCCCACGCGGGCCGAGACCTGACAAAAGACGCACCGAACCGCAACGAGGAGGCGGACGCCGCGGCCCGTGGTCTCGCCACGTGCCGGGACGCGGCGGCCCTCGCTTCCGAAGAGGCGGCGACAGTAACGGCAGAAGAGGATCCCCTGACGGACTACGGCGGAATCCTCAAGTGGCACCGCGAACAGCGACGCGGCTTCCCGCCCCCACACCGGTACTTAACCAGGTGGGAGGCGGTGAGGCTGCGCCAACTACAAACAGAGACGGTGTTGACCCCGGCGCTCGCGCGCCACGTGTGCCCGGAACTCTTCGAGAGTGAGGTGTGCAGCATGTGTGCGCGGGCGACGGCTACCTTGGCCCACATCATGTGGGGCTGTGACAGTGTTGAGGACGGTGCGTACCCGCCGCGTGTGAGACAGTGTGTGGGCTCTGCGGAGCCGAAGGACCAGAGATGGGCCGTCCAGCAGCTCGAGGCAGCTCTGGCCCTGCAGAGGCGAAAGGGAACCCCTAGAGGGAGCCCGAGTAGTCCGAGCGGGGCCGGGGCACGGTAGCCTCGGGATCTAGGCCCGACACACGCCTATAGGACTGTAGACGTAGTGTAAGACGGGGGAGCACCGCGCCCTGCGTGGCCGGATTTGCTCCCTCCCATGCCGGACGCTTTGAATAAAGTCTTTTCTCTCTCTCTCTCTCTCTTGCGCTACGCTGCGACCCCGCAGTTCCCGACAGTGGTGACTCCGGACTAAGACATGACCGACCCCAGCAACCTCGCGCCCTCGGGCCCTCTTTTGCCTGACGTTTCCTCGCGGCCGCCGGACGTCGCAGTCATACAGCTCCGTCTGCCCACCTTCGTGCGCAAGAACCCACACGTCTGGTTCGCCCAGGTCGAAGCCGTCTTCGATCTGCACCGCGTCACCTCGGAGGCTACTCGGTTTCGCCACTTGCTTTGCAACCTGCCTCCGGAGGTGGCTGATGAAGTGGCAGACGTCATCGGTGCACCTTTGAACGATGCTCCATACCAGCGGCTCAAGCAGAGTATTCTGGACCGAACCACGGCGTCTGAGAGCGCGCGCCTCCGGCACCTGCTCACCCACGAAGAGCTTGGAGATCGCCGCCCTTCCCAGCTGCTCAACACCATGCGACAGCTTGTGGGCGCGAGCAACGTGGACTCCAACGGTGTACTTTTAAAAGAACTCTTTCTGCAGCGCTTGCCACAGTCCACTCGCATCGTTTTAGCTGCTGCAGGGGACTTGACCCTCGACCGCGCCGCCGAGCTTGCTGATAAAGTTCACGACGCGACTTCTCCCTCAGTCACCCCCCTCGCTTCGACAGCAGAGTCATCTGCCGTTGCCCGCTTAGAGACTCGGATCGATCAACTCGCCGCTTCCATTGAAGCGCTTCGGACGTCCTCTGATCGCCGATGCGGCTCCTCCCCACGTCCTAGCCGCCGTTCGTCTTCCCCGGGTGGTTCTTGTTCGCGCAGCCCTCGAAGCTCGGCTATCTGCTGGTACCATCGCACTTTCCAGCACCGCGCCCGTCACTGCACTTCCCCATGCAGCTGGTCGGGAAACGCGCCGCGAGATCACTAATGGCGGCAAGTGACCTCGCCTTACAACCTGGCCGCCTTTTCCTGGTCATGGATCGCATTTCTGGTTTGCGCTTCCTTGTAGACACGGGTGCTGAAGTCAGTGTACTACCGGCCACCAAGGATGAGCGTACTTCTAAGTCACCTGGACCTACACTTCGTGCAGCGAACTCTACCTCTATCGCCACGTATGGTCTGCGGTCCCTCACCCTCGACCTTGGTTTGCGACGCGCCTTCCGGTGGGTCTTCGTAGTAGCCGACGTCAATCAGCCCATCCTCGGCTCCGATTTCCTCACCCACTTTGACCTAGATGTCAGCATGCGTCACCATCGCCTGATTGACAGCAAGACGCGCCTTTCCATCCTGGGCATACTGTCTACTGTCGCTCCAACTGGCATCCGCACGCTGCTTCCCTCATGCCCGTACGCAAGAATCCTCGAAGACTTCCCTGAGGTCACGAGACCCTGCAACTTAAAGCAGCCGCCCAAGCATAGCGTTACCCACCACATCGTCACGCGTGGTCCACCAGTCGCAGCTCGGCCGCGCCGCCTCTTCGGTGAGCGTCTGGCGACTGCTAAACGTGAATTCGAGCACATGCTGGAACTCGGTATTATCCGCCCATCGTCCAGCAACCACGCGTCTCCACTGCATATGGTTCCTAAGAAAAGTGGAGACTGGCGTCCGTGCGGTGATTACCGAGCGCTCAACGCTCAGACTGTCCACGACAGCTATCCCCTACCCCACATCCAGGATTTCACAAGCCACTTGGAAGGGTGCACAATCTTTAGCAAAGTGGACCTTGTCAAAGCCTATCACCAAATCCCCGTCGAGCCTGCCGATATCCTGAAGACGGCCATCACTACACCCTTCGGCTTGTTTGAGTATGTGCGCATGCCCTTTGGGCTACGCAACGCAGCTCAAACATTTCAAAGGTTCATTGCCGAGGTGACGCGCGGCCTTCCGGCTGTATTTGCGTACATCGACGACATCCTAGTCGCGAGTCCTACTCCACAAGATCACTAGCGTCACCTCCGAGAACTCTTTGAACGCCTTCAACAATTTGGCCTGGTTGTCAACGCCCAGAAATGCGTCTTCGGGACGTCCGAGCTCGAGTTCCTGGGCCATCACATCTCGGCGCAGGGAATTCGTCCTTTACCCTCTCACGTTCAAGCTGTGAAGGACTTCCCCAAACCTACCAGCCTCCGCCAGCTTCGTGAGCTCCTGGGCCTGGTGAATTTCTCGCGACGCTTTATACCCCACTGCGCCGAGCTTCTGCATCCACTGACTGAGCTTCTTCGCACAACCAAGAGCTCTTCATCCGCGATTTCCTGGTCTCCCGAAGCTCAAGCCGCTTTCAACGCTGCTAAACAAGCCGTCGCCGATTCGGTGCTTCTCATCCACCCGAGAACCAACGTGCCCACTCGCATCATGGTAGATGCATCCAGCGTTGCAATCGGCGCTGTTCTCCAGCAGAGAATCGACTCCGAGTGGCACCCGCTGGGTTTCTTCTCTCGGAAGCTCCAACCTGCCGAGACGCGCTACAACGTTTTTGGTCGTGCGCTGCTCGCCATTTACGCCACCATCCAGCACTTCCGGCACTTCTTGGAGGGCCAGTCCTTTCACGTTCTTACGGACCATAAGCCTCTGGCGTACGTTTTCCGTACGAACTCCTCCAAGTACGTCGCACAGGAACTCCGTCAGCTCGCCTATTTCTCGGAATTCACGACGGACATTCGGCACATCAAAGGTACCGACAACGAGGCTGCTGACGCGCTTTCACGCATTACCTCAATCGGCAGTGCTGCATCTGCTGTGGACTGGGAACGCCTAGCTCAGGCGCAGATTCAAGACCCTGAGCTGCAAGCACTGCGGGACCACCCGGATTCCCTTCGTCTACAACTTGTGCCTCATCCGTTCGTGCCTGGCTCACTGTGGTGTGACATGTCAGCGGCGGCGCCTCGACCCTTCGTTCCGGCTGCCTTTCGTCGTGCTGTGTTTCACTCGCTCCACGACATCTGCCACCCCAGCATCCGAGCCACGCAGCGCCTCATCACACAGCGGTACGTCTGGCCGAGCATCAACGCTGATGTCCGCCAGTGGGCCCGTTCGTGCCTCGCTTGTCAGACAGCCAAGGTGACCCACCACACGAAGACCCCAACGCAGCCTTTTTTGCCACCTAGCTGTCGCTTTGACCACGTCCATCTTGATTTGGTCGGACCATTTCCTCCCTCCCGTGACTGCCGGTACATTCTCACAATGATTGACCGCTTCACCCGTTGGCCCGAAGCCGTACCAATTCCGGACATCACGGCAGAAACGGTCGCAAAAGCCTTCGTTTCGACATGGGTTTGCCGTTTCGGCTGCCCCGGCATTGTTACCACGGATCGAGGCAGGCAGTTTGAATGCACCCTGTTCACTTCCCTCAGCCGCTTGCTTGGCACTAAACACTGCCGCACCACAGCATACCATCCCTGTGCCAACGGCATCGTTGAGCGGCTCCATCGCCAGCTAAAAAGTGCTCTCACTGCGCGCTTCGATAGAGACCACTGGGTTGATCACCTGCCTGTAGTGCTTCTTGGCCTGCGTGCCGTCCTTCGTCGCGACCTCGGCTGTTCAACTGCTGAACTTGTCTACGGCGCACCCCTGCGGCTTCCTGGCGATTTGTTCGTCCCTACGGCCTCCTCGCCCCAGCCGCTTGAGTACCTCCAATGCCTGCAGGACTGCATGCAGCACCTGCGACCGGTCCCACCTCGGTCTTCAGACCACCGCATCTTTGTGCATCCCGACCTGGCGTCTTCGACACACGTTTTCCTCAGGCGGGACGCTGTAAAGGCGCCTCTTACCCCCTCCTACGATGGGCCGTACCGTGTCCTTAACAAGACCCACAAGTCCGCCACCATCCTCTTGAATGGCCGCGAAGAAGTCGTCTCGTTGGACCGCCTCAAACCGGCCTACCTCGAGACGCCACCCAACGAACTCCGCGCAGACATCGCAGGCCTAAACACTCCACTGCTCTCCCCCAAAACCAACGCCCGCCAGCCTCGCCGTCGCGTCACGTTCGACATTCCGTCTGGGCGGGGTCCCTGTAGCGCCCTCTGGTTGGCGCTCTTAGCCGGCGCCTTGGCGCCGGCTAGAAAAGACGAGAATAAAGAGACGAGCGGCGCGTGCTTGGTGCGCCAGCACGGCACGGGCAGTTCGATTCCGAAAGCCTGCCACGCTGGTACTTTCTCTCTTGCGCTACGCTGCGACCCCGCAGTTCCCGACACCTTACAGACCCGGGGGCATTGAGTGAGGGGGTTGACATGAAAATCACAAAAGGAGCAAGCAGCCATCACTCGGCAGAAAAGGTTGTTGGGAACTAAATACTTCAATACACACAATGCAAATTCAGAGATAGAACAAAAAAAAAAGCGCGCATGTACATTGCAGGGAAATAATGCAAAAAGTATTACAACGTTCAGAGCACACAAACCACTTCAGATGAAAGGTACAATTCTCCTAGTAGCATTTTCCGACAGAAAATGCGAAGAAAGAATTAATATGTTTGCGACAGATGACATGACACGCACAGAAAAGAACTGAATGCATGAAAAAAAGATTATATTGACAAAACCGCAGACACTTCAAACAGCTTGCCTAGTGAAGGAAACAAGATGATGCCTAATCATATGGGCTGCTCTGAAAGTGCTCGTGTAGAAGGTGGCGAAATTTTTCCTGATTATTTTCTGCAGCAATGCTATCAGCAAGGCTATTCCACAAGCGAATGGCCACAGGAAGCGCCGAGAAGTTTAACGCATGTGTGGACCCATACATACGGGTAAAACTTAATTGGTTATTTATTCTTTGCTTGATGCGATTTGGATAGGTAATGTGGAACGAGTGCAGTTATAAATATATTTGTGGAGCAATGATAAAAAGGTGATATCGCGGCGTGGAGGGGAAGATCTAGCTTCATTTGTGTTACGCTGGAACGGTGTCTGTAATCACGGGAGATAAAACGGGCAGCTCTATTGGACAGTACAAATATTCGGGTTTTCGGATGTAATGTAACATCAATGTAACGACCCGTTCCAATGTTCGTATTGGAACTGGAACACGTTCCTTTCGCAATAAAGGAACTTGCAACGGGAGCTCGTTTCAAAATTTGGGAGGAACGACGAACGAGCTTTCGTTTTAGTTTTAGAGGAACGTGTACAACACTGATTGGAGCACATAATGGTCGGCGCCGGTTTTGAAATTGAATAGGTGGAACGGCCAGAAATGACTAGCCATCCTTCTGGGGGCCGACGGTCTTTTCCGCTGGACCACCCCTTGCTGACCTAGCGCCAGGGAGCCGTGCTGTTGCGCCTTGGCGCGTTGACTTCGTGCAATCCCGCAGGGTGGCCCCGAATTTTTAGGCGGACCAACTACTCCATTCGGGCCGCCGGTGCTGTCCCTGGCTTGTGTAGCCATCTTAGTACAGACAACAGCGGCAGCAGAAATGAATTCAGTGGTGTGATTGAGTCTTCTCATTACTCTTGTCATGATCCTTTTTCTCTTTGCGTCATTTTCCCCCCCAATATTATGATCGACAGGCTAGGTCCGTCGATGTAGTCCGTCTTACATATACGCTATCGCTGGAAAGGTGCGTTTATCCGTGTGTATTTATCATGCCTAAACTACACCAGTAGGCTTGTGTAGATGTCTCCGATACCATTGATAAATCGAACGGCACAATGCATTAACTATGCCTGCCATCAACTAGAGCCAAGTGTCGTCCCTGGTGTAGGAGGCGATGTCTGCTCGACCATTACGTAATTTGGTCCGCATTTGAATCAGAGACTATATATGTTCGCCCAAATGGTGCGTTTATTCTGTCTGTGCCTTCGGCCATTTTTATAACAATCTCTCAGTAACGCCGACGCCGGATTTTCGATTTATGGTGCATCTATTGGTTGCCCAATAAACACAAGTTACAATCAATACTATTATGTAAAACGTCCAAGAAAGATTTTCTGTGGTTGTAAAATCTGTATGGCCACAACAAACCACGTAGGAGCACATCCCGTAATTGTACCATTTCGTGCGTGTATTGAACCAATTCAACTGCGTTGATATTCGACCCTGGATTCCGGTTGTCCTCGAGAAGACTATGCTGGTCGTAAGGACGCACACTGAGCCGTTTTGGGACACCGTTTCTTCTTTGTACCCGTCTCTGACGGTTCGCGCACTGCAGGATTCCGCTATGGCTCGTCTTGCCAGTCTTACAGTCCAATGGTGGCAAACCAAACTCTTTCATGAGCTCCCTTTTGCACCCCTTTCCCTGCGCCACCGTCAGCTCTTGTGCATACGGGGCACATGTGATGCACATGGGATGAGAGGTGTGCGAAGCCTCAGGTAAAAACCACTTGAAAAACATGAAAACATTTTGTTCAGATACACTTGCACACTCTGCAAAAAAAAATTGCTTCGAGCTCCGCATCACACACCTGAAAAACTGTCATTGCGACTCACAATACAGTGGCCAGGAATATTCCCGCACATCAAGTGCGAGCTTAAATAATTCTGCCACCGTCGACGTGATCAGGCTTGTTCAAATTGTTGACCTGCCTACAGGCCGCCTCGTGTCACCAGCAGTTTCCTGCTCACCTGGCGGGCTGCAACCCGCACCTTATGCATCACGTTCGGTGCTCTTTATTGTTAGCGTGAAATACTTTCCTCTTCTGAAAACCAATCCCAAGCGAGGGAACAGGATGTACAAAAAAACATGTCTTTTTACTGCCGCAAAGCGCCCAAGAACAGATGTGTGCGCTCGCTTTTCGCGCAGGCCAATATACGGCTTCAGCAACCTTGACCCGGCTCTGATAGCTCGTAGGGGTACGCCTAGAATTACCCTCAGCCTCAATTAGACAACCAAGTGGCAACAGTTCTAGATGACTGCGCTCTGAAGGCGGGCTGTGCCGCTTTACGTTGGGTGACTATCGGAGCGACGGGCGAGTGCCAAGGCATTGACTATTCTGCGTCCTCTCAGGGGACAACATGGCGAGCTTCTTGCTTTCTGTGCTCGTGGCACTGCTTGTTCTGACCGGTAAGTCATATTTCAGCGGCTCAACTAGAACCTGGGAAATCGAAGGGTTGGCAGGAGGTTTGCCTACTGCATTATCAAGCGAGGGAAGAAGCCAGTTTGTTGAAGACATGAGTGATGTTTTATTGAATCAGGATGACATACAAAACCGGTCGCATGGAAGCATTCTTTTTTTTTTTTGTTAAGTCTGTCTGAGGGGGGGGTTAAGGAAATTTGGGACGAATCGGAAAAGAAAGTGTTTGATTTGTGAGCAGAAAAGTTAGGTGTAACAGTGCCGGCCTCCGCAATCGAGCGTGCCCACCATATCGGCAAGGTCAGGGGCGAAAAACTCCGGCCAGTTATAGTGAAATTTGTGGTTTTAAAGGACAAGCAAAAAGTCATATCTGCTGCTTCAGAACTAAAGGGAACGGATTTTTCTATTGGTGAAAATTATTCCACAATAGCTCGCCAGCAAAAGCAAGTTACGGGAATACGGGAAGCAAACTGATGGTTACAACCAAATAGAACAGGGGCAGAATGGAGACCAAATCGGAAGTAAATCGTTCGTGTACGACAGCACAAGGGACTCAGTGAAAGAATGCGCTCATTAGCGGTTGATGGGCGCTATAGCGCTGCGCAAAAAGAAACTTCCGGAGTCCCAATCAGTTATTGTTGTCAACTGCCGAAGTTTTAAGAATGAGGCTGACGAGTTTGATAGCCTAATTCGAATTTCGCAACCCGACGTTGTTTTTGGAGCTGAATCTTGGCTAGATGAACATATTTCAGATAATGCAGTTTTTTCAACGGGTTACACAGCTTACCCCAAGGACCGTATACGCAATAAGGGAGGGGGGTCCATTTTGGATCGAGACGGCATACCAACCGCACCAATACAGAGCGCAGATAGCAACTCCGAATCGGTTTGGTGTAGAATAACTCGCAAGGGAACGGTTTAGTTTTGGGGTCTTTTTATCTGCCTCCTGGTAGGTCGAGTGTGTTACCTTTGCTTAGTTTGTACAAAACTGTTTCGGCCCTTTCCTCCGAACTAATTATGCTGGCTGGTGATTTCGACCTGCCTAATGTTGCGTGGTGCAATGTTCGTCCCGTTGAAAATAGATGGTCAGAACGTCGTTCTGCTTTTTTCTAGCTTAACACAGTTTATGACCTTTTTCAGTTTGTTAACTTTCCAATACGACTGAGTTCCGCAAATAATATTGTTCTGGGCCTGCATTTTATGAATGGTAATAATTTAATGAAGTCGGGCATCTCAACTACAGGCATAAGAGATCACGATGTCGTTGCGACCACCATAGAGTGGAAAAAGATAGAAATGAGGAGGCCTCGTTCGCGAAACCTCTTCGCATACGATAGATGCAGGTTTGATGCCATCGATTCCGAACTTGATACATACCTTCCGTCTTTTATCCAATGCTGTCAGTACAATGTCATCGAAAGGTTGTGGGCGTTGTTTAAAGAAAAACAGTTATCTTTGGAAAACATTCATGTCCGATCTAAGATTGTAACTTCCGATCGTCGTAGGGATAAACCTTGAGCAATTAAAAATATACGAGCGTCAATTAAACGGAAGGCTAGGGTGTACAAAGATTATTGTCGCACGCGAAGTGCTGAATTATTTAGAAAGGGTAAAAGATTGACCTCTAGCCCGAAGAAGCAGATAAAGCTGGCGAAGCGTGAGCATTTATCATCCCTTAATAGTACAATCAAACGAAATCCAAAGGAAGTATGGCGTAAATTAAAAGTAACAAAAAGGACATCAGTGGAATTCCCTTTATCATGCATAATGACGACTTTCTTAATTAAAGATGATATGAGTAGAGCACAATGCTTCAATGCGTATTTCCAATCGGTTTTTTTCTCCGCCAAGTCCGATATCTCCAGTTACGACACTCAGTTCACTACCAGCATTGAATGACATAAGAACTGAATCAGGTATAAGAAACAGCGGCGGCCCTTGTGGTTACTTCCTTCGTCTTTGTCTGAATTCGCGCTGGTTTTATCCGAGAATAAGTAACAGTTTGTAATAAGCTGAATCCACACTCCGCGCATGGTCCCGACCGTATTTCAAAGTACCGTATAAACCGGAATATAGGTCGAGTGGGAATATAGGTCGACCCCCTACCCTGAGGTGGGAAAAGTTCACAAAAAAAAATAATTCGGCACAGAAGCGCAATCACAATGTCTATATTTATTTTCGACGCCCGTCTGTCACTGCCACTCACTATGCCTGCCGAAGTCACTCGCCTGAGCTCTCAGAGTCGTCCAAGGATGACTGCTTCGCAGTCATCTTCCATGCCGTCAGGCGCGTTGCTGATGAAGCACTTCCTGAACGCTCGTGTAACCATGTCGTCGGGCAGCGACTGCCAAGAGGAGGACACCCAACTTGACACGGTCGCAACCGGCCCGTATAGGTCTTTTTGTTGTCGCCGGCTATCCACTAATTGCACAGTTCGCGGAGCCGGTCCGCGCATGCCCTCCGGAGCGATCGTGAGCGAAGTTCCCGGACGAAGTCCGCCACTTTGTTCTCCAACTCGGGGTGGACCGCTTGTCGTCCACGGAACGATCAGTTTCGGGGGTTGCACGCGCACAGCTTAGCTTTCTGGCTCCGCCAGTACCGCACACTTTTTCTCCGAAACGCCTAACTGGCGTTGCGCCGCTATATTCCCATTCTGCTCGGTGACTCAATCGCCGCCAGCTTAAACGCCGCGGTGAACTGGCATCAACTGCCGCCACTCATCTCGGAACAGAGACGTACAGAAATGTACGCACGCACGCACAATAAACGAGTAAAAGACGAAAAACTAGAGAAAAGCGAAATCAAATAAAAGCCTGATAGTGCGAGAGAGCAGTCCGACACGAATGGCAATGGCGACGGACTGAGCTTGCACATTGTTGCCAGACAACAATTTACATTCTGCCAATGACCTCTATATAAGACGAGGGGTGACTTTTGTGCGGATTTTTTTTGGAAAAAAACTCGACCTATATTCCGGTTTATACGGTACATCCCGGAACGTTGTGCTGATCAGCCCGCTCCATTTCTAGCGTTATTGTCTAATGTATCGAGAAGGCGTGGAAAACTGCCACGAGAGTGAAAGCTAGCCAGTATAACACCTTTGCACAAATCCGGTGACCATGATAAAGTATTTAACTATAGACCGGTATCCCTAAACCCCCTTTGTTGCAAGACACTGGGACACATAATTTGTTCTTGCCTTATAAAACACCTTCAACATAATAATTCAAGAGATATCGCCTCAACATAGCTTTCGCGGAGGTCTTTCTTAATGTGTTACAGAGCTAATCAAGTTCGTACATGACATCGCTTTATCATTCGACCAAGGCATTCAATTAAACGTTGTATTTTTGAGCTTTAAAAAAGCTTTTGATGTCGTCCCCCACAGTGTTTTGCTGTATAAGTTGTCATTTTTTGGTATTTCTACAACCCTCATAGACTGAATTTAGGATTATCTAAGCGGCCGTAAACAATGTGTTGTGATAAATGGGATGTCTTCATCACCAGCTGAAGTACTGTCCGGGGTGCCACAGGGGTCTGTTCTGGGGCCGCTTCTTTTTTATTTTATCAATGATTTTCCACTGCGTTTGAAATCTACAGTGAGACTTTATGCAGATGATTGTGTTTTGTATTGCCCAGTCAAGTGTGTTCGTGACACCACGGTACTCCAGCCTGACCTCGATAAAATTGTGTAGCGCTCAGTGGCAAATGAGTTTAACCCTAACTAAATGTTTCCGTGTGCAATTCTCTAACAAAAAAGGTGGTTTCCTAGACTTATTACTTAAATTCCTGCGCAGTACAAAAGGTAGATCGAGCTAAGTATCTTGGGGTAGCATTCACGGCAACACTAGTTTGGACCTGTCACGTAGATTTAATCACACCCAAGGCTTCGCGCCTAATTCATTTTTCCGAAGACACTTTAGCGACGCCTCGCAACCACTCAAGGAAACTCGGTATATTACAAATGTGCGCCTGATTCTAGAGTATGGTTGTGTTTCTTGGGACCCTTTCACGAATGAACTGTAAGAAAAGTTGGAATGGGTGCAAAAAAGGGTGCAATAAAAGGGTGCCAGGGTGCAAAAAGACCATCGTCAACAAACTTGGCACATACACGACATATGGCTGCAGCAAGTTGAGGGTGCGATTATTGCGCGGGAATAAAAAAAGTCGTATTTTAACGACACACTTCAGGGGTGCGATCCTTACGCGAGTGCGATATTTATGCGAGTGAATACGGTATATTTCCTCGGTATGGCACCGTTCAACGCATCAACATTAGACACTTGATTACAAGCGCCAGAGAATTGCGTGAATCCGATCGAAACCCCATGCGCTCGCAAACCGTGCTAACGAAACCGTATAGGTTGTCAGCGAATTGTTTGGTGAAGTCACCGTCCGCTACGGCGAAAGGAGCATGATTTTTGAGTCGGCAGCGGCCCATTGGGTGTTCTTGGCGAGCGGCGTCCAACTAGAGGGTCGCTTCGGCAAAGGTGTGACCTTATTCGTCCCTGCTTTGGGTGTGTGCGACAGACGCTGGCGTTGCGACGAGCTCACCTTGTGGAACCCGAGAGGCAGAGATCGTGTAGCTTGGATCGTGAATGCGTTAACCCGTTTTACTTCCCGCTGGCGAGTCTCTCCTCACACCAAAGCGGTCAGGAGAGCGACATTCGCCAATCGGCGTCATTGCCTTTCTGCCTTGTTACGAATCGGCCAGCGCCGCCGTAGTTTCCCGCATCACTCCTCGGCTGTGCGGCGAAACCACTGCGTAGCCTTTCAGCCGTCAGGCGCCACCATGTCAGTGACTCATCATTCAAGTTTCCACAAGCCGGGCCAGACGCCTCGCTTTCAACGCGCTTCAAACTCCGGCGGTTGCCAGCGGTGCGCCGAGACTTGTTCAAGGACACAGAGGCCCCGCGATCTCAACGGAGTCGTCCTCTCTCCCGTCTCTCGGACTCAACGTGCGCCGAGGCTACCGACGACTCACGAACTCTGGAAAGAGCGTTCTATGTGTCTGTGTCGTTCGTGGCGTGTTGCCGCTTGTTGGCGTTTTGACCGTTACCACTTTTGGGTATATATAGAGCTGCCCGAGTGCTGTAATCCATTCCTGTTTGAGCAGCGAATTCATGCTGTCACTCTGCTCGAGTCCTGTATTGTAACCTCGCCCGTCGGGGCATTGTTCTTCGGCTTCGGCTCACCTCTCGCTATGAAGCCTAGTTACGTTAGCCTAGACGCTCTGGACATCTTCCCGGCTGCAGTCGGCCTTCCCGGTCGCAACAACTGGTTGGCAGCGGTCGGATGGCAACTTCGTAACACTTGGAGCCAGCGGTGCGAGACCCAACACCACGGACGTCAAGGCGGCTTCAGACTTCGCAGAATTCACGGCGGTCAAGGGTGAGTGCGGGACTTTTCTTCACTGAGTTTTGCCAGGCTTCTGAGGATAGCTGGTGGGGCGTGTGTTTTTGTCGCGTGGGTTATTCGCGCAAAACATTTTTGGAGCAGTGGGAAAGCAGTACTCTAGACCGGCAATGAATTTGAAGGCGTTGAAAAAACCGCAGTTGTTGGAGCTTGCAAAAGAGTTGCGCTTGGATGTTACGGACGCGTTGAGAAAGCCAGAGCTGATACAGGCTATACTCGCTGTTGGGGCTGACGATGACGAGCTGTCTGAGTGCATTGAGACGATCAATGGCAGGGAGACCGCTAAACGTCAGGCTGCAGAGGCAGAGGCTGTGCGCCATTGTGAGGAACTCGAGGAGAAAAAACGAGAACAGGAGTTCGAAAGCCAGAAACAAGAACAGGAACGCGAGGAAAGAAAGCGCGAACAGGAATGCAAGGAAAGAATACGCGATCTTGAACTCAAACACGAGGAAAAATGCGATGGTACGTCCTCGATATCGATCCAATTCGAAGGGAAAGAAGGAAACTCGAAAGAGAGAGACTCCAACGGGAGAACAAGAACCTAGAGCCGAAAATTCAACTCGAGCAGGAAGAAGCGAAGCCTGAGTTTGAATTGTTGCTCTAAAAAGACCTCGGTTGCGGGGAAAGCACCGTGCCAGCGCTGCCAGTAGCAGACGCTCGGGAGCGCGAGTCGGAGGCGACCGTTGCGGCCCAGCAGCGCGGCGAGGTGGCTGAGAGAGATAGCGGAGATAGCGCATTTCCGGAGGCTCACGACAGAGGGCAATGTAAGTCCACTGAGAGCGGAAATGTGTCTGTGTTGGCTTTGGAGATCTCAGCAATCTCGGCAGGGTGTTTAGATGGTTCAAATTCGCGGGAGGCCTTGGGATCGGCTACCGGTCTGAACATGAACATTTCGCGAGATAGCGAGGTTTCGCTGGAGTGCGTAAACCATGAGGCTACCGAAAGGCAACACGAGTCCGCTGAAACGGAGGTTGTTTCTTTGGACGGCGACAGTTCAGAAGAGACCGACCTTACCGCAAAGCCTGCAGTCGAGGCAGCGAACGGTTTGCACGGTTCAGTTGGGAGTCATGACGATCTCGCCACTGAGCAAGCCGATTCCGTCTTGCCACCAGCTCTGGTAACCGACCTTGAGCAACGCTCAGCGGAGCTCGTTGAGATTCCGGTGACATGGGTGGCTGAGCCGTCTTTTGAGACAGGGCAGCTTGGATCTAGCGTAGCCTTGACCGCCGCAAAACAGAACGGAAACACCCTTCGGTGTTCGCTTACTGAGGGTGTTGCGAAAAAGGCGAGGGACGCCGAGACAGGGTCCGTTGGATGCTACGAGGCGTCTAATGAGCACATCGTGCCCTTGTCACTCCCAGCTGATTCTCGATGATGGGCCACCATCGGCTGAGCTAGTTGAGAATCCGGTGTCGCCTGCAGCTGAGCTGAAGTCGGGAACCGACCAGCCTAGAGAAGAGAACGTAAACGAGTTCCGATGTTCGCTTGCCGAACGCGTTCGTGAAAAGGCGAGCAACGAGGAGAGAAAAAACTTCCGCGCGTACTTGTGGCGCATGTTTCAATGCGGGCACGCCGAGGGGCAAAGCCGTGAGCTCGCTTCGCGCCAAGGGAACGCTGCCTCCAAGAAGGAGTGCGCGCCCAACATATGAACGGTGGAAAATCCCGCTCGCTCCTCCGCGCGCTCGACCTTTGTCGAAAACAACGGTCGGTGTCCTTTCACGCGGTCGCAGCAGCAGCTTTCAGAGAACGGGCACACCTTAAGTACGGTGCAAATTGGGGAAAGCTCAGGGCAATGACGAGAGCTCAAATCGCAGCTCTTGGCGTGAGAAGTGGCCTGTAGACGCCTGACTTTCTCAAATTAATTGTTTTTCCTGAAGCAGGTTTCGCCCTTACGATTACGTTTTTTTGTGTGGGACATTTCCAATCACGTGAAATGTCAACTTTCAAGTTTGTTCACTTGTCTAAATTACTGCTGGGCTAAAATATAACTAGTGTAGTTAGTTATTGGCGTATTTTATTGCAACTAAAGCCTGAGGCTTTTAGTTGCAATAAAAACCATGAGGCTACCGAAAGGCAACCCGAGTCCGCTGAAACGGAGGTTGTGCAGAAACAAGCGACGTGGTGGGAAAGCCTGCAGTCGAGGCAGCCAACGGTTTGCAGGTTTCAGTTGGGAGTCATGACGATCTCGCCACTGAGCAAGCCGATTTCGTCCTGCCACCAGCTCAGGTAACCAACCTCGGGCAACGGCCAGCCGAGCTCGTAGAGATTCACGTGTCACGGGCGGCTGAGACGTCTTTTGAGACAGGGTAGCCTGGTTGTAGTGTAGTTCTGGCAGTGAGGAAGGAGAACGGGAACACGCTTCGGTCTTCGCGTGCCGAGGCTGTCGCTGAAAGCGCGAGGGACGACGAGGTAGTGACTGTTGGGAACTACAAGGTGTCTAAAGAGCTCGTCGTGCCCGTTTCACTCCCAGCTAATGCTCCCGATGATAGGCCAACATCGGCTGAGCTAGTTGAGGTTCCGGTGTCTCCTGTGGCTGAGCCGAAGTCGGGAACCGACCAGCCTAGAGAAGAGAACGTAAACGCGTTCCGATGTTCGCTTGCCGAACGCGTTCGCGAAAAGGCGAGCAACGAGGATTCAGAAAAAACTTCCGCGCGTAATTTTGGCGCGTGTTTCAGTGCGGGCAAAGCCGTGAGGTCGCTTCGCGCCAGGGGAACGCCGCCTCCAAAAAGGAGTGCGCGCCTCTCGTTTGAACGTTGGAAAATCTCGTTCTCTCCTCCGCGCGCTGGACCTTTGTCGGAAAAGACGACCGGTGTCATTTCACGCGGTCGCAGTCGCTTTCAGAAAGCAGGCACGCCTAAAGTGCGGTACAAATTTAGGAAACTGAATGGCAATGCTGATGGCTTAAGTCAGAGTCCTTAAGGCAAGAAATGGCCTGCAGACGCCTGACTTTCTCAATTTCATTATTTTTCCTGAAGCAGGTTTCGCGGTTTACGAATACGTTTCTTTTTGTGGGACATTTCCAATCACGCGAAATGTCACCTTTCAAGTTTGTGCACTTGTCTAAAGTACTGCTGGGCTAAAATTTAACTAGTGTACCTAGTTATTAGCGTATTTTTTCGCAACTAAAAGCCTGGTAGAGCTTCAGTGTGGATTTGTCTTCGCACTTGCCGGCGATGCGGTTGTGTCTTCCTGTGTTGTTCAGTTGCTTGCCTGACCAAGCCAAATATGTTCTTGGAGAGCCACTACTCGTCCAGTGATCGGCCCTGTGAAGCTCCAGCACGGTGTCGTACAGCCCAGGCCTGGCGTCGAGCGTCTGCCGAGCACTTCACTTCGAAAGCATCCCTCCGGACAACGGTTGAAGAACCTTGTCCATCGGGATCTCGGACCCCCGGCGGAGAAGCTGTTACGAATCGGCCAGCGCCGCCGTACTTTCCCGCATCACTCCTCGGCTGTGCGGCGAAGCCACTGCGTGCGCCTTTCAGCCGTCAGGCGCCACAATGTCGGTGAATCATCATTCAAGTTTCGACAAGCCGGGCCAGACGTCTCGTTTTAAACGCGCTTCAAACTCCGGCGGTTGCCAGCGGCGCGCCGAGACTTGTTCAAGGACACAGAGGCCCCGCGATCTCAGCGGAGTCCTCCTCTCTCCCCTCTCTCGGACTCAACGTGCGCCGCGGCTACCGACGACTCACGAACTCTGGAAAGAGCGTTGTGTGTGTCTGTGACGTTCGTGGCGTGTTGCCGCTTGTTGGCGTTTTGACCGTTACCGCTTTTGGATATAAATAGAGCTGCCCAAGTGCTGTAATCCATTCCTGTTTGAGCAGCGAATCCATGCTGTCACTCTGCTCGAATCCTTTATTGTAACCTCGCCCGTCGGGGCATTGTTCTTCGGCTTCGGCTCACCTCTCGCTATGAAGTAAAAAGTTACGTTAGCCTACGGCTTATGGACTTCACGGCTGCAACAGCGGCTGGCCGCTCGCATCATACATTCTACCACTCGTATGCCGGAGGCGACAGGACCTCCTCCCGGCTGTAGTCGGCCTTCCTGGTCGCAACAACTGGTATCAGCGCTGGGATGGCACGGTTGCAACAGCCTCAATGCTAGATTTCTTACTCGGAGCCACGGTATTCGTCACCGTGCACGGGGCCATCACGCCCGCAGCGTAGGCACCGGATAAACACCACATATCGAGGCGCCAACTATCGGCTCTCATTAGCGTCATGACGCACTACTTCGCTTCGCCTCTCCTAGACGGCCACACCATCTGAATAGAAAATTGCTCTTCCACGGAGAATGGTATAGGAAAGGATATAAGGCGCCTTCGTGAAGCTATACAGGCTGAGTTTACAGCCCAGTTGGCGGAGCATGTTATGAATGGGCCAAGGCCCACGCAGGCAGGGACGAACGCTGTTTAACACGTTGAAGATATATTTTACAAGATGACGAACAAGCACACGACGGGAGCATAATAGGCGATGGGAAGAGGCAGAACACGGTCTGCAGCTACACAATATAATGTCCGAGAGCGATGCCCCATAGCGAGTGCGCTCACATTCCGTCGCGATGTGTTCCTAGCGGCTCAACAGCAGGAACGGCCGGAACAGAGCGTCAGCAATCGGCGTACCAGCGCCGCGATGACGGTGCGCAGATGTGCTATCGAGGCTTGGTGGAGGGTAGCGACGGTCTTCCTCAAAGTGGCCCGTGGACCAGGCGTCCCACGGGGTCGTTTCCGCCTAACCACGCTCTGTTCCGCCACTTACCTTCTAGCCGTCCTTGTTCGAGCTTCCGCGATTACTCCCGCGCAGAGCCCGTCTTCACTGCCGTCGTCGCTGAAGTTCCCTCTGACTGAATTGCGCGGTCGAGCACGAGGTCGCGGGTTCGATTCCTGGCCGCGGCGCCCGCTTTTCTGATGGAGGCGAAAAGCAAGAACGCCAGTGTATAAGAGATTTCGCCGCACGTTAAAAATCCTCAGGTGGTCAAAATTAATCCGGAGCCCCCCACTAAGGCGCGCCTCATCGCCTCCGTTTTTTTTTCTTTATTATCGGCATGCACAAAACCGTCACATTGCAACACAAGACAACACCAGTTAATACAAAGCCACAATCCGGTTCTTCCGGATGGTGTTGTTAAAAAATCTTTTCAGTGCGTTGCGTCGCCGCATTAAACCGTACCATCGATCAACCAATAGCGCGGTCAATCGCTCGTGCGGCCAGTCATCATAGAACGCTTCCCAGGTTGTGGGCTGGACACCTAGCGCCACCGCGTCAATGCAACTTGTTCTGGCGATGTCATTTCCGTGACGTATATGACGTCGGTGTGGTCTTGCTGTACTCCGGTATAAAACACTTTCGTGGTGTTAAAAACATGCACCCCCCATCTCCCCCCCTTCCCGTCTAACGACGACTATGGTTGAACGAGAAGCTCTCACGTGATGAATTCTTTAGTTGGCCAATCCCACATTGCGAGTATGTGCTACTTTCCGCACCACTCTTTCCGCAACTTCCGCAACTTTCGCTTTTCCGCTACTTTCCGCACCACTCTTGCCTAACGTTTGAGCTGGGGGTGTGCGACCCGAATCAGTTTCTGCTGCTTGGCGTTCATTGGGAAATTTTATAGTGGGTGCCAGTTCTTTGTGTTAAACCCCAAGCTGTGGCGTTAGGCATGACGTCCTGAACCTCAAATTGGGAAGTTAGCCCTAACGTCTTGTGGCTAACAACCTTACCGTACGTACAGAACGCCATTATTCTCATCGCGGTTTCTTTGGTTGTCGTTTGAGTTTTCCAAACCGCTTCGGCCGCGTTGACATGAAGCAATCGGATGGACGCCGGCTTCATGACGCGAGGGACCCAAGTTCGATTCCAGCCATTGGAAGCGTTTTTTTTTCTTTCATTCAATTCACAATCATTTATCATCATCTTCAGAGAACTTTGGCTGTTCTGTGGGACGTATTACTGTACAATGGCATCAGTGAAGACACTGAAGCTGCGCTTTAATTATTTACGCTGCGACCGACCATCTAATGTCACATTGTATGGTTAGTGGGCTGGTGGGCGCCCATAAGAGCAAAAAAAAACATAATACGAAAATTTCGTGTCAGTATTCGTCTAAAGGCGCAAAGAAAATTGCCCCGCAAGAGAGCACGTCCCTCACCCCGAAAAAAGAGCGACTGCAAAGCCATTCAAGCAAGACATCCGCTGCTCGCCAGAACGATATGTAAAGGATATACTCGAGATTCCACAGCCCGGCGTCTGACGGTGGACAGGTCGCGTAGCTGGTCGCGCCAATATCCTTATCTTTTTGCTGGTGGTTGCAGATTATAAACAAACACTGGTAGGGGCAAGAAGGAGCATATCTCCGGCTGGGTGAACGCGACACGACCCATAGTTAAGGATGAGGAGCGATCTATTTACGTTATTTACAAGGCGGCCAGCAGAGCGTGGAGGATGCACGCCAGCTACTCCCCCATCGCCGGCGAAGGGGGGTGGGGGGTAGTAGAGGGGAATGGCACCATGGGGAATTGGTACCTCTGTTTCGCGGCAATATCTTCTCACTACACTTCCATTACACAGCAAAACGTTTGAAAGAAATCAAGACAAGCTAATGTACAGGTCAGTTGCAGTGAGAGCAGCTGCGTAATGATGTTTGCACGCTGAGAACAACCTTTTAAAAATGTTGTTTTCAGCACAATGCGTTCGCGTATGTCTGTTGTACTTGCTCCATGTACCTGGGCTACGGTGTACCTGTTCGTGTACGTGTCGAACCGTATATGGTTCAGAAAAACGCGTACGAAAGATTTACCATTCCTATTTGATTATTCGTGGTTTGTGCTGTCATAAACGAAACCCGGAAGAGCGTACGGGAGGGGGAGCATGCTGCACGTGCTTTGGCACATTTGGAATTTTCTGTGTTCTTAAACTACTACTGCAATCTGTGAGCCGTATTGTTCGATTTACGCCAGTGCAACTTACCGAGAAGGACACCTTGAAGGAGCTCTTCCGTGTTTTTCTACGGGGTACTTTTTTTGTTTTTCCTCCAACTGCATTGTATCGGCGGCTAGGCGCACCGCTCTCCGAGATGCATCACTCTGCCGTCTCTGTTCGATACGCCGAGCACGTTCTTCTTCTGTCCTCGCAGCTTGTCGCCTCCTCCCCGCTTCATTCCGGCGTTGATCCGTGGCCCTGGCACGAGATGCCGAACTTGACGACGAACCATCCTCGTCTCAATCCACACGCCTGGCCGCGTCGTACTTACGACACTTCTCGAGGCGTGTGGCTCGTTCTTCCTCTGTCTCCTCGGCTCGTTTCCGCCTCTTGGTTTCATCCCGATAACACAGCCTGGCTTCCTTCAGTCTCTCCGACTCACTTTCCATATCTGACGCCGAATCCCACCGAGCCGCCCCTTGTATATATACGATGCAATTCCGGCTCCGCCGCTGTTATTGCAACGCGGTTTCACCGGGTCCTCCTTTGACGTCATGCCAGATGGCGTGGCGAGCAGCGCTGCCAGCTACGGCGGTTGCTAGGCAACCACTCAGCTCGCGGTGCGGCCACCGGCCACCGCGAAACGGCGAGAATAAGGACATTGTAGCTCTCGCTACAAAAACAACGCTTTCGAAAGTTTGATTCCCTCCCAATAATACTCTGCGCTCATGGGATTGGGCGACTGCAGTAATGACGACCAAGCCTGTACGCAGAATTGCAAACGTACCGTGTTGCTAGCATTTTTTTTTTTGCTGTATAGCGTGAGCGCGAAAAAAAAGAGGTGTAGTGTAAACCCACAAGGGAAAAATAACAATTCTTGGACATTACACAACATACAAGCAATTCGCAAACTTTCTGACATCATTACACTAATTACCCCAGGGTAGTGGCTGGTAGAAGTTTTTCTTGCAGCGTAAGAATACAAAATATTCCTCTCTACTTCTGCTACACAGTCAAGTACCGCTTTACGTTGGTTGAAGCGCAACATGCACACAGGATCACGTACAACTTTGCAAAACTCCCTCTATGCTCCTCTTCAAGCCATTACACTGACTTGGGCCGTTTTTTTTTTCTCCTCCACTGACAGGAATAGCGGCCCTGCCGACACCGGACGTTCAGGGGCGTGAAAGCATTTTTGAGCTGTTCAGCGACTTCCTGACCAACGCTTTTTACACGGCAGTGACCGCCGGGGCAAACTTCCTGGGACTCATTGGCGTGCCCATTCCCGGCTACACCGCCCCGGGGACAGTCCCTGTGGTGCCCTGAGATCCGCTTCTCCCCTACCCACCATTTCTCCTCGCAGTGAACTGCATCCCAGCGTGTGGCGGGGCCGTGCGGGAAGGCCGCCAGGAAAATGTAGTTAGATGCGGACAGCTATCAATACATTATAATAAAAATGACCCTGCATCACTGACTCCTGGCATAAAATATCCTCGCTTAACGCATGCCACACGACTCGTCTAATGGACCGGAACGTTTAGAAAAATGCCTTTTTTAGCGTATTTAACATAAGCATGAACTAATGGCAGGGAATTGTTTGTAGATGACATTTAAATGGGCCGGTTTCGATTAGCGCCGCTTTCCAAGTTCGTGTATTTATGGGCGTAGTACCACCTAAAATGGCTTTTTTTGTATCACGTACGCCTTTTGGGGGGTTTGAGTCTATGTTCTGCTAGGACTGCTCGCACTTCAGACGCCCGACACTATGCATTTGTCGCACGTCATTTGCGAGGGGAATCCGCGTGCACTGCCAAGAGCGCCGAGACGCGGAAATCGTGCTGTAGCCGCCGCCGCATCAACGTGACATTACGTACAGCAGTAGGCTGTCAGAGACCCGTACGCAGCGATGCCGCAGTCAACGACTCCGCCAGATGGGCGGGCCGTCAGCCCTGTGCGCACGAGCTGTCTCATTGTACATGATTCTGTCAAGACGAACATTGATAGCCCAGTAAGAACAAAGAAGAAACTGATTGGCGCACCGTTGTATTGGGAGTCCTTCTGAGATCCCTGTCATCAGCCTTGCGTGAGAAAGATACTAACGAGATCGGAGGCAACATTGCTGTACCACATCCGAACGGGCTCAGCGAAGACTACAGCATGTATATTCAAGGTAGGCATCGTGCGATCGCCTTTGTGTTCGTCATGTCAGTGATTGGGGATGTACATCAGTATGTGATGTGTTGCCCAGAGCATGATGTCGAGAGGACTGCAATGCGCTCAGCAATTCTGAAGTTGGCTGCCCCACACAACACCCTCGACCACATCGCCTTCCCAAGGGGTCAATGAATGCTGCGCAGAGACGTGTCGCACCTTCTACTAAGCTTTCTTCGGGAGACGGAACTGGCGAACTCGTGATGAAAGGACCCTAACATAAACTAATTAGGAGGAGCTTGGGTGGAGCAATTGCCGGCATATCTGCCTAGGATGACCCCGCCTGATCCTATACAACAACCACCATATCCATCACCGTGCCTGTTGAAGTTCAAAGACGCTACACGTGAAAAAAACCACTGGAACATCTGACACACAAAACCTTCAAAACACACACACACACACACAATAAAAAATATTAGCGCCCTCCCTCTCTGTGAAGAAGGACGACCTGCAAAGCTTCACACAGTCTACGGAGTGCACGAAACAAAACACGTTTATCGTAATTTGCGATTGAGCATACTTCCTAGCCAATTAGCTGAATGAACCTTTGAAAGATCCTAGCTTTGTTCTTGCAGATAAACAAGGAACTGCCTGCGTCCCTCCCGCGTCGTAAGCATCTTACTCTTTCTGTAAGGCCGGGTTCAGGCTTTTGCTGCAACTGTCGTAATCATTTTAAAGAATGACGTCATTTGACGTCTCAGCCCACCGAACTGCGTGACTTGCCATTTTTTACGTCCATAGATCGCGATACGCCATTTGCGTCGGTAGTCTGAACTTAGCCTGACACACAAACCCAATCCGCTCTATTACTACGGACAGGTCCCATTGGGCTGTTCAACGTCCGCGTTTAAACCTTACACCAGCACAATGGACATGCCGTCCACCAGTACGGGCAAGAAACCTATAGATGCGCGTGCACGTCCCCCCCCCACCTTGCTCCCACCATTCTCCACTACAAATGTGCGCACGCATAAACCGGCAACCGTTCATGTGCGCGTGCCTAGAAGTGACAGACGCCGTCGAAAATATCCCCTGAAAGCCCTCTGAAAAAGTGATATTTGCTCACATTGGCGTTCCAAGCGGGCAAGTTGCTGTTCATCCGGGAGGGATTCGCCGCTACTCGACGAGCTGAACTTGAGGTGGTAACGGCGGCACCAGCAGCTTTCCGCTGCTTTTGCGCACATTCGCGCTTCTATTCGAGGCAACGCTTCAATTCTTGTTCATCCTCCAAACGAACAGCATGCAGCCGTCCCATAACAATTTAAAACGTGGAAGCCCTGGAGCTCTATTCTCGCGTACAAACATGTCGCTGTCCGTTTTTCTTCCCCTCCGTATGCACCTTACTGTGTGTGTAAGCTGTCTGTGCAACACATCAACCCACACCCGAACCACTCGATTAAGGTGGACAGCCGACTAACCGCATTGAGCCATGTAAATCTCCCACCAGCACAAGCGGGTGTTCATCGGTAGCGGCATGAAACCTAGCTGTGCGTGCACGCCCCCCCTTTTATGCAGAAATGCATTATAGTCGGGAGTTGTCGTGCGTCCCTTGGCCGGCGTGCGCAGCGCGTCTGATGATGATTGTGGCATGATGCCCCTAGGGATTGGCCACCCAAACAATCCATCACGAGATAGCTTCGCGTTCAACCACCATCGTCATCTTCCCGTAGGGGAACCGCTGAAGAAGAAGGAGAAGAAGACAAAGCTGCGAAGAGGAGGGCTGCGTGAGTTTTGGCTACCGTTATCCTCCTAGGCCGGCGCATCTTCCCGATCTGAACCCGGTCGAAGAGCGGCGCAGCGCGTCTGATGATGATTGTGGCATGATGCCCCTAGGGATTGGCCAACCAAACAATCCATCACGAGATAGCTTCGCGTTCAACCACCATCGTCATCTTCCCGTAGGGGAACCGCTGAAGAAGAAGAAGGAGAAGAAGACAAAGCTGCGAAGAGGAGGGCTGCGTGAGTTTTGGCTACCGTTATCCTCCTCGGCCGGCGCATCTTCCCGATCTGAACCCAGTCGAAGAGCGGCTCATCGCGCCTCGACTCCCCTTCATGAGCATCAGGCGGCTGACTCGAGGCAACGGGCAGTTTGGAATCAAGGGACAGGCGGTGAACGTGCCCATCGACGTATCGAAGGTTGTGCGGTGCCTTCCTCGCATGGTACCCGAGGACGTTGCGTTCGACGTTCGCATTTCTGCATCCTCACAATCCCCCTCGGAGAGGTGCGGGGGAATTTTTTTCTACCCGCAAACCGTGCACGCATAAACGGGCAAGCAGTTGATGGCGCTTACTTAGGGGTGAAAAACATCGGCGAAAATGTCGCTCGGAAGGCTTTCCAGGCTGAAAAAGAAATATGGGCTCAAGCCGGCGCGCCAACTGGGGAAGTTTCTCTTCTACCGGGACGGATTCACAGCTACTTGGAGAAGTGAATTTCACAGGAAACGGCGACGGCGGGTTTCGGTCGATGTAGGGGGAAGCCCTTTAGCAGACGTTACCTGGGCGTCGTGGGAGCGTCGTCTGTTGTCCGCGTAACCGAGTGAGCGAACGCAGCAGCGAAGAAAGAAAAAAAAAAGAAAACGGAGACGAGCATCTAGCTAATGGTGAAGTGGAGTACGACACGTGCGGCTACGGCGTCATCTCTCTCACTGCCTTTCCCTCACACATGTCTCATGCGTCGCCACGAGGGAGAGCCCTCCCCTTGACACTTTCCCCAGACGCTGTTCCATTCTTCGCTAATCCAAACCACGTGACGTTTGCTCGGGAGGTTCAAACGCGATATGCAACAACATGCTAGCTGCTCCCTTGTGCGGGGCTAATCCGAACCACGTGACATGTGCGCGGGAGGTTGAAAAACAATTTGCAACATGCTGGCCGGCAGCGGCTGCGCACTACGAGGTAGCAGCACAGTAGCGAGCGCCGCCATACATTAGCTGACCACGCCAGTACTTCCTGAGACGCAGCAGAAATGCGCCGTGACCGAGAAGACTGAGAAGACTCGCGCTGCGACTCGGCTGCGCACTGCGAGGTAGCAGCAAAGTAGCGCACGCCACCGTACGTTCGTGACCACGCGAACACTTCCTGAGACGCAGCAGAAATGCGCCGTGACCGAGAAGACTGCAGCTCGCACTGAGCACAAATTTCATATTAGGGGATTTAGTAATTGTCAGTACACTTTTTTACGCCCATCCGTGCTTCTGTTTATGTTTCGCAATCATCTGATGACCGCACTACCGCCGTTAGCTGCCGACTGCGCAACTCGCGAAAGGGGAATCGGCGGAGGCGAGGGGGAAAATAGTTGTGAAAGATGTGTCAGCGGTGGTGAGGAGGAGCTCCGGAGCGGCGCCGAGTAATACGTGTGCTACACGGCAACTTTCAATTGACAATTGGACACTCCAGAACTGCTCTCTAAGTATTAACAATGAGGCACTCGATAGACAATGGGTTCAACGGCCTTCCGAAGGCCTTTGAAACGACCGTGTAGCACAGGTATAAACAGATGACACCGGAATGAATACGTGGGGGGTAATACATATACTGTGTTGCAGTAAAAACGCGCTCACAATCAGCCGCTGATCACGTGTAAACCACCGGCACGCAGATGCAGCACGTGTAACCCGAAGAAGGAACGAGAGACAGCTTATAGAACAAGCATCTCGGCACTTTCTGCTCCCGACAGCTGTGATCTGCTGTTGCGGGTAATCTTCAAGGGCGTTTGCAACTTAGCTCAATGAGTTTTATCCATAGTTCTAAACAATGTTGCATACTGTGTCATGATATTAATTGGTTTATATTGCAGAGTTACTGGATGGTGCTACTCCCAGCAGCTTCGCTGATAATCCATGTAACCAGTAGAGAATGACTGTTT
This sequence comes from Haemaphysalis longicornis, assembly GCF_048455015.1. Classification (NCBI taxonomy): domain Eukaryota; kingdom Metazoa; phylum Arthropoda; class Arachnida; order Ixodida; family Ixodidae; genus Haemaphysalis; species Haemaphysalis longicornis. Next base: position 31,757,242 of record NW_027526245.1, read on the forward strand.
TTTACTGCGAAGCTGTATGTGTCTAACTGCCCCCCCCAGTTTTCAATCCGGTGAAGCCGCTTTGCTCGGCGCCGCTCCAGCTCTTTTTCGCCATCGCCGACCCTTCTGTCACAACTGTTATTTGCCGGTGTCTTTCACGTTTAAGCACCCGCACAGAAGAGGCTGCCGGTTTATGCGTGCACATGCAAGAAGTAGGGAGAGGCAGGGCAGGTGCGCGCGAAGCTATAGGTTTCGTGATGACATGTCCGTTGCACTGGCGCACGGCTTACACATGGACGTCAAACAGCCGAATGCGATCTCTCTGTTGCCTTCGCTGGTCGATAGGATTGCGTTGTATGTTGCACAGACAATGAGACGACGCCAGAGGAAAACAGACAGGCCCATGTTTGTTCGCTAGAGTAAGGCTGGAGTCCCTCCAAGTTTCATTCAGCCAAATTGCTAAGAAGTATACTCATTCGCGAATTACAAACATGGTCTGTTAAGTGCCCTCCGTCGACAGCGCCCAGCTTAGCAGGTCATTCACCTTCACAGATGCAAAGGTACTAATTTTTTAAATGTGGAGCATTTCTTAGGCTCGCCTGGTCCTGCGTCGTTGATGGCGGCGCCGTCCACACGATCACTGCGCATGCGCAACTCTTCTCCTTACTCCCACAGCTCCACGATACTACCCTATAAAAAACAGAAATAGTTAGCGGCGCCCGGTTTCGATACCACGACTCTCTGGCCGCAACGGGAGGTACGCCGTGCTCTCCCCACTACGCTACAAATCCTTTTTTTTCTTTAATACATGGAAATTTTAGAGAGAAGTCAGCCAAGACAATTGACACACAATATAAACACTAACAGACAGCAAAGGGTAAGCACGTCAGTCTAACAAAGGTCGGCACCAATTCAAAACTCAGGCACGCAAACGCACGCATCAAAAAGATGCAGCCACTCTTGTGGATCACTCTGCGCAACGTAAACGCTCCGTACCAACGCCGCCTGTTCCCGAAAAATGACCTTGGTCGGCCTAGGTGGTTCAGCATGCCGATCAGTCATGCGGCACTTCCACAAGCTAAACAGGACAGGAGCAAGTGCTACGAACACGCCTTATGTCCTTGACTCATTCAAACTACGTCAAGAAGCTACTGATACAACGAAGGCACGCGAAGCTGAACGTCAACGGAAACGACGAACTGAAAACTTTAGAGGGGAATGCTGAATTTCCCGTGGGAAAGCTGTGGCGGGAAGCCCACGCGCCTTGCAGCTCAACCAGCCCCGTCCGCAGCGCCTCTGATGCTGATTGTGGCAGGATGCCCCTAGGGATTGGCCAACCAAAGAATCCATCACGAGATAGGTTCGCGTTCAACCACCGTCGTCATCTTCCCGTAGGGGAACCGCTGAAGAAGAAGAACGAGAAGACAAAGCTGCGAAGAGGAGGGCGTGTACATTGCTCTCAGCCGGTGCACCAATGTCAACAACCTTTACCTCACCAAAGCTGACGGAGACTACCGATTCTACCACGGAGACAACAACGATAAGAACATGATGGATGAGTTTCGGCGCCTCGAGAACCACCGCCTACTCACCGTAACACAACAGCACTTGCATGCCTTTGCCACCGGTGCGGACCCGGACGCGGAATTCCCTCTGGCGCTAGTAAAAACCAGATCACTCAACATAACGGCAACACAATGGAACCACACGGAACCGCCACGATGCTTCGCATCCTCATCAGGGTTCCCCACGGGAAGATGGTGTAATTTTTTTTATCCCGAATTACGGCCGGTAATTGCCCCATCCATGGAATTTGTTGGACCTCTTGGTCCTCCAGCGGCGGCGCGGTGCTCAGAAAGCGGAGCGACACGTCTTGATGCGATGAGGCTTTAATGGAATCCAGAAAAATTAGCAGTGGCTTAGCTCGGCTATGCCAGGATATACCGTATTTACCCGATTCTAACGCGCCCCCGATTCTAACGCGCACCCGATTTTCCTGGCAAAAAAACCGAAAAAACTTGCACCTCCGTTTGTAACGCGCACGGGACTTTGTGACCCAGACAAACGAATGCGAGAGAAACGGGCGATTTATTTCCCGAAGTAATCTCACTCATCTCACTCCTCGTCGCTGTCCGCTGACCACAACACCTCAGCCTCAGTGCCTTCAAGCGCGTTCGCGATGCCATAATTCTGAACGAACGTTCAACCATGGTATATGGGATCGTGGCACACCCCTCGCACGCCCATCCCGCGAGCTTCTCCAGAGGTGCACGCTTCAGCCGACCGCTCGTTTTGAACGCGTGGGATCCGCTGCTGCCATTGCTGTTATCAAGCGCGCAAGTGAAACGATTTGACGATTTGTGTGAACGCCGATAGAAAGGCCTAGGCGCCTAGGCTTGCTGCGTTCGAAAAATCTTTGCTAAATGCTTTGGCGCCATCTTGAGATGGCGATGGCGATGGGTCGGACGAAATTTCCGCTGTTTCGGCAGTTTCAGTTTTGTATCCGATTCTAACGCGCATGCGATTTTTCGGCCTATTTATCCGGAAAAAAAGTGCGCGTTAGAATCGGGTAAATACGGTACGTAGCGTGAGCTAAGGTTCAGCAATCCAATCCGATCCAGTCCAGTCCAGTACAATCCAATCCAATCCCATCCAGTTCAGTCCGATCCAGTTCAGTTCAGTCACTGCTCCTCGCGCATGCGCAGCACGGCTCTCCAGGAGCCACGCGAAACGGCTATCAAGCGTCAGACTTGGCTACTGCGCAATGGAGGCGCACAGCTGGGCACGCGCCGGCGCCAGTGCGTCTGCCGCGGCTATGACGTCGCTGGCGCTGGTGCTTTTTGATGAAAAAAGAAACACGAAGATAACTGCGGACGCCTCGGGAACGGGTATCAGTGCTGCCTTATTGCATAGACACGGGGATGACTGGCGCCCAGTGACCTACGCTTCAAGGGCGCCGACGCCGAGTGAAGAACGATACGCCCAGATAGAAAAGGAAACTCTTGCAATCTTTTTCGCTTGTGAAAAAAATCGCGCCAATCCACCCCGTGAATGTGGTTCGAAAGCAAAGCTGTAAACGTCACCCATAACGATAGCCCATGCGACGTCACTTAAATTCCCTCACATCGCTCTACAAACAGTAAAACCAGATAAAAGTGAAATGCACGTAACCACACCATTTATTACTTTAAAGAGATAATCTTGGTAAGGTTAAATCAATGCATGATGCAAGAACGGTGTTTACTTGAGTTGTATTGGTGTAGCACAAGAGTGGAAACTTTTTTTATAAAATAAAAGCTCCATCCTGGTGTAGACGATCTGACTTCTCCGTCTGCGCCGCGGACGGAGGCGACGAGATTTGCCGCAGACAAGGAGGAGGAGGAAGAAATACTTCTGCTCAGATTTCTGAACGGCCCAGAGTGCAGCCCTGAGGAGTGATTCCTTCTTCTGTGGGGCCCATATGCAGTCCGCGCGGCCTGTGTTTTGTCCACCCGCTCAAGCTGGGTAGGTAGAGAGGGCCTGGACAGCAGCATCTCTCATTGCTCTTGTTGGGTAGTTGACGGAAAGAGAGGAGGGTGCTCAGGGCTAAAGTCGCACAACCCGATTACGGGGCGGGGTGTTCCTACTTCTGAGCAAAATTTACATTCAGCGTCGTAGTGATTCGGATGCATTAGGTGAAGACGCGTAGGCCGTGGGAATCAGCCTGGATTGTAGGAGCCGTGAGTAGTTTGTTGTTCTCTGGAAAAGTCAGGGTAAGGCCTTCGAAGGTACGGTTTGTCTCAGAAGGCGATAATGCTGGGTTATCTCCCTGAACGTGACAAGCGACAAGCGGGTGACTGTCCTCGTGCAGTTCCATAGCACGGTAGGTAAAAGCGAAGGCTTGTTGCGTGGGCGTAATTGTTGCCCTCCATTGAAGCGTGAGGGGGTGTCCAAATGAGCTGAATGGAACCGTTTGGGGAGTGGTTTTTTAGCACGCGCAGTGCAGGTCAGGCCACCTAACCCGACTGGTAATTCTAGTAGGCTTGCTGGGAATCGGTGACTACCCTCCGAACGACTGGTTGAGTGAGAGCCAGGGTAATGGCTGCCTCTCCTGCTGCCGTCATTTCTTGGGTCCTAAGCGAGGTACACGCAAGGAGGTTGTTTCTGGAGGTAGCCACGATGATAGCGTATTGCTGCCCTCGATGTTTGGAGGCGTCTGTGTTGATAACTGCATGATCCCCACCGAGGGTGGTGTTTAGCGCTTGAGCCCGTGCTTTTCGGGGAACCTCGTCATGTGAGGGGTCCATATTTCTAAGCGAAGGGAGCATCTTTAGTTTTAGTCGCCAAGAGTCTGGGAGTACGTCAAGCGGAGTGACATTCCGGGCTGCCCAGCCAATCTGGTGAAGCATGCGGTTACCCACCGCAGTTCTGAGTGGGACCTTCTTGTTAGAAAGATGGCCTTCTATAAGCTCTTCCACCGTGTTGTGGAGCCCCGTGCTAAGCAGCCTCTGCGTGACGCACTCATGAGGAGACCAATGGCCTGCTCGACCGCCTTTCTAATCATTATATAAAGCATCTCTATGTCTTCCTTGTTGAGAACAAGACAGGGGGTTGACATAAGTGACTCTCTAGAGGACAAACGCTTCAACTAATCGAAAGGTACCGGATTCCTTTCGGCATCGCTTCTTGGTGGCAACTGGCCTGATCATGTGTATGATTTGATTAATGCTGTTTTTGAGGCGCTGCAAGGAGACGTCCCACTTGGTGTTAGCCTCGAGATGTAGGCCTAGGATCTTGATGCTGGGGCTTGGAGTGATGGCCCGGCCATCAAGGAGTATTTGGATGTATTCCTTGATTTGGCGTGAGGGCGGATGACAAGGAGCTGTGATTGTTTACGTGTACACTGGAGGCCCCAGGCTTTAGCACATTGGCGTACTAGAAGTGAGATGCCATGCATTGGTGTGAGCTTCCTTTAATTTTTGTAACTCTTATCGCATGAGCAAGTTGCGCACAGGGCGGCTAGACGGGCGTGAGTGGTCGCGTGACGCTTTCACGTGGCATTCAGCGAGAACGCAGGGGGTAAACCCGTAGATGTGCTTGGTGAGTACACCACCTGTCTTCCCGTCTTCGCGTGGGCTCGTAGGTAAATCGGTAAGACATCGGGCTCTCGCTTTGTTAGTCTGTTAGTTCCGGGTTCGATCCCGGGCGGTGCGAGTAAATTCTTTTATTTGTTCGCTGGAGTTTTCTGGTGACACCAACGGTCGGGAAAGAACCCTTGGGGGGTAGAGGTAAAAAGCTTTGCTTTAAAATTTTATCAGTTCGTATATGGGTGAAAGAATACGGTTGAATCTGATCACCGGCCATTAATTGCGATTGCCCAAAAGAACATTGGAGAAATGCCACCCAGACTGCAACGGTTTTGCAACCGTCTGATGAAATTTGATTTTTATTGCAGTTTGTACCTGGGAAGGACCTGTTACTCGCAAACATGCTGTCCCGGGCCGCACTGCCAACTGGCGGAAACGGCCAAGTTGAGGACGTGGACGTTCACACAACGCAAGTAGTCTCCAGAATCATAAGCAAAGCGACTATGTTGCGACTACAAAAGGAAACCCTTGAAGATCCGCTTCTCAGCCGCACTATGAAGCAAATGGAAGATGGCATAGCAATAGACGGCGTACTGAAAGCGTGTGCGGAAGAGCTATCCGTGGTCAATGGAGTGATGCTCAAGGGTTGCAAAGTGGTTGTGCCTAAATCAATGCGTGCGGAAATTCTTGAGCGAATTCACGAAGGCCACTTGGGTATGAACAAGTGTAAGGCTAGAGCTCGTAGATTGGTTTTCTGGCCGGGAATGAGCAGTGACATTGAGCAACGAGCGCGAACTTGCAGCGTATGTCGAAAGTACGCATACAGCCAACCGAGTGAACCCCTCCTGCTACAGCCAACGCCCGACCAACCGTGGCATCGTGTAGGAATAGACCTATTTACATTCGCTGGATATCACCACGTTGTTGTGTTTGATGCCCATTCCAGCTTTCCAGACGTCGAGAAGCTAAGAGGTACCACGGCGGTGGAAGTAATCGACAAGATATCTGCTATCTTCTCTCGACACGGCATTCCCAGTCAAGTTTGCACCAACAACGGGCCTCAATTTGCATCGCGAGAGTTCGCGTCGTTCGCACACCGGTATGACTTCGAGCATATCACGTCAACTCCCGAGTTCCCACGGTCAAATGGCTTAGCTGAAAAGGGGGTGCAGATCGTGAAGCGTATTCTAAAGAAAACCCACGAGTCCCGTGGTGATGTATGGCTGGGTCTGTTGGCTTATCGATCTTCTCCCCTTGACAGCAGTCAATCACCCGGAGAACTTATCGATCAATCACAGTCAATCACCCGGAGAACTTATCGACCCAAACTTGAGTACGCATCACCCATTTGGAGCCCTCACCAAGTTTACTTGATAAACTCCATCGAAGCAGTGCAAAATCGTGCTGCTCGTTTATTCATTCTTCCTATTCATATGATATCAGCGTCTCATCCCTTAAAAAAGAATCTGGTCTGTCCACTCTTTCGTCTCGCCGCAGAATCGCTACACTATCACTTTACCACAAGCTTTATCACAGTTCTTTCAGCCAACCACCTTACATCGCTCCCGCCACGCGCATTTCCCCCCGTACGGGCCATCCACTACAAGTCTCCCGACCCCGTTCTGGCACCACAACCTTTTCTGCTTCTTTTTTCTGCCGCGCAGCTACAGAATGGAATGGCCTTCCCCGCGACATCGTTTCTATCACCTGTCCATCACATTTTGTTCAAAGTGTATCCATGTACCTGTCTTGTTAAAAATTGTGGCATTTGTTACATCTCTGTACAACCCACCCCTTATGTAACACCCCCTTGTGGGGTCTTTAAGGTAATAAAGTGAAGTGAAGTGAAGTGAACTACTGCAAGGTCGCCGCCTGCACGCCACACTTCCTGAATACAATGTCGACGGATGGATCCCCGTATTGAAACAGAGTCAATCTTCCCGAGGCAGGCCACTACCCCCCTTGGAAGCCGGAAACGTGGTCCCGATCAAACACGGAAGCTGGTCACGCCGAGCGAAAGTGGTAAAAGAGAGTGCACCGCGATCATACGTGGTGAGAACAGAAGACCATGGCCTCCTCAGACGCAACCGACAGCACTTGCTGCGAACGGACGGAAACTTCGGCGGTGAGGTCTGACACGTGGGTAACGGTAACCCGCACCCCGACGCGAGGCCCTCGACGGAGTGCACTGATAGACATCGAGGCAACATCACGCCGGGAACCCCACCAATCAGTCACCAGGCGGAATCAGCTCATCCAGGTGATGATTCTAACGCCACCACTTCACCGGAGACTCCAGGAAGCCCTCTGGCTGGACTGCGCAGGTCAGGACGCCAGCGCAGCGAACCGAAGCGCCTTCACTACGGGCCATCCTTCAATCAAGTAAACGAGTGCAAAACAAATCAGTGTTTTGAAAATGCGTGAAGGGAAGATGTAACAGACCGGACTATCTGCTATCGGCATTCGACCTAGGCGATATCGCCTCGTCCTCTTCTCCCCCCTTCCGTCTGCTTTACTTTCCTTCCTGGCTTTCTTTCCCCCTTCCCCGCTGTGAACACGGCTACTTAAGCGCAGCAAATAAACGGCCCGGGGTATTTTCGTCTTGGCAAGGCACAGCCAAATGTTCATCGTCGCCTTGTTTGTCAGTCAAACGCTACAGAAGCCATTAATCCAAAAGCTAAGAAACTGCTTAAAGAATTGAACTTGTCTCCGTCGTGCAAGAACATTACAAAATGCTCCTAACTGGGGCTAGCGACGTTATTTTCAGTGAAGAGCCGTGAGGTATACGGATGCCATTTTGCCTGATAAAGTCAGAACGACAAACCTGGCACAAGCCATAGACTTTTTTTGCAGCCACTCTTCCGGATGTTAGGCGTCTCAGATCCCATTCAAGCTAGAACCTACGAGGAGGTCTGCGGCTTTCTGAAAGAGAGAGAATGCTCTTTATTGTTCACAGCAGTCCCACTCTGCATTCATTGCATTTTCTGTGGATAGGAGAAGCCTGTGGGAATTCCTTCGGCATGAACGGTCATTACGTGTATTGAGGAGAGAATAATTTTATTTTGGTGCCGTCATGGCCTCCCATGACCGACTGCGAGAGGTCCATGACCAGTTGTCACCGTATCTGCAGTGTACGTATTTTTTATAAATCGGCACCAAATTTATATAGAAGATATGTGGTATATAAACAGCTTGTTCGGTGCTGAGCGATCTCTTTCTGGGACCCCTGGAGGGGTTGCTATCTTTTAAATTGGTGTACCCAAATTTCATCAAGTTGATGATTTCTTGACGATTTTGTGCTTCTGATTCGGAGTGGGTCTACCTGTACAGAGCATGAAGCGACCTTCAGCACAAGGCGTCATCCACCACGAAGCAGAGAAAATGCTCGCCAAGGCCATATAATTGAGCCTTCGTGTAGTCTACGCCGTTCACCGGCGTCGTGTTGGTAAAAAATTGGCCGCGTATCTGCTCCTTTCGTTGCAAATGCCGTCAAAAGACGATAGTCTTTATCGGCTTTTGCGAAGTAAATGCCTCCCTTCGCTTTCCCACTCACCTCTCATGTTGTTCCTCTTGCGTCGCGCTCCTCCCAAGGTACAGACGCCAAAGGTTTGCTTAAATCATTTTAAATTTCCCGCGTTCCACTGCTCCAAACCGGGTGTCTCGATGCGAACGCTGCCGTACGGCGAAGACGCGCGTTAATCGAGGCGCCCTACTTCAGCGTTTATAGATCCGCGTTTCCCTACTCCACGTGCGTTGAAAGCAGAACGTAGAACCTACCTAGTGGAACCTTTCGTAACTCTTGCCACTTGATTTCTTCCAATGCCGCCAGAAGCTATATGGCGCTGGCGACAGCAGGCGACGGCGGTGTGATATTTTTTTCTTCAGTTGATTAAGTATTTAATCTCGCCAAAATCAAACAAGTACGATTTTTTATAAAGGAACCCTGCAAATATCACTTCTGTATTCATTTGTTGTCTTGTATATGCGTAATGTTTTGTTGTTCTTCAACAATATTGACAAGTATGAACATTACACTGGACTTGGACGGGCACAGTTAGTTGTGACTATATAAGACTATTGCGCAGCCATGGTTTTACTTTGGCCGGGTGGCTGAATCGAGTCACAGACAGACAGGCAGACAGACAGACATACAGACAGACCAAAATTTCTGGGTTTTAGTAGCCCAAGAAAGACTATCGTCTTTAAAAAAGCGCTGACGATTACTATACACCCTAATGCGGAATTTCTCGGTCACTGCGCGTTACTGCTGCGGCTCAGGAAGTGATCGCGTGTGCAGCGAAAGCATGGCGGCACCGCTGCTCCGTCATTATCTCGCAGCGCTTCGCCGCCGCCGGCGGGCATGCTGCTGCCAATGGGGGCTGATCCTCCCACGCGAATGTCACGTGGTATCGGGTGAGCCACGAACGAAGGAGACAGGGAGGGTAGGTGGTGAGGGAGATGACGCCATAGCAGCATGTGCCGCACTCTGCCTCACACTTTCGCCGCACTTTCGTCCGCCGTTTTCTTTCTGCCTCCGCTCGCTCCGTTCCAATGCCATTGCCTTCGCCGTCGGCATCGCCGCTACCAAACCACAGTAGCGACCGCGAAAATGCTGCGCATTAAAAAATGGAACGTGGCGATTTTGTGTCGACTACCGCCACCTGAACCGGGTGATCACGAAAGATGTCTACCCTCTTCCCAAGTTCGATTCCCTAAATTTCCTCCATGGAGCCGAATACTCCTCCTAGATCGACCTTCGCTCAGTTTATTGGCAGATTGAAGTCTGAAGTCGATGAGCTCGAACGAGCAAAGACCGCCTTTGTCACTCCGGACGGCCTTTACCAGTTTAAGGTTATGCTGTTCGGGCTGTGCAACGCGCCAGCCACCTTTGACCGCCAGATGGACTCTCTTCTGCGAGGATTCAAATGGTCCACTTGTCTCTGCTATCTCGATGCCATCATTGTATTTTCTGCCTCATTCGAAGCCCATCTCCATTACCTGCGTGAAGTCCTTGCGTAAACTTCATTAGGCGCACCCGCAGCTCAACTCAGCGAAATGTCGATTCATCAGGCGCTAACTTGGGCCGCCTCCTAGACGCTCAGGGAGTGCATCGCGGTCCCGATAAGATCAAAGCAGATAAGGATTTCCCTGTGCTCCGCTCATCTAGAGGCGCCTGCAGTCTTGTGGGCCTCTGCTCGTATTTACGTCGTTTTGTAATCCCGCAAAGATTGCGCGATTAGCTACGCCATCAGCCTCCTGTCTCCAGCCGAAATAAATTATTCTATCACACAGCAGGAGTGACAATGGACAGTGGGAAAGTTTCGTCCATACCGCAACGGCTGACCGTTTCCCGTTGTAACGGATCATCACGGGCTATGTTGGCTAGCGTCACTGAGGCATCCTACATGCCGCCTCGGACGTTGGGGGCTCCGCATACAGAAATGCTCTTATTCTGTCGCCCACAGATCAGGCCACCTGCTCCAAGACGCCGGCTGCCTGTCACGCCATCCCGTCGAACCTCCTGTGTCTACGTGTTCCGACAAATTTACATCACTATTGGCGATTTGCTCTTCCCTCCAAATTCGTTAAGAGAAGCGCCAGGACGCATTTTTTGTGACACATAGTTGAATGGCTAAAAAGGCCCCTTCAGATCAATCAGTACGATTATTCCAAATAAAGGACGGTTTGTTCTATCGTAAGAATGCCCGCCCGGAAGGTCCCGAGCTGCCCCCTGTAGCACTTGAGCACCTTCGTTTGGACGTCATCAAGCTGCGGTACGACCTGGCGAGAGCTGGCCATGTAGGAGTTTAGGGACCGCCCTCCGACGGCATTTTTTCTGGTCAGAGCTTTACCGCTTCATTCGCCGTTACGCCGGTGCATATGGCGACTGCAACGCCGGAAGGCACCAACGACGAAATTCTACAGCCCTTTTTAGCCGTTGGATATGCCGGTCTAACCATTTTCCCGCATTGGTTTCGGATCTGCATGGCCCCTTTCCTCAGTATGCAGCACGGTATAGACCTTATGCAAAAACTGGCGCCCTCTTGAGGTGATCGCGTGCGCTTCCGCCATGTTGGGGGATTCCCGGATCTCCGGATACCGCAGTATAGATGATAGCCTGGGGTTAGCGACGCGCGCGTCGGCATTTATCATTGCCCAAGATACCCAAATACTCCCGTGTAACTTGCTCTGCACAAAGATGATCCGAGGACGACCACGGAATTAGCGTACATATTTCTCAACGGAAGCATGATCTGAGGCCGGCGGGAAGCCGCTTGCGGGTGTCGCCTTCCGTTCGCGCAGTAATATTATAACTAAATCGCATGCATAGTCACGAAACGAATAATATGTGCAGAACTAAAAAGTCCTCCGTCACATGCCCCCGCGCGAGGGACACGTGTAAATGCAGAGCATAGTGGGATTCCGTGGTGTTTGTGTTGTTGGTGTGGTGGTGGTGGTGTGGGTTGAGAGAGAAGAGAGAATCGTAAGTAGGTAACGTCAAGTTGTTATTATTACACCATCTTCCCGTGGGGAACCCTGATGGGGATGCGAAGCATCCTGGCGGTTCCGTGTTGTTCCATTGTGTTGCCGTTATGTTGAGTGATCTAGTTTTTACTAGCGCCAGAGGGAATTCCGCGTCCGGGTCCACACCGGTGGCAAAGGCACGCAAGTCCTGTTGTGTTACGGTGAGTAGGCGGTGGTTCTCGAGGCGCCGAAACTCGTCCATCATTTTCTTGTCGATGTTGTCTCTGAGGTAGAATCGGTAGTCTCCGTCAGCTTTGGTGAGGTAAAGGTTGTTGACATTGGTGCACCGGCTGAGAGCAATGTACACGCCCTCCTATTCGCAGCTTTGTCTTCTCGTTCTTCTTCTTCTTCGGCGGTTCCCCTACGGGAAGATGACGACGGTGGTTGAACGCGAACCTATCTCGTGATGGATTCTTTGGTTGGCCAATCCCTAGGGGCATCCTGCCACAATCAGCATCAGAGGCGCTGCGGAGAGAGAGAGAGAGAGAGAAACATTTTATTGAGCCGGTGAAGTGGGAGTGGTTCCTTATTCCAGGAAGCCATGCGATGAGCCGGCAGCCTTCGCTCTGGAGGCCAAACGTGTCTGGACGTCCAGATCGCTGCTGGTCACAAGGTTCTCCCACAGCTCAGGGGTGGGAAGGGGGGATGGAAGAGGGGGGAGGTTGGGGTTGTGCTTGCACTCTAATGTGATGTGGGGAAGAGTACCGGGTTGTAAGCAGAACTTGCATGTGGCCGGGAATTGCGTGGGAAACATGCGATGGAGGCGTACTGGGTGAGGGAAGGTATTGCTCTGCAGTCGGCGAAGTAGGGATTCTTCTTCTTTTGAGAGTTTAGGATGCGGAGGAGGGAAGTGCTGTCGCTCGAACCGGTAATATTGAGTGATGTCCTGAAAAGTCAGTAGAGGGACGGACGGTTCGGTATCCTAAGTAGCCTGGAGGGACAGGGCGCAGGCTTGCTGGTGAGCAAAGTTATTGCCCGTCAGTGAGGAATGGCCAGGAGTCCAAACGAGGGTGACTTTCCGGCAGGGTTGATGCAAAGACAGTAGTTTTAAGGTTGAGTGGGCCACCCTTCCGGCTAGAAAGCTTCTGCAGGCTGCTTGAGAATCTGTGATGATTACGGGGTTCTTCGTATGAATGAGGGCTACTGCGATGGCGAACTCTTCGGCAACCGATATTGACGACGTCTCGATTGTTGCTGAAGCTACGAGGGCGGTCTTGGTGGTGACTACGGCTACTTGATTCTGTCCGTTGGGGTAGGTGCTAGCGTCCGTGTAAGAGACATCTGCACGCTTTCCATAGATGGTCTCGTGCACTTGACTTCGCGCTTTTCGGCGGCCGGGCTGTAGGTCCGGGTGCATATTTTTTGGCAAGGGGCGAACCCGGATAACACTTCTCCAGTTATGAGGGAGGGGCTGAGAGGCAGTGGATTGGCATGGGACGTGAAGACTTTTCAGGAGGGCTAAGCCCGCAGGTGTTTGGGTGAGACGGAGACGTTGACTAGATAAATGGCCTTCAATAAGTTCTGACACCGTGTTGTGGAGGCCCAGTTGTAAAAGACGGGCCGTGGAGGTGTTCATAGGAAGATTTAGCGCTTGTTTGAATGCTTTTCGTATAAGCCGGTCAATGGTGTCCGTGTCGCTTTTGGTGAGGATAAGGTACGGTGCGACATACGTGACACGTGAAATAAGGAGAGACTGGACCAGTCGGACCATGTCTTTTTCCTTCATGCCACGGTGGCGGTTAGAAACACGTCGAAGCATGTGGGAGACTTGGTTAAAGGCCTTGGAGAGCTTAGATAAAGTTTCACTGTTGCGTGTATTGGCCTGGATGGTGAGGCCTAAAATCTTAAGGGAGGAGCCGGGCCGTACAGTATGGCCGTCGAGGTGGATGCAGACTGGTTCTTTCTGTAGAGCAGATGGATGTTTACGGATTATGACAAGCTCAGATTTTTGGGAGGAGCATTGAAGTCCCACGGAGGAGGCATAGTTGTGAACGACGTCGGTAGCCTGTTGAAGGTAGTCTTGGATGTTTCCCATGGAGTCTGTGTCTGTCCATATGGTGATGTCGTCTGCGTAAAGTGCGTGATGTATGTGAGGGATGGCGTCAAGTTTCTGGGGCAAATCCAGGAGGGCGAGATTGAAAAGGAGTGGAGAAAGAACTGAACCTTGAGGTGTTCCCTGGTCCCCCAAAGCAATAGGCTGGGATTTAATGTCACCTACACGAATAATAGCTTGCCGATGAGTAAGAAAATCTGCAATGTATGAGTACGTACGGTGGCCGCAGCCTGTTTGATTCAGGCGGGATAAAATGGAGGAATGCCAAACATGATCAAATGCCCCTTTTAAGTCCAAGGCAAGAATGGCCCGAGGGGAGCAACGAGTCGCTGGAGCAAGGACTTCTTCTTTAATTCGAAGGAGAATATCTTGTGTGCTGAGATGCTTCCTGAAGCCATACATGGTGTCGGGTATAAGGCCTTTTTCTTCAAGGTAGGGTTGGAGGCGCTTCAGTATCATTCTTTCCACTAACTTGCCCACGCAGGAGGTCAGAGAGATTGGTCTTAGGTTATCAAGATGAGGGGACTTATTTGGCTTGGGGATGAATCGTATTTCAGCCGTCTTCCACTGGGGAGGTAGGTGACCTGAGCTCCAGTGCGAATTGATGTGGTATAGAAGGTGATCCAGCGACGGAGCTGGTTGAGCTGCAAGGCGGTGGCGCTTCCCGCCACAGCTTTCCCACGGGAAATTCAGCATCCCCGTCTAACGTTTTCAGTTCGTCGTTTCCGTTGACGTTCAGCTTCGCGTGTCCCCGTTGTATCAGTAGCTTCTTGACGTAGTTTGAATGAGTCAAGGACATAAGGCGCGTTCGTAGCACTTGCTCCTGTCCCGGATTTGTAGCGCAGTGGGAAGAGCACCGCGTACCTCCCGTTGCGGCCAGAGAGTCGTGGGGTCGAAACCGGGCGCCGCTAACTATTTCTTTTTTTTATAGTGTGCGCTGAGCTGTTGCGGACGGACGGCGGACGCTACATGTGAGTTAAAGAAATGCTCTACATTTAAAAAATACCAAAGTGAGCTGATTTCTTGTCCTGTTTGACCGCGGAGCACTTCTTCCTGCTGGTAGTTAAGGCGCACTGCATCGGTGAGCTGGAACTTTTTCATGCGGGATGAGTTTTGGATGTGCCGTTGGCTTTGTGCGTCCACTTTTTCTTTTTATTCTGAACGTTCGGTAGGCTTCTATGGAAGTACTACGCATTCTTTCGTTTGCCAAACGTTGCAGGAAATAAGGGATCCGGGAGAGCTACAACCTTCACACGTAGCGCCATGAGTAGCGCAAGTAACGTCCGCAGTAACCCGTGTATCGGTCATTTAGCGCACGTCGCCTTCTGTTCGACCTTAGCCTATTTTCCCAAGATCAAATTTTTCGAGTGGAATTTTGTAAGCGGTAGTGTGCCCCGGTTTTGTTCACTGCGCGAGGCGGGGACGCTCGGTGGTCGCCGTGAGGCACGCGGTCACGAGCACTCGGCATTTCCTCTCTCTTCAAGGTTCTCGCAGTTTTTTTTTAATCAAGCCTCTGCACGTGACAGGGACGCTCGCCGGTCGCCGCGAGGCACGCGCTCACCAGCTCACCAACGCTCGAAATTTTTTTAGTAATTTAATTATTCATTGGTAATTTATTGGTAATTAATTGGCAAAGTTTAACGCGTTACACGCCAAGCGCGTTACGCTCTACACACTACGTATGGCCAGCTACAACAGCCCCGCTGTTAAAAAATGTTTCCAGGTATGCAATTAAGTTTATTATGTTTATTTTTTTTTCTTTTGCAGATTTCCTCTTAACGTATAGCTACATCGCGGAGTGCCCAATCCCCCCCCCCCTCTCTCCCCATTTCAACCTCAGGACGGCTCGCATCGGCTCGAAGCGTTTCATGAATGACTTCCTGAGAAACCCGCAGGAGGCGAACCAACACCGATGTAATTGAATGTTTGTTTTCTCAAAGCAAAAAAAAAAAAAAAAAACTCGAGAGCCCATAAAAGCCTCATTGCCGTTGCCTTTATGACTATTTTTTCGATGCATAATATGTATTTACGAAGTCCCTCGGAAATGTAGGCAACAGAGAAAGGTCCACAGAGCACCCGTCGCTCATTATGCTGCGCTTAAATCTGAAAGTAAAAGGATCGCCAAGCCGAGAAACCCCCTCACACGCTCCGTATTAAGCAATTCCGCGACCGCCATCCCCCAACATGGCGTCTCGCGCTCATTTCGTTTTTCGTCCGGTAGATGGCGGCACTTTTGCATATAGACTATAGGTGGGTTGTAGTGGCGACTGATTATGCGCCACGCTCCGCGATAGCACCGGCCCCTCCAACTAGTTGCGCCACCGATAACGCAGATTATCCCGTGTACGAGATGATCCTACATCACGATGCCTCTCCTTAGCAATTGACAAACCGCAGCCAAAACTTCTTGTCGCAAGTAATCAATGACATCCTCCGCTCCTGCGCCACCACCGACAAACTTACGACATCCTACCACCCTCAGACCAACGGCCTTACGGACCGCCTTAAAGGAGCCATGAAGACAAAATGCATGTTTGTGTTATTCGAAAGATTTCGTGTTTTATAGTGCTCCAGCGCTTGTCCGAATGCAAACGATGCTTTATTCACTGAGAAATTAATCAATTTAGGTAAAAATTTTGATTTTCCCGCTCAATCGTGCGTTTTCGTGGTCCCAAATGACATCACAGGAACCGACCGCTCTGCAGCCTAGGGTCCCTTGATTCACGCATCCGCCGTACAGGGTGGCGACACGTATGCGCTGGCGCCGCCATTTTGGTCCACTCGCTCGCTGCCGAAACAAGTCATTGTATCAAAACCGCGCTAAAATTATCGCCGCAACGGGGTTAACTGGCGAAGTTTGACTCACCTTATCTCTTTCGCGTTGCTGGGTCTCGTGGGAAACGAGAACAACGCGTTGTGCACGTTGACCCAACTGCAGCGGCACGGGACCGTTCAAAGGGTGTCTCCACTCTGTACGTTCGCGCTGGCACTGAGGTGTTCGCGCGTTTGTTTACGTCATTGAACCTAGATGGCGCCACCATACCGTGGTGTGTCGTTTTCTGCCTTTTTTTCGTTCTGTGTGAAAATGGTATCGTGAAACATAGTACTCGCTCGACATATATGTTCACGTAAGACACCGCCGCGTCAATCAATCGGCCAGTGTCGTCTGAGACAACCCCAAAGCCCCGCAGTTCTGTGCAGCTAAACAAGCATAGTGCGCGCAGTGCCAACAACAGCAGTACGAAGCGGTACTTCTATGTTTACATGTGCTTTCGTAACTTACACTAACCACCATTCTTACGGCTTTAAAAAGAATGTGCCCTAAATTTAAGCGCAAATAGCTCGTTCGGCAAGCTTGTAAGCTCTGCCTAATTTGAGTTCTTTCGCCGGCCTCCGCCAATCGCAGAACTGGCTCGAATGACATCATAGGTTCTGTGGCGGGAAATGAGCTAGTGGGTCGCATGGCCATTCCCTTTTTACGTAATTATGAAGCTTATTTGAGCGAAGTTTACGTTAAAAGTGGTGTCAGCATGATTCTAACGAGGCAATCTTTTGAATGAACCAAACTTGTGTTTTCTCTTCATGGCTCCTTTAAGCAGACTTTAACAGATAGGCTTTCTAGGTACTTTTCTGATGATCATCGCGACTGGGACATTGCTTTGCTTTACACTGCATTCGCATAGAACTGGTCCCGTCACGATACTGCCGAATTTTCTTCTTTTTACCTCATCTTCGGTCGTGAGCCCACCTTGCCGCTGTGCGCCTCTATCGAACAAACCACGCCTCCTTCTTGATATTGCCGCGAACCATACATTGGGTTTGTTTATTTGTGTTTTGCTTTTACCGCCCGGCTGCGCCGGTCTGTGTTATCTCTGCGCCAAGGGAAGCGCGTGTTCCATTCTTTCTTTCTGTGCCGCATGTGTTATCTGTTGTGATAGGGAGAGCATTCCGGTCTAACGTGAACAGCCCAGAATAATCTTCTTTGATCTACTATGTTCTCGATGCGAATCGACGTTTCGAGAACCACGCGCGCCAAAAGATAAAAAGCCTGCAGTGCGGACGCCGGGGCATTCGATTCGACGACACTCGCCTGTGCAAGTCACTTTGTTGACCGCTGCTTCGCCGCCCCTGTATTCTTTTGAGTTGTTAGGGGAGCACAAGTTCGCTCCAATAAACGTGTTTCTCATTCAACACAACTGCATCGTCCTTGTCTTCGTGACATCTGGTGGAGGTGCTGGGTACGCACCCTTCATGCCCACTACAACCTCGAAAAGCCGCCAAGCCAGTCCAACAAGAGCCAGCCCCCGCCTGCAAGATTTACCGCCCGAGTTCGGTTTGATGCCAGAAGGGCCCAAGAAAAGGAACGCTGCAACCAACACCATGGTGCAAGAAACAACGTCGCCAATCGTCCTGCAGCAGCCCCGGGAACCGCCATCGTTCCGAGGAGCCCCCGCAGAAGACCCAGAAGAATGGTTGGAGAAACTGGAGCGCGTCCGGAAATTCAACAGGTGGGACGACGCAGAAACGTTCCGGCACGTTTTCTTTTACTTGGAAGATTCGGCTCGCACTTGGTTCGAGAACCACGAGAGCTCCTTGACAAACTGGGCTCAGTTCAACAGCGAGTTTACTAAGACCTTTACTACCGTCGTGCGGAAAGAAAGAGCCGCCCTTTTGTTGGAAACGCGCACGCAACACCCCAACGAAGGTGTCGTGATCTTCGTTGAGGAGATGAAGCAGCTATTTCGCCGCGCGGACCCCGAAATGACGGAAGAAAAGAAGTTGCGCTTCTTAATGCGCGGAGTGAAGGAGGAACTGTTTGCTGGACTTGTCCGAAATCCGCCCAAAACCGTCGCCGAATTCCTGACCGAAGCCAGCACCATTGAGAAAGCCCTCGAAATGCGTGCTAAGCAGTATGACCGCAACTTTGTTGGCGCGGCCAATGCGAACGACTTTGGCAGCACGCGGATCCCGGCCGACAGCCTACGCGAGACTATCCGCGCAATAGTGAGAGAGGAGCTGCGGAAACTTCTCCCAACGCCGCCGCAGCCCCAAGTCGCTTCCCTCACCGACGTGATTAGACAAGAAGTGCAACAAGCGTTGGGAACTTCTACGCCATCCGAGGTACCCCGAGAGCCACAAGCTATGACATACTCCGCGGCTGTTCGTCGACCCCGCCCTGCTCCAACACGCCGTCAAGAGGCCCCGCCGTACCGCCGCCCACTGTCACCCGCCCGACCCCCGGTAGCCCGAAACCAGACGCCGAGGAAGACGGACGTATGGCGAACTCCCGATAACCGTCCTCTGTGCTACCACTGCGGAGAGGCCGACCACATTTACCGTCGCTGCCCATACAAAAGACTTGGACTGCGTGGTTTCTCCGTCGACGCACCTCGCCCTCTCCCTGGCCAACGACCACGTGAGATCGACGAGTATCTATCTGAAACCAGCCGTGGCCCAGCGCGTTTCAACCGTTCGCCGTCGCCCTACCCCTACCAATCGCCGAACCGCCGTAGCAACGCTGACTTCGCCCGTGGAAGGTCCCCCAGCCCACGCGGGGGAAACTAAAGGCGGCAACTTCTGGAGGTGAAGTTGCTCTACGGCGAAAAACTAGAAACCCTCCAACGACGCAAGGACGCGCTGAAGACAGTGATTCACGACATGCCCTCATCCCGACGACCCGACCTAACCCTGACGAGACTCCCGAACACGACGACAGCTACACGGCGCGACGCGTACCCGACCTGACCGAGACGTCCGTTGAGAAGACGACAACAACGACGATGCACAGTGCCCGACCATCAACACGTACAAGCAGAGATACGACGCCCCGACGAACCCGGAACTCGAGGGCGACTGCATCTGACGTCAAGGTGTCCATCGACGGCTTTGACGTAGTCGCCCTCGTAGACACGGGAGCTGACTATTCGGTAATGAGCGGACCATTTGCGTCTAAGCTGAAGAAAGTTATGACCAGATGGGACGGTCCGCACATACGCACAGCAGGAGGCCACCTCGTGACGCCAAGTGGAACGTGCACATCGCGCGTCACCATAGACGGCACAACGTGCCCTGCGGCGTTCGTCGTTCTGCCTAACTGCTCCCGCGACGTGATTCTCGGAATGGACTTTTTGACGGACAACGGTGCAATAATTGATCTGCAGACCAAGTCGATAACATTTTCCTCCAATCACTCCACGACGCCGCAGCCGAACCCCGATCACCGTGCTGCTGTCAGGATCGCCGACGATCACATCACCCTGCCACCCCGCGCAAGCTTGATGATCGCCGTCTACTGTGAGGATGCTGCTTCTGACATCGACGCTATCGTAGAGAGTGATCGAAGGTTGCTTCTCGACCGCGGTGTCTCCGTCGCAAGAGGCATTGCGCACTTTAAGCAACGCCAATCTCACGTTTTGGTCACTAATTTCACCGAAGAGTACCAGCATTTAAACAAGGGAGCTGCAATTGCGTTCCTCGAAGAAACGCAAGAAGCAAGTGATGTGATCGCAGTCGCCGACTTTGAACGCACACCCGTAGAAACATTCAAGCTCCCGCAGCCATTCGACGTGAATCCGGCGCTACCGCAAGAACAACGGAAAAAATTATTGGCTTTGCTGCGTCGCTATAGCGAATGTTTTTCGTCGAGCGCAAAACTACGTCAGACCCCTCTAGCGAAGCACCGAATAATAACCGAAGATGGAGCCCGACCTACCCGACAGTCACCGTACCGCGTCTCTTCACACGAACGGGAAGCCATCCGGACTCAAGTCGACGACATGCTGAGCGATGACATTATACAGCCATCGAAAAGCCCCTGGGCTGCGCCCGTCGTACTCGTAAAGAAAAAAGACGGCACATTAAGGTTTTGCGTTGACTACCGGCGACTGAACAAAATCACGAAGAAGGACGTGTACCCCCTCCCCCGAATCGACGACGCCCTCGACCACCTCTGCCACGCGAAGTACTTCTCATCGATGGACCTGAATACCGGCTACTGGCAAATTGAAGTGGACGAGAGAGACCGAGAGAAGACTGCATTTATAACCCCAGACGGCCTATACGAGTTCAAGGTGATGCCGTTTGGGCTGTGCACAGCACCAGCGACGTTTCAAAGAGTCATGGACACTGTGCTAGCTGGCCTTAAGTGGCACACCTGCCTCGTATACCTCGACGACGTAGTGGTATTCGCCCGGACTTTCGACGAACACCTTGCAAGGTTGGAGTCTGTACTCGAGGCCATTCGTACGTCGGGGTTGACGCTGAAGCCTGAAAAGTGCCGTTTCGCATACGGGGAACTCAAGTTCTTGGGCCACGTCGTCAAGGCCGCGGGAGTCCTACCTGACCCGGCAAAAACTTCAGCCATTGCGAACTTCCCAAGGCCGAAAGACAAGAAGGGCGTGCGGAGATTTCTCGGGCTGTGCGCATACTACCGGCGCTTCGTCGCAAACTTCGCACGCATTGCAGAGCCACTCACGCACCTGACAAAAGATAGCAACCCTTTCAGTTGGGAAAACGACCAAGAAAAAGCATTCGGCGAGCTGCAAAAACGCCTGCAAAGCCCGCCCGTGCTCGCTCATTTCGACGGAAATGCCGAAACGGAAATGCATACGGACGCCAGTGATATAGGCTTGGGTGCCGTCCTTGTCCAAAAGCAAAGCGGCTGCGAAAGGGTAATCGCCTATGCTAGCCGTGGTCTGTCGAAGGAGGAGAAAAACTATTCTGCCTCTGAGAAAGAGTGTCTGGCTATTATATGGGCGATTTCAAAATTTCGCCCATACGTGTATGGAAGGCCATTCAAGGTTGTAACAGACCACCATGCGCTGTGTTGGCTCGCCAATTTGAAGGACCCCTCTGGCCGTCTTGGGCGGTGGAGCTTGCGCCTGCAGGAGTTCGACGTTACAGTCGTTTATAAATCCGGCAGGAAACACTCCGACGCCGACTGCCTGTCCCGCGCCCCCGTCGACCCACCACCACAAGACTCTGATGAAGACAGCGCGTTCTTCGGGATCGTGACGGAGAGCGACGTAGCCGCCCAGCAGCGTGCCGACCCCGACTTACACGTCATAATCGAGTACCTCGAGGGATGCAACGTTGCCGTTCCTAGGACCTTCAAACGCAGCTTACCAGCATTCAGCCTGAGAAACTCCGTCCTTGTGAAGAAGAATTTCAGCCCCGGAACAAGAGCGAATTACCTTCTCGTCATCCCCGCGGACCTTCGTGACGAAATTTTGGAAGCGTGCCACGACGACCCGTCTTCCGGACATCTGGGCACAGCCCGCACTATTGGAAAAATCAAGGCGAGGTACTACTGGCCCGGCCTTACCTCTGACGTCACCCACTACGTCCGGAGCTGCCGTGACTGCCAGCGACGAAAAACGCCGCCGACAAGACCCGCTGGACTTCTGCAACCGATCGCCGTCCCATCGAGACCATTTCAACAGATTGGAATGGACCTTTTAGGCCCGTTCCCTACGTCACGATCACAGAACAAGTGGATTGTCGTAGCGACAGACTACATGACGCGCTACTCAGAGACCGCCGCTCTTCCGAGGGGGACTGCACAAGAAGTGGCGAAGTTCTTTATAAGCCAAGTTGTGCTGCGGCATGGAGCCCCGGAAGTCCTAATCACAGACCGCGGAACGGCATTTACTGCGGAGCTGATGCAAGGAATATTAAGCTACAGCAACACGGATCACCGAAGAACGACGGCGTACCACCCCCAAACGAACGGACTAACAGAACGTCTGAACAAGACAATCGCAGATATGCTGTCAATGTACGTTGACGTTGAACATAAGACTTGGGACGAAGTGCTCCCGTATGTCACGTTTGCGTACAACACGGCTATCCAGGAGACGACACAGCTGACGCTGTTCGAGCTTGTCTACGGTAGAAGGCCGACTACGATGCTCGACGCCATGCTTCCGCACGTAGAAGACGACGACCTCAACGCCGACGTCCACGGATATCTTCAACGTGCGGAGGAGGCCCGCCAGCTCGCTCGAGTTCGTATAACGGACCAGCAGCTGGTGGATGCGGGCCGCTACAACCTCCGACGCCGAGACGCCGAGTACCAACCAGGGGATCGTGTGTGGGTTTGGACTCCCATCCGACGACGCGGACTCAGTGAGAAGCTCCTGCGGCGGTATTTCGGACCCTACCAGATTCTACGACGTGTTGGCCAACTTACCTACGAAGTGATCCCCGATGGTGACCCCGGCACATCACGACGACGCACGCGGCCTGAAGTCGTCCACGTGGTTCGCTTAAAACCTTTCTACGGCCGATGACGAACTTTTATTTTCATTTGTTCGGACTGTCGCTTATGTTAGCATCGGGTCGATGCACTCTTAGAGGGGGGGGGGTAATGCCGCGAACCATACATTGGGTTTGTTTATTTGTGTTTTGCTTTTACCGCCCGGCTGCGCCGGTCTGTGTTATCTCTGCGCCAAGGGAAGCGCGTGTTCCATTCTTTCTTTCTGTGCCGCATGTGTTATCTGTTGTGATAGGGAGAGCATTCCGGTCTAACGTGAACAGCCCAGAATAATCTTCTTGGATCTACCATGTTCTCGATGCGAATCGACGTTTCGAGAACCACGCGCGCCAAAAGATAAAAAGCCTGCAGTGCGGACGCCGGGGCATTCGATTCGACGACACTCGCCTGTGCAAGTCACTTTGTTGACCGCTGCTTCGCCGCCCCTGTATTCTTTTGAGTTGTTAGGGGAGCACAAGTTCGCTCCAATAAACGTGTTTCTCATTCAACACAACTGCATCGTCCTTGTCTTCGTGACAATATGCACAAGATCCGGCCGCCCCGGCTGACTTTGCCCGCAACATACACTCTACTAGGCTCACCTCATCACAACATTCCCAAAATTCCCGTTACGATCAACGCCACAGCACATGCCAATTTGTCTGGATCCCTCGTGCTGCTCTAGTGTACGGCACCCAAGTCGGGCGTACTGAGAAGCTTCTTGCCGGTTACCACAGCCCCTACCGTGTGCTGCCCCAAGTGACTGGGGTGAACTATGAAATCGCCCCTGTCGTTCCGCCTGACTCATCCCGCCCTCCTAAAACTGACCGTTCGCAACCTGCAGTGTGCACTGACCACTACCTAGACGGTGCTCTACGGGCGGGGGGCCTCGTTCCGGGGCATTTGTTACCTTCGCTGTAAAGATGACGTTAGGGGCGCTGTGCCGATGTGAGGTCATCATCAAGGAGGGAAAATGAAGAGGACACTGATGGTCACTTGATTGCGTGGCGCTCTCTTCCACCGTGCCTTCTGTAAACGACAACTTCGGAATAAGTACTGCAAATGCACTTCTGTATATACCGCTGTACCCCGTATCAGTATTTATAAACTAGGAAAATGCGTTTCTTTCACCAGACACAACCTAAGTACTGGAACATTTGAAGAACAGAGAAATGAGAGAGAAAGAGAGAGAAACTCTTTATTAAAGAGCGAAATGTAGAGGGGCTTACCGACATCAGTTCGCCGGCATGCTACTTTGCGGGGAAAGGAGGAGAGGGAAAAATGTAGTAGGCGTCATGAACGAGAGGACAGTAGTAGTAGTGAATAAAATAAAATAAAGTACGGTCCTTCTTCGGGGCATTGAGTTAAAAGTTTCTTGAAATGAAGGGATGATTACAATTTCATTGACACACCAATGTCTTGGAGAAATTCGAATAGCGCGTACAGGGTTTTGCACTGAGCAGAGGCAGAGGGCCATGGTCCAAGTACCAATCTCAGTGTCAATGGTCCAGGGAGGAGGATATCAATTTTATGTTTTAGGCGGGACCTTGAGTCGGCATAAGCAGAGCACTTCAGTAATAAATGTTCGACAGTTTCAAGTGAACCTCAATTATCGCAATAGGGGCTCGATGTCTCGCCGATCCGATGTAGATAAAAATTTGTTAATGCTGCAATAAGACAAAGCCTATGGAACAACGTCTCTAAGTGGCGGCGTAGACGTTCTGGCAGCCGAATTCTGATATATTGGTCTATGCAATGCAAAAAACCGTGATGATACTGCGGCAAGGACCATAACCAGCTCCTTTCCGTCACAGCTAGTGCCTTTGTCATCGTGGCGGCATCATGCTTCGTGAAGGAAATCTTTGTTCTTCATTTGTAGGCCCTGCGGGAAGCCTCGTCCGCTTTCTCGTTTCTAATGTGCCACTATGGCCTGGAAGCCACTGGAAGGTAACGCGATGTCCAGCGACGTATGCGAGATGGGGCAAATCCTTCACTTCACGCTGGACATGTTCGTGAAAGCTGAAACAGCTAGAACGTTGTAAACGTTCAAGTGCTGCCCTTGAATCAGAGAAGGCGGTCCAACATGTCGGTGGCTGTTGTAGAGTCTATCTAAGGGCTTCTTTAATCTGGTATAGCTCTGCCGACGCAGGCGAAGTCGGTCGTTAAAGCCGATATGACAATGCTTTGTCAGATGGAATAAAAATTACTGTGGAGGTAGGTGTTGCCGATCCATCGGTATAAATGTGAGTAGTTGCAGAGTAAAATTTGTTAATATGTGCAATAGTCATCTACAGAAGGCCAATGTGAGGCACATGCTTTTTCGAATCAATCCAAGGTATGAATGATTTTCTCCGGATAAGGTATCACATTCCATGGCGGGAAGTTCCGTGGCATAATTGGTGGTGCTTGAGTTGGAATGGATCCATTAATACTTTTTATTGTTTGTCCAAAGCAAGAATTCTCGTTTTTAACAGCAGTACGGGACAGGAATGGGATCTTGCATTTAGCGTGGGCCACAAATGAATGCGGAGCATTTCTTGGAGCCGTAGCACGTCCAAGGCGAGGCAACCGGCTTCAGCAATTGTCGAAGAACACGACGAGCCTTCAGTAATTCCGAAGCATTTTCTGAGGCAGTTATTCCTCGCCGCCTCCAGATGTTGGCTTGTAGGTGTCAGTTGCTGAAGGACCGGAATGCCATAGCGCAACACGCCATCCACATGCGCCTTGAACAGCAAAACCATGGAGCGGCAATCGCTGCCCCAGTGGTTTCCAGCAAGATACCCAATTCTTTGCGATGCTGTTGAAACTCGAGTCCACAGCCTCTTCTCTGCAGGGGCCCACGAGAGGTTTCTGTTTAAGACGATACCATGATATCATTGGGTACGTCCGTCCGTAATGCAGAGGCCGGCCACCACACTTTATTAAAGGATATCTATCCATACATTTTCAGTTGAGTTTCAATTTTAGTTTATTGTAATCGATAACAAGGATACAGTGCGTCGGGATTGATATTAGAGAAAGAGGTCCCGAAGTGCGGCACTGTGGTGGGACCTCTTGTAAATGAACAGTATTAAAACATAAAGTTCAAGCAATCACAACAGAAGGAACGTAAAACATATTATGCAAAGATTATTGCAACATTTCATAACACTGACACAGAATAACTTCGTTCACAAAGCAAGCACACGTCTCAGTTACACAAAAAGGTGCAAAGACAAAAGGGGCAAAAAAATGCTGAAAATTAGAAAAGAAAAAAAAAGTGAGCAAAAAAACACATCAAGCTCGTGCGAACTAATCAACTAATGAGGGTAAATTTAAGAATTGATTGTTTGTAAGATGAGCGACCTAATTGATTATTAGCATTAATAGGCAAGTTATTCCATAATTTAATGGTGCCAAATCCAACTGTTTGTTTACCATAGTGTGTTCTAACTTTTGGGAGTAAAAAATTATGTTGTGATGCAAATCGCGTTAGGTTATGGTTAGTAAGATCAGTTCTACCTACTATAAAAAGCGCACTCTTATCCGTAAGAAGTCTACGGGCGGTCATTCCAAGATTATATAAAATAAGTTATCCAACGGGAAGAGATCTAGGTGTCGATATAAAGAAGTGACATGGGAATTGAAAGAGCTAAACGTTATGATTCGAATGGCTTGGTTTTGAATGCGCGTCAAAGGAATTAAATGAATATCGTAAGTTAAACCCCAGGATGAAATGCAATAGTCTATATGGCTGTAAATGAAAGCATAGTAAAGCGTTAGAAGCGTAGGCAGGCGGAAATAATTTATTGCCTTAATTAATACTCTGATCCCATAAGCCATCTTCTTTTTTAGTGAGTTTGTGTAGTTCATAAATTTTAAGGAGCTGTCAAGTTCAATCCCCAAAAATGAGCATTGATCAGACGGTGGAATAGCATCAGAGTTAATGTAAACAGGAGAAATTGAAGCTAGTGTGTTCAAACGAGATGAAAATACGACAAATTTAGTTTTGGAAGGATTGATTGAGCCATTGCTTTGAGACCATGAGAAAATGTTACTAATATCGATATTGAGGTTTGTAGTAAGAACGTCAATGGATGAGTGTGACGAGTAGATGGTGGTGTCATCAGCATAGAGTAGGCAATTAGACAATTTGAGACAGGTAGGAAGGTCATTGATGTATAATAAAAATGAAAGAGGGTCGAGAATGGAACCTTGCGGAACGCCTAAGTTAGTAGTTTTAGTGTCTGCGAGTGTACCAGAAATATTAATAATTTGTTCACGGTTAAATAGGAAACTTCGTAATAGTTGCAGGGGCGGTCCGTTAATACTGTACATGGAGAGTTTCGAAACCAAGATGTCATGATTAATGGTGTCAAATGCTTTGGAAAAATCGATTAAAATACCCCCCACAAACTTGCCCTGGTAAATTCCGAGTTTAATATAGTCTGTCAGAGGTATCAGTGCAAGGTTGGTGGATAAACCAGGCCTAGAACCGAATTGCCTAGGTGTTAGCAAATTAACTTTATTTACATATGGTGAGAGGCTTTTTTCTACGATTTTTTCAATTACTTTGCTGAAAAATGGTAAAATTGAAATAGGGCGGTAGTTATTCATTAATGCCTTATCGCCTTTTTTGAAAACAGGAATTATCAAGCTTTTTTTGAGTTCACGGGGAAATACTGCACATTTGAAAATTAGGTTAACTACATGAGTGAAGATATCACTTATGGCATCTACGTTCTCTTTGGTGCAAGTTGCGTGAATTTTATCGTGTCCGGTGCTGGTATTTTTAAGATTAATGATTGTTGAGCGAACTTCGGTAGGCGTTGCCGGGTACAACAAGAAAGAATACGAAGCGTGTGCAATGTTATTGAGTATGTGCGTTGATGTTGATAAGGAAGGAGTTTCAGAAAAGAAAGTGCTGAAAGCATTTGCGATGTCAGAGGGATTAGAACACGTTCTAGAACCAAGGCGTATTTCGCTGATCTCAGTTTTCCACTGGCTGCTAAGGAAAGAATTTAATATACGCCACTGCTTAGCGGTGTTGTTACCAGTCTGCAAAATTTTGTTTTCGTAGAAGTTTCTCTTGGCCTTTTTTAGCAAGTTTGTTAGAAGGTTGGAAAACTTTTTGTAGCGGGCTTTCAACTGAAGGTTGTATGGCTGCCTTTTTATTTTGTGATATAGATTGTCTTTTTTTCTTGAACTTGTTAACAACCCTTGAGTAAGCCAAAGGTTCACAGGAGAAAAGTTACTTTTCCTCTGCAACCTTTTCCTATCCTCTGCATGTGGTGCAAGATTCTATGAGCTCCGTGATAATATTAGAAAATTCACTGTAGGCTACTTGAGCATCCCTGGAGCCAATAACTGGAGAACAATCTGCGCTGTTAATGAGGTAATTAAATTGTTGCCGGTTGAAAACGGATTTAAGGAATTGAGTGTTTTGGGCACATTTTGTACGATTAAAAAGAAGAGCTACAAGGTAATGATCCCTAATGGTATTGCGAACAATGAAAGCGCTTCTGGTGGGGAAAAACGTTGCTAAGGGCATGATCAATTGCCGAGCCATTGTCGTTGCCCACACAACGCGTAGGTAAATTAATGAGTGATTCAAACCCATGGCCCTGAAAAGAACTGCTATATTCCGAAAATTGTGGCGACTCAAAATCCAAAAGGTTAATGTTAATATCTCCTAGTATAGCAATGTTTTTGTTTTCACGGGTGATCAAGTGCAGTAAACCATCTAGAGCGGCACAGAAGTTGGATACAGAGGAACTAGGCGATCTGTATATATTACCGAAGATTGTGTTTTTCCCGTCAATTTCTTAGGTTGGGTGATCAACTTCCACCCAAACAGATTCGCAATCAGGAATGTTGAATGAAAGGTCTGATCTACGAGTGTAAGAAATTATTTTTTACAAAAATGGCAGACCCGCCATGGGTAGATGTGGCACGGTGGCAATACTCAGCAGAATAAGGTGGAAAGGTATACAGGTTTCTGTCATGGTCAGCAAGCCAAGTTTCGCAAATACATATGATAGAAAAGGGCTGGGTAACGGAAGATATCAGGACGTCGAATTCATTGTAATGCTTTCTCAGGCTGCGGGAGTTAAAATGTATGACAGAATGATGAAGATTAGATGCTAGGGTTCGAAGTTCAGTAGTGCTAATGTACGACATAGCTCAACGACCCACAAAGCTTATGCCGAGGAAGTGAAGACGCGAAGGTCTGTTTCATCACGAATTCGGAAGACATGACTGTCCTCTGTCTTGCGGGCTTTGATGAGGCAATCAGCAGTCCACAGGAACTGCCGGTTATGTTCCTTTTTCAAAGCAAGGGCCTTAGAGAAGAGCTGCTTGTTTTCCATGGTGAGATGATCGTTTATGTAGGCCGGCTTGGCATCTGCGTCATGGAACCCATTATCTTTGATTTGGAGACGAGTCTTACGCGCATTCGTGATGAATTCAGCATTCTCTGTGCGAGAAACGAACCTTGCGATTACGTTTTTTGAGTTTGCCGTTGATGGAACTCGGTGCACCACGTCAATGTCTGTTTCCGCGAGCGGGAAATCAATTTTCGATGCAATGGTTTTGATGATCGCAAGGCAGTCCTCGCCCTGAGTGAACGGAACCCCTTTTATTTCTACATTGTTTTTTCGTGAATACTGCTCTAATTCGGAGACCTTCCGCTCCAAGGCTAGGTTCCGTGCAGTCAAATCTTTGTTGGTGGCAAGCAGTTGCACCTTCTCAGCTTTCAGGTCTTCAAAGGTTTCATTCATAAATTTCATGCTCTCAGGGAAACCATCAATTTCTTTTTTCAGGTCTTCAATGACTTTGTTGGAACCGGTCTCAAGTTTAGCAATGACACTTTTAGTAACATTATCAATGATTCCAGCGATCGAGCTTTCCATCTTGTCAAGGCGTTTAGATAGCTCAACATTGGTTGGCATTGCGACAAAGAGAACACAGTTGTATAAACAGTTTCAAAAAACAGTTGCAGCAGCAGTCGCCACGAAACACCAGTAAACGTAAACTAAAAGATACAAGAAATGCGCACCTGCAAATCGAAGTGTCGTTGCTTAGCCGAGTTCCGACGGCGGCGACTGCTGCTGCAATGTGATGATCAGTTGTCGGAGCGAAGTACTTATAGCAGAAATTGCGGTGGCGCCGTATGCTGCGTCGCTCCGATGTCCACGTCACACGAGGGCGGTGATCCACAAGCAAGTGCAGTAGCACTCAAGCTGGTAGACACGTGTCTGGTTACCTGAATCCTTGTCAGTGTGGCCGGTTTTCAGGAAACAAGTGAATGCCATGGCGACGCTTTTTTCTGAGGAAAGATGGTGTCCGTTAGGCACTAGGTACGCAGATATTTTTGTAAGCGCATTCTGAAGTTTGTTTTGTGTTACCCTCCGGGAGTTTGATGCACTCCAAATACAGATGTCGTCCTCATATAGAGTGATCTTGGCGCCATGGGGGAGAACACGCTTCAGGTGGATAAGGGTGAGATTAAGCAGTAAATGGCTTAATATTGCTCTTTAAGGTTCTCCTCTTTTTATTTCATGGTATGACGTTGGGCCTTGTGCCGTGCACATGAAGGGTTTTCGTCCTTCAAGATAATCTGAAATCCACGCGTACAATCTTCCACCTGTCCAAGTGCAATGAGAGATGCTAGTATGGCATCGTGATAAACTCAGCCGAATAGGACTCTTCGAGGGCATATACAATAAATATTCGTGCAGGGTAATCCACCACAACAAGAATAAAAAGTTTACAATCAGAACAAAAGTAATAAATCGAAACATCGTCTTTCGAAAATTGTTTCCACCACGTCTGGAAGGAAAGTTAGGAAACATTTATTAAGGAAAGCAAAGGCAAGAATAAATAGAGAACATTTCAGCCACTTGAGATAGTAATTGAAAGTTCCTTGAGGACCAGCGCTGAGGAAACTTGGTTGTATGGCTACGTGGGAATAAATCGACAGTAATGCTAAGCAGGCATGCAGGAAGCCCCCCCCCCATTGACCTTAGGTAGCAAAATTGTAGAATGAGTGCATGAGTACAAATACCTTAAAGAGGTCGTCAGTGCTGATCCCTGCCACGAGAAGGAAGTTCGTCCCAGAATAGGTGACGATCTTGGTGCGCTTGATAAATACCACTATAAGGCTGCCTCTATCACTGGGAAGAGTGTTACGCAACGAACACGGCTGGTGATGATGTTTGAGCAGAAATTTGTCGCCTTACTAAAGATTCGGAGAGGAAACTTATGTGAGCCCAACGAGTCATGAAACGAGGGACAGAAACCGAGTGTCTTCGCTCAGGGAACAAACTCTGACTGTGCTTGGAGGTTGTAGCGTCAATTAAGAGAAATAAATTGACTTGGGGAGGCCTTTAATGCGTTCAAATGACAAACGATGGACCACCAGGGTGACAGGGTGGTTACGAAGACACGGGAGTGGGCGAAGGAGCAGGCCGTTAACACTGTTAACACGACAAATGGATGACGCAAGAACATTTGGAGGGGAAGGGTGTGCTCGGGCAGCGCGGCAAAGGCTGCTTGGAAGGGAATGTAAGAAACCTTTGTCCTGCAGTAGACTTAGAGAGGATAATGACGACGACGACGATTATGATGATGATTGTGATGATGATCGGCAGAGAACACTAATCAGTCAGTAAACTGGTGGTAACGGCCTTAAGAACTTTATTACCACGCAGTGCAGTAAGTAGGTTCTGCCACTAAGTCTGGACCCTAAACAATATAATTATAATTCTATACCATGAACTTAGTAACTGCTGCATGTTTGCTTGTTTAATACTAACATTGAATGATGCTAACAAAATTCTAGTTCTTCTTGAACAGCATAGCTACAACAGTTTTTCCACTCGACCTGACGATAAAAATGTTTTTTGCAAATCCACATCTTGACTTGTATAAGCTCTAATTAAAATAATGCATAATTCCAACATTATCGCTATAATAATTCTTTTTTTGCGACAAGCCCACGGACTCTTTCAGAAGAATTTCGTCTGCTGGCTATAAAAGCAGGCACAGCAGGTAGCGAAGTTATGCTAAGTTATATTAAGTATCAAAACTATTAACTTAGTATAACTTACTACGTTATACGAACTTGTAAGGTTATACCAGCTCTCCCCGTTTTTCCCGTTGGTTATCTTGTTCGATTCATTTGTGGTCCAGGTGTGAAATGTGCGTGTTTAATGTGTCCGTATGTCGTGCTGAGCGCTCAGCCAATCCACGTTGTCACGCCTAGCTGCCCTGCTGTCACGCGAAGAAATCGCAACGACAGAAAGAAAGCGCCGTTAAAAGAAGACGAAGAAAATAAAATACGAAGCAGACGACACACACGAGATGCTCCGCCAAGTTCACTGACATCTGCTACGGCGCCGAGGGCTCGCGACCACGGCACAAACACGCGCCGGCCGCCGGTCAATGAGAGAGAGAGAGAGAGAGCAACTTTTATTTAGCGTATTTATGCGTGGGAGTGGCTTCTCAGTCCAGAAGTCCAAACGGTGTCTTCGCACGTTCAGCCCTCTCCGTCAGCATGACCTGGTTGGCGAGGTGTGCGCTGGACAACGCAGTCTCCCACTGCTCGAGGTTTGGGCTAGAAAAAGGGGGTAGCAAGTGTGGGTTTTGACTGCATTCCCAAATTATGTGATACAGGGAGCCTGTTTGTCCGCAGAACTTGCATTGCGGTCAATGCTGGTTAGTGTATTGCTTATGAAGTCGAAC
The DNA here is from genome assembly GCF_048455015.1 of Haemaphysalis longicornis. Taxonomy (NCBI): domain Eukaryota; kingdom Metazoa; phylum Arthropoda; class Arachnida; order Ixodida; family Ixodidae; genus Haemaphysalis; species Haemaphysalis longicornis. The sequence goes on from NW_027526245.1 coordinate 31,789,841, forward strand.
CGGATGAGGGAACGTGTTGGTTTGTAGCAGTCGAAGCGTGGATCCTTGGTGTTTACTTAACTGGGGGTGTGGCGGTGAATAGATCCTTCGTTCGAGCCTGTAGTGCTGGGTAATGTCTCGGTAGGAAACGACGGGGGTGGGGTTACGATCTCCTTCCGTGGCCTGGTTGACGAGTGCGCAGGCCGTTTCGTGGGCGATATCGTTGCCCGCGAGAGAGGAGTGTGCCGGGGCCCATACTACCATGACCTTCCGGTTTGGGAGGTTTGCTCTCAGGAAGCGGTGTGCTGTTGGAGTCACCATTCCCGCAATGTATCTTCTGCAAGCCTGCTGTGAGTCAGAGATGATTGTAGTTGCCTTGGTTTGAGTAATAGCCAGCGCTATGGCTACTTCTTCCGCCTCTTGACTCGATGTTTTTGGAATGGTTGCGCTGGTGAGGCATTTGTCTCTTGACGTCACCACCGCCACCATTGCTCTCTTCTGTTTGCAGCTTGCTGCGTCTGTATACACTGTCCCCTCATCACTGCCATAAGTCTTATCTAGGGCTTTGGCCCTGGCCTGTCGTCTTCCTTCGTGATGTTTGGGATGCATGTTCCGGTGGATTGGCCTGATTTGTATGCACTGTCTCGTATTTGACACAAGAGCTCTGGGTCGTAGCTGACCCTGGAGGGTCCACTGAAGTTTCCCCATGAGCTTTCTGCCAGCGGGTGTCAGTTCAAGCCTTAATTTGTGGCTTGAGAGGTGACCTTCGATTAGTTCGGATGTGGTGTTGTGGAGGCCTAACTTTAGCAGTAGAGCTGTCGAAGCGCTGATGGGTATTCCTAGTGCCTGTTTGTAGGATTTGCGTATGATGACGTCGATTTGTTCCTCCCTCTTCACTCTTGGTCAGAATTACATACGGTGCAGTGTAAGTAATGCGTGAGAGTATAAAGGCCTGGACCAATCTGGTGGTGTCTTGCTCTTTCAGTCCCCTCTGTCTGTTGGCCACCCTGCGTAGCATCTGAGTGACTTGTTCTGTGGTTGTCTTGAGTTTTTTAATCAGGCCGGTGTTCCTTGTGTCCGCCTGAATGTCTAATCCAAAAATTCGCATCGCTTTTCTAGGCCTGATGGGATGATCTTCCAGCATGATTTGTATATTGTCCTTGTCTTTCTTTCGGCCTCGCCTGCGCACGACCAGAAGTTCCGATTTTTGCGGTGCATATGTAAGTCCGCACTCTTTAGCATACTCATTGACAGTATCGGCTGCTTGCTGGAGCGTGTCTTGTAGGCCACCAATGGAATCTGTGCCCGTCCAGATAGTAATATCGTCGGCGTAGAGGCCGTGTTTTATGTTGAGAATTTGGTTTAATCGGTTCGGCAGCTCAAGAAGGGCAATGTTGAAGAGAATGGGGGATAGGACAGATCCTTGCGGGGTGCCCGTGTCTCCGAGGGTAATTGGGTCCGAGGAGACATCCCCTATCTTTATGATGGCTTGGCGGTACGACAGGAAGTCGGCAATGTAAATCCTTTCCCCGCAGCCTGTTTTTGCCAGTTTATGGAGGATGGCCCTGTGTGACACGTTATCAGACGCCCCTTTAAGGTTGAGGGCCAGTATGGCCCGGGGCGAGTGTCTGGTGGCAGGGGCGAGTATGTCCTCCTTGATTTGAACGAGGATGTCCTGGGTTCCCAAGTGCCTTCTGAAACCGAACATGGAGTCAGGCATTTGCTGCGTGCCATCAAGGTGTTGCTAAAGCCGCAGAAGAATTATTCGCTCCATTATTTTTCCCACGCAGAAGGTCAACCATATCGGCCGGAGATTATCTATGTGGGGTGATTTTCCTGGTTTTGGAATAAATCGCACCTCCGCTGTTTTCCACGAGATGGGAGGTTTGCCTGTGCGTCAAAAGACGTTGAAATACTACGTGAGATCTTCTAAAGCCTTGTCGTCCAGGTTAGCCAATATCTTGTTGGTGATTTGGTCTTGTCCAGGTGAGCCGGAGCGTTTGCTGGCAGTAATGACTGCACGGACCTCGTACATTTCGATGTCTTTGTCCAACTCAAGGTTAGGTGTGCCTTCATAGAGACGAGGAGGGTCTCCCTTTCCAGGACGTAGGTATTTGTTCCTCAGATCTTGGATGAGGTCATCGGTCGTTCCTGGGTACAAGTGCATGGTGCGCGCCAGGCTTTTACTGGTTTCTCCCTTGTTCTTAAGGGGGTCGATGAGATGTCTCAGCAGTTGCCACGTTTTGCGAGTAGAGAGCGTATCCTGAAGGCCGTCACACAACGTGAGCCAATTTTCCTTGCACAGGTGGGCAGCGTACTCAGCCGCCTGTTTACTTAGTTGTGCTATGCGCTTCTTGAGTCGGCGGTTATGCCTCTGCCTTTTCCAACGTCTTGAGAGGCTGTGCCTGGCTTCCCAGATGTGCAAGAGTTTGGTATCAACGTGTGGCACTTGGTATGTCATGGAAATCGTTTTCGTGTGGGCTTTTACATCTCTTGTGACACTTTCCGCCCACTGTTCGTATGATTGTTCTTGCGAGGGGTCGCGATCTTTCTTTTCTGAACTTGTCCCAGTCAGTAAATTTGACCGTACCTATGTGTGACCTGTAGTTCAGACCTTTGATTAGCATGTTTATAATGTCGTGATCGGATCCCAAATTCTCCATTGTGTTGGTCCGCGTGATGTCGAGAGAGCCTCGGAGAAGGGACAAGTCTGGGCATGTGTCTCTATTGACGCTATTTCCTGTGCGCGTTGGGGTCTGCGGGCCATTTAGGAGAGTGAGATTGTGTATTTCTATGACGTTGAGCAGATCTTTACCTCTTCTGTTGTTATACGTGTAGCCCCAAAGTTGGTGTGCCGCATTAAGGTCTCCCACTATGAGAAGAGGGGCGTTGCCGGCGAGTTGGAGGGCTCCTCGTACAGTTTCTTCAATGCCTGGTCGCTTTTTGGAGGGTCGGCAGTAAATGTTAAGAATGAAGAAGCTGTTTTTGCAGTTTGATGTGCGTGGAACGAGCTCTACCAATGTGTGCTCACAATCTCTTTGCGGAGTGAGGTGCTGAATGGCTGCTATGTTACTCTTAACCAAGGTTGCTGTAGATCGTCCAGAGGGATCTGTGTAGGTAATGTATCCTGGAAGCTTACTTGGACTGTTCGTTTCTTGAATTGCAATGATTTCAGGCGTTGGCGTGAGTGTGGCGAGGTACTGTTGTAGCGCTGCTGGTTTCTCTTTAATTCCACGGCAATTCCATTGGAGCAGCGCAGTGATGTCTTGCCTATTTGGTTGTGTAGTCATCAGGGAAGGAGACGGAATCCTTGCTTTCACACGTGGGTGGGCGGGAGTATGGAGCCTGCCTCCTGCGGAGAGTAGTGTTTTCTACCATCTCCAGTCTCTCTTCTATCCGGTCGATGCGAGTTCCGAGTTGGTCGACCCGAGCTACTACTTGATCAATTCGGACGCCGTTCTCCGCTACCTTAGTGGTTAGCGCCTGTAGAAGCTGGTTAATTTGGTCAGACTGAGTTTTCATCTGGGCCTTGAGTGCCTTGCCTAACTCATCAAGTTGGCTGTTCTGCTTGTCTGAGAACGCTTTGAGCACGTCTTCGAAGGAGGCTCGGTGTCCTTGCGATTGAACAGATGGCGAGAAGGCTTTAGTGGTGTCATGTGGCACTGTCTTGTTCTGCCTCATTGTTTTTTCTTCAGCTAGCGACGTGGGATTTGTGCATGTCACTGGAGTGAGAGAGGTGGTTGTGTCCATGGCCACATCATTTTCTGCAGCATTACGTGGTGGTCGTTTGCGTTTGTCTGTGACCAAGTCCTCTCGGGATTTCTCTAGTTCTGCTAGGCGGCTTTCTAATGACGCAATAATCGACTGTTGTTGCGCCAGCTGTGATCTAAGGGTTGTGCATTCCTGACACGATTGTGGATCTGCGTGTTTTGGTGTCGTGGGTGCGGGATCTCCTCGAGCAGTGAGAGACAATACGCCAGCCCAGCTCACCTGTTTCTCGTCATTTACGGTCCCCACTGCCTGGTTTCGGGACCCGGATCTGGATCTGGTGCTTGATCTCGCGGACGCTGTTCTGGTTTGGTGTCTGGCCCGGCCTCGCGGTGGCTCCTGGTCCGCTCGCGAGGCTCGCTGATCCGCTTGCGAAGCTGGCTGGACCGCTCGCGCTGCTCGTTCTTCCGCCCTCTTCCGCACCAACTCCCGTTGACGGAGGACGAAAGGCTCCAGAAAACGTTTCGGGCAGCCCTTGGTAGCCGTGAGATGGGCCCCGCCGCATAGCGAGCAAAGGGCCTTGCAGTCGTGTTGGGGTTGCGGTTCCTTGGCGCCACATTGATGGCACACACGTGTATTTGGCTGAGGGCATGCGGTCTCCCTGTGTCCGAGTTCATGGCACTTGTCACACACAGGCACTGTCTTTTTGTACAAGGAGCACGGGTACTCTGATCCGAAGGGGGTAACGTAATAAGGGAGTTTGTATCCTGCGAACGTGATTACAACAATATTTGAATTTCCCAGTGTTCTACATGCGTAGATCTCGTGCTTTGGTACGTATATATTTTCCAGCAATTCGCGCTCCGAGAAGCGGAGGGGAGCTCCTCTTATAACGCCCTTGACGGAGTCATCAGGCGCGAGTCCGTAGAGTTGTACTGGATAGGTCACGTTGGTCATTTGGATCTGCCTAACCTGGCTCAAGGCTTTTGCAGCGTCCGCAGATGGGGTGCTGACCGTAGCGATGTTCTGCACCGTGTCGTAACGAACGCGCATGTTGGTTTGGCGCCACGTTGAATGTATTGCGTTCAGCAAGGCGATCGACACCTCGGCTAAGTCCAGTTGCGCCATTTTGAGGCCACCTAGTGGTCTCAGCACGAGTTTGTAATCGTCCCTGGGAAGGGGAGCTGGCCTGGTAGCAGTCTTGGGTCTAGTCGAAGGATTTGAAGTAGTCGACGGCGGCGTTAGGCCTACCGCTGGCGTGGTTTTCCGCTCTCGTCGCCGCTGAGCTCGGGAGACGACATGAATCCATTCTGCGTTGAATTTTGAGTCCGCAACTTCATCATAGTTGCCATCACTTGGGTCTTGTAGCATCGCGTTGTCTTCAGTTTGTCTTGCGTCACTGCTCGGGAGCACCGCGGAGCGGTCTCCTGGGTCGACGGTCGAGCCCGGCATTGGTCGTGCTCGTTGCTAGGCCTACTCCGCTGGACGAGGCCTAGCTCAGGCCGTGGTAAACAACTGCCGTAGATTGGCTGAAACAGCACTCACAGAGAAATGAAAGGTGTCCTCCGGTGCACAGAAAGTAGCTCTCGATGGCGGTTGTACCAGTTTTGAAGCACGACACGAATTTACGGCACTTTTGTGTGAAAACTGTGGAGCCCATGCATGGAACGTCCGCTCGGTGTAGGACCCCTGGTGGCCGCCCCGGTCAATGAGAAGCTTCCAGCGACAACGGCGGGCGGCAGAGAAGCGATCCTGAAAGAGAACACCGAGAGAAGAGAGACTGGGAAGTGTGGAGAGTGACCGGGATGCGCGGCGGTCGGCCGACCGGACCCGTACCGTGCCCCAAGAGGTCCTCCACAGGCGCAACCTCCAGGACATCTCCTCCGCAAGGAAGTCGTCTCGCCGGACATCGGTAAAGGACCACGACGCCCCAAGAGAGCTGCGTCTGCAACTACGCGACGGGAGCTCGGGAGTGCGCTCTACCGCTGGGGTAGGACACGTCGCCTAGACTGCGCAACACCACGGCGCTGCTTCTGGGACGTGTGGGACAAACCCGTTCCAGCAGCGAGCACGTATTGTGACTTTTGTTTCACTCCCGGACTTTTACTGTTTCCCGTTTGTTTGAACCCTTCACCGTTTTCTCTGCCACATTCTCGGTAATTTCTACATTGTTCGCTAGCTTTCTATTGTTCCCTCTTATTCTTTAGTGGTCCTTGTTTTTTCTGTGTGTACTTATTTGAGTTTCGGGATACATAAACAGAAAGTCTCTTTTCCACAGTTTCTTATATTTTTATTATTGTCCCCCGAACCTGACAACTTCCCACACCCTTACTTCGGGCAGCCTTACGCCCTCAACTTATGGCAACCACAAGCACGCTGTTTTTTAGCCTAGCGCCGTTTAAAGGTGTGTGCCAAGGGACCAGATTTTTACACCCTTTTCGGCCAGAGAGTGGGCAAAAAAGCTTAGTGTGTACACCCTAGATTCAGGTCGCGCTTTTTACTGGGTTATTCATGGCACTAGGTTATGCATAGCGAGATAGTAAAATCATGTAGCTAAGGGGACTGTTATTCACTAGGACATAATTGATGAAGGTAGGGGTGCTTTCTATCTCCTTCAGTTAGTAAATCATAATGGTGCTACATATACTACCTGCACTTAAATACTTAGTGGGTGCTGTGACTGGTTAGAGTTCCGTTAGAGCTGTTTAGTTGATTTCGGCGTTTCACAGAACCGTGGGCCAGTACCCAAGAGTCAAACGGCTTACGCACTCGGCTGTGATAAGGGGAGAGGAATCACGCCACCTGCTCGACACAGAACACGTGACAGGGCAAACGTTGCACCTGCGGGCGCATAGCTTTGTGCGCGTTCCCGTCGTTCGTTGTTCGATTTCCTGCTGCTTCTCCGCTATTGCAGCAACGACGGATTAAAGGTCCTTGCGGCAGCGAAGAAGCAGATCGGCCGGAATCGTGGAGTTAAACCACCGTGATAGTTGATTGATTGTGGGGTTTAACGCGCCAACGCAACGCAGGCGATGAAGCGCGCCGTAGTGGAGGGCTCCGGATTAATTTTGACCACCTGGGGACCTTTAACGTGCGCCGAAATCTCGTACACACGGGCGTTTTTGCTTTTCGTCTCCATCAAAAAAGCGGCCGCCGCGGCCGGGAATCGAAAACACCGTGATAGTCATGAAGGCTGCGTACAGCTTGCCTACCTTCAACTCTTACGCGTTATGTTGAGCTTCCTTCATTTTTTGGTAGTAATGATCAACTCTACCTCACCTTTACCCGTTCGCCCTATCATGTGTGTTTCTGGCAGTAGTACCCGCCGTGGTAGCTCAGTGGCTAAAGCCTTGTGCTGCTGAGCTCAAGGACTCGGGCTCTGCCTTAACCATGGCAGCGGCTTCTCACATGAGCTTTGTTCCGAGATTTGCGCCCACGTGAAAATTCCAAGGCGGTCAAAATTATTTCAGAGCCCTCAGCTACGGCGCACCCAAAGCCAGGTGTAGCCTCAGCACATTAAACTGCTAATTTGATTTTGTTTGCTCACAGCAGTAGCACCACGCATTCGCGCGCGCAGACAAACACACGAACACATGCGCTCAAACGCACATGCACACATGCGCACAATGTATATATAAATCAACAAATCCCCGTAGAATCCTGGCACCTTTAACAAGAATGATAAAAGCAGCATTCAAATAGCAAACACAGTACAATGCGTTCGAATGCGTTTAGTTCCTTATTTTTTATGCAGATATATTACAATAAAGCTGATGTTGACAAAGTTGTGAAGACAAACATTAAACGCGCAGATCTTTTCCAAACAGAGACTAGCTATTTTTGAAGTAATCAGGAACGCCTTCTGTGCTGCGTTGACGGCTTGAGCACGTTGGCGGCACTATGGTCAGTCTATCCACCGCCCATTCCGCCTGGCACGCCACTGCGGAAGTCGTGGTAGGCGCTGTACGCTTGCGGATGCGTCCGAAGCAGGGCGACCACGTCGCCCTTCCAGTGGACCGTAGCCAGCTTGTGACCGCGGGCGCTCAGTTGACCCACCACGTCCTGTTGATAGAGTGCAAAAGGAATGCAGCCGCACAAATGATTGTCGAAACACAATAAACGCCAAAAGTCGTAAGCATGAATATTGCATAGGCAGAGCTCCGGTCCAGCCTTTTATGAACCGAAACCGCACAATGATGATGACTATGTGCACGCGAAGCAGAAGCAGCTCTACGCCACTGCGTCATGTTGGGAATTTACCGGTGATGCAATGGAAAGTTTTGCTTGAGGTGCAAATCTGTCCTAACACCAATTCTTCCATCTTTGTGAGGGCAGCCGCAAGGCCAAAATTATCCTCAGAATATTCCTGCGAAGGGTACATTTTATATCCATTTAAAAATCAGCCGTAGAGCTAAGACACAAACCCATCCAGATTTTCTAAAATTTTCCCTTTTCAGACCTTTGCAGCAAGAACTCTCTGTCGACCAAGCAAACGTCTTCAACCATTAACGCCAAATTCGTAAGCATTAATACTTTGCGGCGGGAAAATCTGACTTCTACCTAAAATACAGCCGGCTACGACGGGTAGCTGTAATGCTTTCTCAAAATTTCCCTTTGTAGAAGCTTATTCCAGTGTGGGCGTTCCTCTTAAACTCCTCAAATGAACATATATCATGCCCCACGGTCGCCCATGTAAATCAGCGAAAAAATTTGACAAATTCGTGCCTGCAGGGATTGCTGTACGCATGCTTTGTTATGCCCACCCGACTTGCAGCCTGAGGAACGTGGTGACACATCATCTTGAAAGAACGACGACCAAAGGAGACGGAAAGTTGTGCGCGAGAAGGTTTAGTTTCCAGTGGCCTCTGTTCCCTTTCTCTTCAAGGGACCCCTCATTTAGGCTACGGTCCTTTTTCTTAATAACAATGTATTCTCATGATAATGAGACTGTTCTGCCTCCAAAAAACTGTCATTGCCTTTATTTGCATCTTGTCCGCATCTCCGGCAGTCGTAGAACATCAGTGCTTACAGTGCTGCAACTATGCTTCCCCTATAAAAGGGTGGAAACATAAAAGTTCCCCGCAAACTTTAATAATTGGTTTTGTACAAACTTCTCGAAATCCCAAAATGTTTTGTAAAGTTTTGACGAGAAGCACTGATAGCCAGCGCTTTTGCGAGCTGCGTCGTCTCCTTATAAAATAAGGCGCTAAAATCTTGGCATGGTTGCATTTAGGAAGGGCCCTCCGCACTCTGTCACATTTCTTAACGGCGCAGAGATAATGTTCGCACTCTGCGCGTCCGATGAACTGCGGCGCGTGAGAAACTAAACCCGTCCTACAAACCCTTGAGAAAATGTCTGCGGTTTATCTTGCTTAAACCGGTTATGCAAGCGAAATAAACCGAACCGCAGGCGACCCACCGAGCGATACGCCTAGCCGAACGTTCGTACTGCGAGCACTCACTACCGCCATAGAGAAATTGCTTTCTCTATGCTACCGCTATTCACGGTCGGGATGGAGGAGCGGCGGGCGCGCACTTTCGCGTTCGCCGCTCCTCCAGTGCGGCCGTGCGCTATTTTATCAGGAGGCGTCGTCCAAGTCTGAGGTGACGCGTTCGTTCCTTCGTACAACGCTTGTTGCTGTCGTCTTTTTGCATCCTTCTCCCGACGCGCGCTCGCCGAATTTCCCGTTCTTCCCCCGTTTCCGTCTGCCGCTTTGCCCGCCCGTACTTACATTTTAAATGCAGAGCATTTCTTAGCCTCGCCTCTTCCTGCGTCGGACGGCGTCCACAGCTCCGCGTCCGCAGCAGGTGCGCCTCTCCTCCTTCCCTCCTCTCTCTCAACAGCAGCTGGCGCGCGCATGCTGTTCGCTCCGTCGCGGTCTCGGCGTAACAGGTGCGTGATAGCAGCGCGGTGGGGCGTGGAACAGGGGGGTAAAGCGAGCTCCGAGACCGTACGAATCGTGGGCGCTGACATGATACAATTCCCATGGTTGCCAGATCAATTGTATTCAGCCTTCTAAAAAGTTGTTCCGTAATTATTTAACTAAAACAATGAACTGAAGCAAAATAGTTACAAATAATTGCCTCAGTAATTAAAACTAGCTTTTTAAAAAACTTTTAGTGTAATTAAGCTCTAATTAGTGGAGAAAGAGTAAGTGCGTAGTTCAGTTTTGGTTTCGATTTTCATTAAGTGTGCTAGGAAGTGGCGGGGCCCTTGCGCCTGACTTGCGCAGTGTGTGTGTGCAGTCTCCAGCTCAGATCTGCGTGCGTACAAAATGCGTACAACTGGTACAACTCGGATGCACGCGCTGAGCAAGTGCCTCCCCGGGTGCTTGCGATGCTGGCATTCTTTCTTTGCCCCTGAACTGACGCCGGAACAGCGATTCCGATCTGACCTTGGCTACCGCAAGTTCACTACAGTCTACGGAGTGGCAGCCAGCGATCGTTCCCGTTGGAAGAGAAATAAAAGGAGCTTTTATAATCGTTCGGTTCCAGTTGTTTTAGTCATGCAACTTCTTACAGCTCTTCGTGCTTCGAACTTTCTCGCAAACGTTCGTGAAGGTAGAACGAAAAAATAGGTAACGAAATGCGATTTCTTTTTTAATCCGTCACAATAGATCAATAAGTCAATGTTCTCTCCTCGCGCGCTCTGTGCGGTAAATTACTGCCCATTCAATGCAGCGCATTCAGTCCCGCAAGCTTTCCCTTTAAAGTGGTGGAAAGCAGCTAACTTGACGAATACATACAGAAAGAAAAATGGGACACGCCGCGGTCTGTACTTCACATACACCCTTGGCATGCATTTCCCACTCCCTTGGCTTGCGGTCGACCGCGCTCTTTCGTTCATGTGCTTCAAAGCGCCGCGACTCACCGGCAATATCAGCGTTGGCCCGTGCGATGTTTTTTTGTGTGTGTCAATAAAGGTTTGACATTGAGCTAAAGCCACAGTTCACTTCACTTCGTTTGATAAGCATTGAGCGACTCGCAAAATGTCACAGAATGGCAAATAAAGCGGCACAGCGCAAAAATGCACGCAGATCATACGGAGATTCATTTTTCTGTGCGCCCAGTACGGATAAGCTGACTCCTTGGCGTCGTCGCGCGTGCGATCAGTCGCATTCGAGCTTGCGCGCAAGTGTTGTATGAGCGTTGCCACATCTTGCTCAAATAGTCTCAGTACATATAAGTCACACGTACGCTAAACCGAAAACACGTCGGTTACCTACCCACAGGAGATAAACTACGCAATGCTGTCGACGCCGCCTACACAAAATCCGCCTGGATAGCGGTCCGCCATGTTACAATTAATCCCGGCATGCTTCGCTAGCCGGACGCGGAAACGCCACAGTAGCACGTTACCAGATTACAACCCATCACTTTCACCGTTTTTAGTAAGCAAAAGTTCAGCTGGCAACATTCAAATCGTTGTATCATGTCTGCCACTGTGTGTCGTACGGTTCCAATGCATTGGCTCAGCGGCGCGCTTTCCCTCTAGAGTCAGTATATTATCTCTATGGCGTGGAAGGGCGCGCGCTGCTTGCGCTTGCGCGCTCTCCCCCCCGTACTGCTCTCCCTCTACTGCGCGCGCTGCACATATAAAGCGGCTAGCGGTCGCTCGTGCTTCAGTCACTGCGTTGCTCCTTCCTTCCTTGGTTGACGCTCGCTCCCACGTTTACTCGTGTCTGCTACTCCAGCATCACGGAAGAAGCGATGGAAGCAACACTGCCTTCAACCAGTACTGAGGCCCCAATGCTCTGTATTTATTCGTGTTCCCCTCGCGGGAAGGCGCGGGAATTTTTTTTAACTCCTTAGCAAGCCGAGCTGGTTGGTCCAACGCAGCTTGCCGCTTTCGCCACTAGGACAACGCGGACAACATACGGGCCAGCGTCCTCGCTTTGTCCTCCACGCCGCGCCGGCGTGAAGGAGGGAGGAGGAGTGGCCCTTGAGGGGCGCAAGCGAATCAGGTGGTATGACTTCAAGGCCAAACGCTCACTCCCTGAACCAGGAAAATATTGCTTTCGCTGTAAAAAAACGTCGCCCTGCAGCCGCCGTGTTTCGCCCGTACAAAGTCAGAGGACGAGCAAAAATGGTAAGTGGGATAAGTAAGTGCACATTTATATGTGAATAAAGTAGCCCAAACAATCAAGGACGGGGAAGACCAGCGTAGTGTTGCACTAACGAGTAAACATTTGTTGGCAGAAACGTCAACCTCTACACCTAACAAAACAAGGCACGTCAAGTGAGATCGGCGTAATCGTGCCCCGGTGTCTTGTAACGTTTTTTGTAGCGTAAGCTACACTGGCCGAGGTTGAGCAGATTCGCGTGGACCTTGGAGGGCCGTGCTGCGCAAACCCGAGCAGCATTGGATTGGATTGGATTTGGATTAGATTGGATTGGATTAAATTGGATCATATTGGATTGGAAATCCAATCCAATTGGAGTACCGGTGTGTAGAGAATTGCGTCTGCACATTTGCCGGTCTGCGCATTCCAGAGGACGGACATAATAGCAGGGTGTCGAACCGGAACCGGAACCGAACCGAAAACCGGAACCGAACCCGAATTTTTGCCCGGAACCGGAACTGAACCGGAACAGTATTCTTTCCGCCATTTTGGAACTGAACCCGAACCGGAACGAATCGAAGGAACCGTTCCGAACCGGTTCCGGGGCCTCAAAAACATTCGGTCCCTACCTTTGCCACTCGCCAGACAGAACCATGAAATATTTCGCATAGTCTGCAGTTCCCAAGGCCCATCATGTTCTCTTCTTTCTTACTATTGCCCTCAATTAAATGTAAAGTTGTCCGTATATACTATCAGTTTGCGTTAGGTACTGCCCATCTTGCCCAATTCTCTTTTACATTTAGCATAACCTAAGTTAGAACGCATATTCCGAGGCAACATATCATGGAATATTCTTCATGGTTTCTCTCTGCATGGTATTTAAAATCGTGTAAAGTTTTTAATGTGTTGTTAATTCGCATGCATCCCTGTCCGCTTATGAAGGCCTTCAGGGACACCGTCAACAATAAATCCATATATTCCACCTATTTTAGTTTGAATGGCCAGTTATATACAAACAGCACTGACACACAAACACTCGTAGTTTTTAAAATAAACTTCACTTCTGCTTGTATGCAGTGCCGTTGTGTCATTTGGTTACTGCTCTAAGAGAACGTGAGATATAAAAAAGGGGAATTCTAATTTCCACTTTTAAACTATATTTGATAGCATTTTCATGTTATCTTGAATCTGCTCAGCCTTAAACTTTAACGGCGGATGGATTTAAGTCGATTAATACGGGTTAGCGGGTAGACTGGGGTGGATTAGTTAGGTGAGTGAATGAGCTAATGTGGATTAGTTGGACTGGTGTGTTGATTAATTTGAATTCCAGGAACTAGCGAGTCAGTTAGGGCAGATTAGACGGTGGGACCACACATGATATCTTTGGGGTCTTTGGCATTTTGAAATTTTGCAGCATTCTCCATCTCGACCAATCACGAAATTTTGTCAAGCACAAAGTAGCCGCAAAGCTATGTAACGGCCACCTGAACGCTATAAAAATTATTTCTTTACGCCCGTATTGCGCTGTTATGTGGTTTCTATATTAAAATTACCATCTCGCACTAAAGTTAATAATTAATTGCCTAATGCGTATTTTATATAGATCAAAGGATTTTCAAAACGTGTATATATATGAGGTGCGACAGTTTGAAAGAAACTAAACTGAAAGAAAAAAGGGAGGAACGATCAACTGGTTTGATGCAAGAGACGTCCGATAGCATTCTTCAATACCTTCTCTTTCTTTGTGCTACCGTTCTGCAGCCTCCCACAGGTGTGGCATCTCAACCCCCGAACACAGCCTTCTTCAAGCTAAGGAAGCGGCGCCAAAACTCTTATAACAGAGTCTTAGCAGGCGTGGCCCAGCTTTTCCAACGATCGATTGCATCTTACAGCACTTACAATAATCAATCGGAGACCACCAACGAGACAGTCACGATTATATGGGCACCAGCTCATACTGGCATATCCGGCAAACAAGATCAGCAACCTCGTGGCTCGAGATTTGACCCGCTTAGCCAGCTGATGAAGCCGGGCCCGAGTGCATGCATCCTGCAGTCACAGACCAGGAAGTTACTCAGAACTATAGCCTCTTCCGTAGAACGTATTCCTCCCAGCACAAATCGCTACCGACTAACCAGGAAAGATTACTCCGCGCCCTGCGGGCATACTCCTTCCCACACACCACCATACTCCACCTCTTTGACGCGACACAGCTCTCTCAATTTCGTCGCTTGTGTGGAGAGCCTGGGAACCTCATACACATAGTAGGCGGCTGCGACAAGTGTACCGTAGATCTACCCAACCTCCACGTTTCCATAGAGATTTGGGAGACAGCCATCACCAGCTCCGGCCTTCAAGATCAGTTGCTCTTGATGGAAACGGCTGTCGATTTGGCCCCCTCGAATGAGTACACCTGTCTGAACCTTTGCCTCAATTTAATTAAACTTCATTCTCTCTCTCTCTCTCTCTCTCTCTCTCTACAAGTGATCATTACTGCTGCTTGTGACTTCAATTGGCTATTATCTCTCCTAGAGCCCAATCGCTCTCTCCGGTCGCTGAAGGGCCAATAGAAAGTTCATATCTCCGGTGGTTTCGTATTCCAATGCCGCTATATACACGCCGTCCAATGATCCTTTATAGCCGTTCTTTCTTTCCAACAGCTCTGTTAGCAGATAAAAGATAAGCAGAAAGAAATTGCTCTAAATGCCACCTGCCAGGCTTGGCAGTCAGACATTAACGCCGACGCCGGACTGTTTTCTACTTCTAGCACTGCTAATCCTTTCGTGTTAAAGCTAAAGCGCCGTTAAAACTTGGGGTAGATGAAAAGCATAGCAGACCAACCGATTTATTTACAATGCATATTTTTTTGCTTCATTGTGCGAAAATAGGGGTGCGTGCGTGCGTGCGTGCGTGCGTAACATTTGATCGATCCAAAAAAAGATGGCCAGTGCGTACCATCTCCTGCCCGCCAAAGAGACCGCCCGTTTGCCGGTAAACTACCTGCCCGCCTGCCTGCCTGCCTGCCTGCCTGCCTGCCTGCCTGCCTGCCAGGCAGAACATTCTGATGAGGATGCATGATTTTGGGACGAGGGGCGGCCCGTCACGAGCTGCCGGGGGGGGGGGGGGGAGGAGACGCAAAATGCCCCACCACGGCGACACTCCAGGGTACCAAAAACGATTGTGCACGGACGGGTCGTCTGCTTAGTAGGTCGGGGCAAAAGGCTGCCTGCAGGGAGGCTGCTCATTGCCAGAAGATTCTGGTTAGGATGCACTGATGGGTGAAGCACTGGAGGCACCGGAGCGCTGCCCGCTGGCCAGGAGGGTACATGTTCGCCTTCGAGAAGACTGTGGCGAGGACGCATTATTTGGAGACGATGTGCGGCCAGTCACCGGTCGGCGAAGGGAGTGGATCACAGGGCGGCACAGCGGTGGCTCTGAAGAGCCATGCGTTAGAGCGCAGCACTTAAGCGCAAGCTCCTGTGGTTTTGCCTAGTTTCTCAGCGTCGGCCTCGTTGTAACCGAGAGAACGAAGACGCCACCGACGATAGAGCGAGCAGGAAAGCGGAGGACCAAAGTATGGCGAAAGTGGGAGGGGAGGGCGAAATTTCCAGTCCGCGCGAGACATGCTCCACGGCAGCAGCGCCTTACGAGATAACGACAGAGTATACCGCATGCCGTCGTGCATTTGTTGTGGACGTGATCACTCCCTAAGACACAGCAGCTATGCGCCATCGCCGAGAAGACTACAGTTCGCGCTGAGCTCAAATTTCGCATCAGCGACTACCGTAATCGTCTGCCATATTTCTTGTTTCCTTAAGAAAAGAACTGTGGTCTGTAAAATTGCCGTGGTATAAGCCAAGTATAAAATAAAATTAAATCATGAAAATGAACGAACTTAAATTAATAAAGGTAAACTTGCGGGCATAAAGAGCAATGCTTTCAGATTCATACAAATAGTACCCTTAAGTGCCCCAACGAACCTTTTGTTTAGCTTCAGTTATCGTTGTAATCGTTGACCTATCTGTCACTATTTGGCCCGCATTCCGGAACGTGGGAGGGTCGTAGTACCCTCCACCCGAGGGACGACCCGCAGCGTGCTGGTGGTGACGGTGACTGACCGCGAGCAGCTCTGCTCGTCGGTGTTTATTCGCCAGCCATGCACAATGTTTCTTTCACACCGAGCCTGGCAGGGCCATGAACTTAGCGGCCAACGAAAATTGGGGAGGGGGCAGAGGCGCCACATACTCGTCAAACTACCATAGAAAGCGTTTTGCAGTAGCTTGTACGGTTAAAGGAGCTATTGAAGACTTTAGATAAACTCGCCGCGGTGGCTAAGTGGCTAAGGCGTTGCGCTGCTGAGCACACAGACGCGGGTTAGATTCCCAGCCACGGCGGCCGCTTTTCTGATGGACGCGAAAAGCGAAAACGTCCGTGTGTACGAGATTTCGGTGGACGTTAAAGATCCCCAGGTGGCCAAAATTAATCCAGAGCCCTCCACTACGGCGCGCCTCAACGTCTGCGTTGCGTCGGCGCGTTAAACCCTACAATTAATTAATTAATTAAATAATTTATTAACAAATAAAAATAAATCACCACTTTCGATATACGCTTTCACCCTTCTGCGCATCTGGAAGCACTGCGTGAACTACAGCAATTGCCAGCACAGAGCAACAGTGCGTGATTTCCTAGTCGCTGCGGATGCAGCTTCCGTTTCTGCTTCGCTTTTGTGGCTGTCTTTTTAAAGTGGCTATGAAATGCGTTCTATTCTGCAACTTAAGAAAAGCCGGCGAATAGCCGCTACACCGCTTTAATGATGTCATTCAGCAGTCGAAGAACGCCAAGACCGGGAAGGAGAGAAAAATATTTTAAGCAAATTTCCAAGTTATCTGATGAGGAGAGAGCAGTAATTTTTGGCTGCGGCACCTTGCGACCACTAATCTAAGTACAGGATGTGTTGGTTGACTACTTTCTGCAAGCATTTAGAAAAAAGGTGAAAAAAGTGTTGCAGGGTCGCTTTAGTTTGGCCAAGGCAAAATATTTCCACAAAGAAACATTCATTATGACTTGGTTTTATGGCGCCTTGATAAGGAAAGGAAAAAGGAGCACAAAAAATTAACAGAAAAAAACACGCCTACTTTTTTTCTTCGAACCCGTTTGAACCCGTTTGAACCGGTTCGAACCGGTTCGAACCGGAACGGAATGGTGCTCTGGAACTGAACCCGAACCGAACCCGAAAGGCTTGAACCCGAACCCGAACCGAACCCGAAAAAAGTCCGGTTCGACACCCTGCATAATAGCCGCGGCAAACGCACTGGTGCGGGCGTGTGCCCAGCTGTGCGCCTCCTTTGCGCAGTACCCAAGTCTAACGTTGCGCCGGACCCGCTCAATAGCCGTTTCGCGTGGCTCCCGGAGAGCCGTGCTGCGTATGCGCGAGGAGCAGTGACTGGACTGGATTGTATTGGACTGGATTGGATTGGATTGCTGAACTTTAGCTCACGCTACGTATATCCTGACATAGCCAAGCTAAGCCACTGCTAAGTTTTTTTTACGCTTGACCTCATTCGGAGACATTTCGTTCTATGAACGTTGATGACTAGCGAATACTAATTGGCAATACATGACTTAGCGGTGACAGAATATTAATGCGAAAGGTATTAACAATTCTTTTCTATCGAGCGCAGAAGCTGCACTCTTAGGCAAAAAGGACTAAAACAGGGACTAAAATACAGCTGTTAGTCTTCGCGGGCAACAGTTCATCTTCAATGGGACTATCTGTAGCAGAGTGTGTGCCGTGTGCACAAATTCGGACTAACTGTTCGTCCCCGCCGATCTATAAGGAGTAACGGGAAGACGAAACGCATGCATTTAGTCTCTTGGCTGCGTCGTTAATCCCCTAATGGCGTCGTCGTTCTCGTTGCCCTTTCGCGCATATGTCTGTGGACAGTTTCACATTTTCAAAACACAGTCATTGCAGTCAGTGGGTCCTTTACATGGTGCCACTGGGAAAAAATCTCGATGTTAATTATAAGAAAAGCGCCTAGGGTTAATAGAGCGGCGGGAAATGGCAAGAAGCGGCGATGCGTGATCGACAGACGCTTCTCGGCGAGGTTATGTTGATACGCTGTGTTTCATCCGATTCGGGCGAGGTAATAACGGCCAATGAAAGATTTCAAGCCCGTCAACATAACAGAAATATTAGTGACAATAGCAAACGTTGATCCCCAAGCGTAATGAATATGTATGTTTCACAGACGAGAAAAAACGCATTAGTTGCTGATGACAACTGGAAAATAAAACTGTTCGCTACAGGTAAGCGTCTTGAAGTTATCTTTTACACTCGGTACATAATTGCCTTGTGCACCAAAGCTCCCAATGCTGCAACTGCTGTAAAACCCAGTTGCATCTCCCAGTCCCGATCGTAGCTGGCGACGCTAACCGGAAGAATTCAGGCTAAGGAACATCAAATTTGATTTCGCCGATGCAGGAAAATATGGTCTCTTTCCCTATTGTGACACTCACACAGACGACCGCTTTCAGACACGATACCAAGAGCACTTAGCGCATGTATCGAACACTGGAAATACACTTAGTTTGCGCTAATTTGTGCGGAAACAAATCAGTCGTCCGATCACCCAGCCATCTATCTAAACAAGCGACGAGTTGATTGCTCTTAACGAGAAAAAACTGATTGTGGGGCTGTACTTATAATCGAAATGAGCAATGGTCCCTTAAGTTAGCAAAGCGCTAAGCGCAAAGCACAAATTGCGGTCACGGTCGCTTGCACGGATAGAAATTCCGGGACCACTTGCAGTGAAACCATCACCTGGCACAGCACTACACGCTCTACACATGAAAAGTATCTGCCCGTCAATCCGTCCGGCGGCGTGGTGTAGTCAGCGGCGTTCTGGCCCCCAGTGGGTGCGGACATGCGATGGCTAGCTCTGCGCTAGGCGAAAAAGCGGCTGTTTCCAGCCGCGGCGGCTGCTCTTTCGGCGAGCCAGATGGTTATCGGTCGTTGCTGCCTACTTTGCCGTCTGACGACAGCCTGAAGGCATGTGTTTTTCTGCACTGCGACCCGTCGAAGTGCCCGTACCGGATAGATAATTTCTGTGTTCCCTTCCGTGAATTGGACCTGCTGAAGGAAGTCGGAGGCATCGGGCCCCACCAGATGAACCATATTTGGCTTGTCAAGTTCCGCACCCCGGCCGCACGTGAGCGTATTTTGAAGAAAGGTTCGCTGCAAGTGAAGGGGAACTTTTGTGCCGTCATTGACCCAGTTCATCAGGATGTAAGCTTCAAGGTGCACTGGGTGCCCTTCGACATTCCTGGTGAGTGTCTGAGTAGGGCGCTGCAAGATTTCGGGGGCGTCAAGAGCGTGAAGCATGATGCGTAGGAGGAAAATGGTTTCGAGACGGCTAAATCAACCACCCGGCTTATCCAGGTGACGCTTAAGCCGGACGTCACGCCCGACGACCTACCGCACGTGTTGTCTTTCTACGGCGGCCAGGTGCTCGTCGTCGTGCCGGGACGTGCGCCACGGTGCCTTCGCTGCCGGCGTACGGGCCACATGAGACGCGAATGCCGTGTGCCGAGGTGTTTCAAGTTCCGTTCTTTCGGCCACACGGCCGACGAGTGTGTGAGCACGTACGCCAAGGTGGTGGGAGGCAATGACGGAGAACCCGAGGTCAACGAGAACTTGATGGAAGCTGAAGAAGCGGAGGTGACTCCGAGAGCCGCGACCAAGGTGGCTGATGCAAGCGAGGAAAACCATGCAGTGGCGGAGGCGGCAATGCCCCCCTAGCCGCCAAGCCAGGATGAATAAAATGAACAGGATACCGACAACGCGAAAACAACGGAACCACAGCAACCGGAAGAACGAAACAGCGCAGCCGACGTAAGCACGGTGTCCATGGACGCCAGGGATGCATCAACTAAATGACGCCGGAACGAGGGAGACGGATACACCAAGGAAAGCAACGAGCAGAAACTGAAGCGGCTGGAATACGAATCGAGAAAAGCAGCAATGACTAGAGAACCACGGGCCGCGTTTTTGACTCGTCTGCACCGGTCGAAGTAGTGGCGGTAGTGTTTCCTAGTTTTTTTATGTTGTGTGTGTGTGTGTATGTGTGTGATGCCATGCTGTCAGAGTGCAACAAACCTTCATGACTGTAAACTTGGGGACGCCGTTCAGAGTAGGGACGCTGAATGTCCGGGGATTCGGGTCAAAAAGGCCCCAGCTAAACCTTCACACCCTCATTCGAGAAAAAGATTTGGATGTCATTGGCATCGAAGAAGCTAATGTTGAGAGTGAAGTGCACGCTGACAGAATGGTAGAACCTTTTGTTTTTGCTGAGGATTTCTATGTTGCTGTAACCCACTCAGTCGGTGTTTCGGCTGATTGCTGCCTGTTGTTAATAAGGAAGTCTTTAGGTATAGTTGTGGACAGAGGTCGGCAAACTCACTCATGAGTCCACTCACTCAGACTCATTTGGACTCAAACTCACGCGTGAGTTTGAGTTTGAGTGAGCGCGAGGCTAGTGTGGCATCGTGAGTTTGAGCTTGAGTGAGTTTGAGCTGAGTGATCCCGACTGAGTTTGAGTCCGATTGAGTTTGAGTACGCCTGAGACCTAGTGAATTCTGAGTCCATTTTGAGTTCTGAGTACATTTTGAGTTTGAGTCCATTTTGAGTTCTGAGTACATTTTGAGTTTGAGTCCATTTTGAGTTTGAGTCCATTTTGAGTTCTGAGTACAATTTGAGTTTGAGTCCATTTTGAGTTCTGAGTACATTTTGAGTTTGAGTCCATTTTGAGTTTGAGTACATTTTGAGTTCTGAGTACATTTTGAGTTTGAGTACATTTTGAGTTTGATTACATATTGAGTTTTGAGTACATTTTGAGTTCTGAGTACATAGGAGTTTTGAGTCAATTTTGAGTTTGAGTACATATGAGTAGCCCAGCAGGCAGCTATGGTTGGCTGTTAAGTTCCATGCGTCACTGTGGGCTCGGAATTCAGGTAACCTGCGGGTACGGCACCAATCGCGATCTGCATGATCGGTTGGTAGGGAGGGGGTGTCTGATTTTTTTTAGTTTCTTGTTGAATTTTCATGGCCATAAGCACTTGCTGTATACCTAATTTTCGCGGCTGGGCGCGTGAGTGATAATTTTCTGGTGAGGTCATAAAAAAGGGTTGCCTTCACTTTTCCTGCTGACGGATCCACTAAGAGCGTGGGAAAGGGTGGTGGGAAAGCACACGGCGGCGTTGGCGTGCTGGTTGTTCTCCTGCTACTGTTAACGGCTTGATATACTACGGGTCACAAAGGAAGAGGTGAGAGCCGGGGTGAAATGGGGACGGGGGCTGTCCTTTCTGCTGTTTCAAATGAATTAGCTGAATTGACTGGGCAGCGCCCCTTAAGACAGAATAATGACCACATGAGATTGGGTGAAAAGTGAAACTGATGAGGCTAAGGCGTGTAGGGTATCAAATGAAAGGTCCGGATTAACTGAATCAAGCGGGGTAAATAAAAAATGTTTCCTGATTGTAGTCATCAGGCAGTCATAATGAGTCATAGATTGGGTTAAAATTCAAAATGACGCTGCGAGGGCAAGTGGGGAATCAAATTCAAGGTCTCGATGTGGGGAATCATTCGGGACGAAAATGAGTTATGGATATATCATGACGTAGTCATGGTAAGTCATAGATTCGGTTAAAATTAAAGTTCATGACGCTAGGGCGTATGGCGTATCAAATTAAAGGTCTCGATGAGGGTAATCACGTGCTTCCTGATTATTATCATGACATAGTCAAAATGGGTCATAAATTAGGTTAAAATTCACAATGATGCCACTGGGTGTCTGGGGCATCAAATTGAAGGTTCCGATAAGGGAAATCACGTGGGACAAAAGTGTGGTAGGGCTATATCATGAGATAGCCATGGTTAGTCATTGATTGGTTTAATTTCAAATTGATTCCGCTAGGATGTGATGGGTATCAAATTAATGGTCTTGATGAGCGGAATCACGTGGGAGAAATACAAAAATGCTTCCTGGTTATAACCATTAGATTGTCATGGCGAGTCTTATATTGGGGTAAAATTCGATGTGACCCCGCTAGGGCGTGTAGGGTATCAAATTTACGGTCTTGACGAGGGGAATCACTTGGTACAAATAAAAAAAAGGCTTCGTAGTTCGACTCATGAGATAGTCATTATGAGTCATAGATTGGGTTAAATTCAAGGTGAGGCCGCTGAAGCATGTGGGGCATCAAATTGAAGGTTCCAGTGAGGGGAATCACGTCGGACACCTAAATAATGCGTCCTGGTTACAGTCATGAGAGTCATCGTTATTTTGAGTGGTATGAATTCCATATGACCCCGCTATGGTGTGTGGGGTATCAAATTAAAGGTCCAGTCGAGGGGGATCACGTGGGACAAATATAAAAATGCTTCATGGTTATAATTATGAGGATATTGCAAAAGGTATATAGCAAAAGGTATAGACTCACACTCACACTCTCACTCTCAGTCTCACTCACACTCACTCTCACTCTCAGTCTCACTCTCAGTCACACTCACACTCTCACTCTCACTCTCACTCACTCTCTCACTCTCATTCTCACTCTCACACACTCACACCCACACTCTTACTCTCACTCTCACTCACACTCATACTCTCACTCTCACTCACAGGCACACTCATACTCTCACTCTCACTCACACTCACACTCTCACTCAACTCACACTCACACTCACACTCTCACTCTCTCTCACTCTCACTTTCACTCACTCTCACTTTCACTCACTCACACTCATTCTCACACTCTCACTCACACTCACACTCTCACTCACACTCTCACTATCACTCACTCACACTCACACTCTCACTCTCAGTCACACACTCACACACTCACACTCTCACTCTCACTCTCACTCACATTCCCACTCACACTCACGCTCTCACTCTCACTCTCACTCACACTTTCACTCTCACACTCACACACTAACACTCTCACTCACACTCACACTCACACTCTCACTCTCACTCACACTCACACTCACACTCTCACTCTCACACTCTCACTCTTACTTTTACTCTTACTCACACTCAGGCTAACTCTCACTCTCCCTCTCACTCATACTCATACTCACACTCACACACACTCCACTCTCACTCTCACTCTCACTCACACTCACACACCCTCACACTCTCACACTCTCACACTCACACTCTCATTCTCACTCTCACTCTCAGTCTCACCCCACTCTCACTCCACTCACACTCACCCTGTCACTCTCAGTATCACTCTCACTCACACTCACACTCTCACTCACACTCACACTCACACTCAACTCACACTCACACTCTCACTCTCACACTCTCACTCTCACTCACACTCTCACTCTACTCACTCACACTCACACTCTCACTCTCACTCTCAGTCACACACTCACACTCTCACTCTCACTCTCACTCACACTCACACTCACTCTCACACTCACACTCTCACTCTCACTCTCTCAGTGTCTCAATCTCTGTGAGGCCATTTGAGTTCTGAATTCATTTTGAGTTCTCAGCCCATTTTCAGTTTTGAGTTCATTTTGAGTTTTGAGTACATTTTGAGTTTTGAGTCCATTTTGAGTTCGAGTACATTTTGAGTTTTGAGAACATTTTGAGTTTTTAGTACATTTTGAGTTTGAGTACATTTTGAGTTTTGAGTAAATTTTGAGTTTTGAGTTCACTTTGAGTTTGAGTACATTTTGAGTTTTGAGTCCATTTTGAGTTCTGAGTCCATTTTGTGTTTGAGTACATTTTGAGTTTTGAGTCCATTTTGAGTTTGAGTACATTTTGAGTTTTGAGTACATTTCGAGTTTTGAGTCCATATTGAGTTTGAGTACATTTTGAGTTTGAGTACATTTTGAGTTTGAGTACATTTTGAGTTCTGAGTACATTTTGAGTTTTGAGTCCGAGTGAGTTCTGAGTTTTGCGCTCAATGTGAGTTTGAGTTTGAGTGAGCGCAGATGTGCTGCTCAGCATTGAGTCTGAGTTTGAGTGAGTGGTGATTCGAAAAAAAATTGTGAGTGAGTTTGAGTGAGCCGCGCCAACTTTGCCGAGGTATGGTTGTGGATAATGTTGTAAGTAGTGAAATCGGTCGATTTGTTATATGTCATTTTGTTTATAAGCGCGTAGAGTTTAGGGCATTGTGTGTGTACGCCCCAACAAAACCAAAGCCACGCTATGAATTTTTTGAAAGCCTTGAAAGCTATTTGCTAACAGAGAAAGGTTTGCTTATACTCGGTGACTTCAATTGTGTGTGCTTTCCAGAAGATAGGTCAAATGTAGAAGGGACAGTCGACCGCAGCGCGAAGCTATTCGGCAGGATTGCAGCTGATAATCTGTTAGAAGAGGTGAAAATGGTAGTGGAAGGCGGTAAAGGCGTTCGTTACACGCACTTCCAAGGTGAAAGTCACGCGCGGTTAGATCGGATTTATGTTTCTGCAGATCCGACACCAATATGTAATGACTATGAAGTCTACGACGTGTCTTTTAGCGATCACTGTTTGGTTACTGTTTCGTTAGGGAAAAAATCAAGATTTAAGTCAAATTTTAACTGGTCCCTCTGGAAAATGAATGTAAAACTGCTTGACGATAACATTTTTACTAAAAACGTTAAAAATTTCTTTGAAAGTAAGTACGGGCTGGGATGTAACAGCAGTAGCGAAGCCTGGGAAAATTTTAAACAAAACATAAAAATGATGGCTCTAGAACGATCCAGCGACATGAAG
The DNA here is from genome assembly GCF_048455015.1 of Haemaphysalis longicornis. Taxonomy (NCBI): domain Eukaryota; kingdom Metazoa; phylum Arthropoda; class Arachnida; order Ixodida; family Ixodidae; genus Haemaphysalis; species Haemaphysalis longicornis. Next base: position 31,814,369 of record NW_027526245.1, read on the forward strand.
AGGAATGAAAGACAAAAAGAGGCAGGCCTGCGTAGCAACCTTAAACAGCTGGTACAAGAGGAGGCCAAAGAACCTGGAAAGTTTATAGAGGAGATAAGAAACACGAAACGGGCCCTTGAGGCACTGGACGTTGAAAAATTTAAAGGGGCAACCGTAAGGGCACGTGCCGAAAAAATGGTAGCCGGTGAACAACCCACGAAGGGTGCTCTGGCTGACGAAAAATGATATGCGCGTCAAAATGATATCGTACAAATTGAAAGAGGGGGCATTGTGACACAAAACAAGGATGAGATAGCTCTTGCTTTAACAGTGTACTATCGCGATCTTTTTGCAATGCGAAATCCGAAAGATATGGGTTTTGAAACACAGTTCTTACATTGCTTGCCGCAGTTGGAAAGTGAGGAGACCAAAATTTTGAACAAAAATATAATGTTATACGAAATCGAAGAAGCCATAAATGAGTTGAATAGTGGAAAATCACCCGGGCCTGGCGGCATTGGCGCAGCATTTTACAAGGAGTTCAAATCCGAAATGGCGGTACTACTACACGGTGTTTTTTCAGAATCTTATGAGCGTGGGAGTTTGCCGCCGTCGTGTGCAAGTGCCCATACGGTGCTTATTCCGAAGGGGGAGGACCCCGAACAGCTGATTAAAGTTACTGCTTATAGGCCTATCACGCTCACCAACACCGACTACAAGATTCTAATGAAAGTGCTTGCGAAAAGAATGCAAAGTGTCATCAAATCATTAATCGGGCCACACCAAACATGTGGTATCAAAGGAAGAACTATTTTTACGAACATTCATGCTGCACGGTGCGTAATTGAGCACTGCGACGCTGACTTTAGAAAGGTAGCCATGATACATTAGAAAGGTAGCCATGATACATTGGAAAAGGCTTTTGACCGTGTGTGCCATGAAATACTGTTCAAAATACTCGAGTATGTAAAATTAGGCTCTGTAATTAAAGATGGAGTTAAAATGCCCTACGGCAACTGCAATACTAGAATCATTGTTAATAAATAGTTAACGGATAAGATATGCATTCAAACGTCAGTACGGCAGGGGTGCCCACTGAGCCCGTTACTTTTCTCCCTGTACCTAGAGCCCTTGTGTGCAAAGATAATTGCGAGTAGCGGCGTGCGTGGTTTTTGCCTCCAGTCGTGTGGAGGCAAAACCACAAAAAGCGCTTAACTACAGACTTAATAGATTCTTGTTTTCCGGAACCAATGTACCTAAGATATCGTTACAGTTCCGGACGCGATGTTTTAAAACGTGTAAAGAAAATGTCTTTGCAAGGAGCAGTAAAAACGTTTTCTTTAAGCTCCACACGGACACCCTGGTAGTAATGACATAGGAAGAGCAAAGGGGTCACACTGTTTTTTGTGCCAGAAGCCAGAAACTGTGGAGCACGTTTTCCTAGATTGCTGGGACGCTGTCTTTTTTTTGGGACGTACTTCAAAGGACTATCAAAAAGGACTTGCCATTGACAGCTGAAGGGCACCGTTATCTTTCTGTGATATCTGACGGTATTCCATATGACCTGCTTTTTTTCTTTACGGTTTACACTCTGGCGTAGCAGAATGGACGTTCGTCACAATGACGCTGAAGCGCATTCTGTAAATAGTTATTTTGTTGAACATGTTTGTAGTCTTCGTGAAGTGCTGAACAATGATGATTGTGACGAAGACTTATTGAGTTTGTAAAATGAGTTGAGTGCATTGAAAGTACATAAACATGTAAATGCCAGCGAAACGTTTGGGTACTGTTCTTGATTTTCTCAACCTCAAAGGTTGATTTTGTAATGAGTGTTGTGAACACATGCATTAACGAAAAAAAAAGGAGGCGTGGTGTAGTGGTAGCGCGTCGGATCCTTTGAGTACTTTTGCGGGCGTCGGTGCTTCGATCCCTGCTGGTGGACGACTTTTTTTTTTCTGCGACTCTCGGCAGTTCGTCCTTGGGGAGTATCGGAATGGGCCAACCGGGTGGCGGACTAACCGTTCGTCCCCTCACATTTAATCCCCAAAGGACTAATGATTGTGGCAAAGGCCGTTAGTCCCCCAAAGGACGAACTTTTAGTCCTTTTTGCCTAAGAGTGTGGCCGTCCCTAGGAAAGAGTTTTGAATCTTCCGACACAGCACATACATGCAATATGTGGTCCCTCTACCTCACCACATGCATAACCTTAGCATTGCACAAGGCAGGCATTCATGCACACTGCGAGGAACCACCGTGGGTTCGAGCTAACTGAGCACGCTCACGTTACTGAAGCGCCGTCGCGCCAACTCAACACCGCCTCTATTGGGCAGGTGGAGTAGGGGCGAGAAAGGAATATACCCAGGGTACGGAGGGAAGACACTTATTTCCCACCAGTGTCCCATTTACATTATTAACAGTACAAATACGTACTTCCCTTGAGGTGAACGGGACAATGGGGCGCCACGCGCAAGTGTGCGCGTCGTCGGCGCAGAGCCACTGGGCTCTTCGGTCAGGGCAAAATCCGGGGTGCGGCGCACATTGTGCGCGCGCATCGCCGTGCTGGCCAGATTGGCTTTCAGCAGCTGGGAGACGGGGCCCATTCGCTCACAGGCGCGTACCGCACGGCGTGATCGTCGAGTAGTAGGGACGGCCTTACTGTGTGCAAACGTAGGGACAACAGGAGCAGCCTAAGGCACGGGCCGGCAGCCGGAAGGGCTGGTGGGCTCTCGCCGGCGCAACAGAGTTGCAGCCGGCTGGTAAAGAAAGCGTCACATACCTTCGGCGAACGCCTTCGGAGTCCTTGACGCGTCTCCCCAGAACGGACCCCAGTGCAGGGCGCGCGTTCGCGTCCCGGCGAGAGGGGGAGTTCGGAAATCGTTCAAACGGGTTAATGAGGTAAGGTTAGCTCCACTACCAGGGCGGAGCACCTGCTGCGCGACAGTGTTTTATCGCCGCAACGGTCGATGCAGTGGCTGCAGCCTTCAGCTCAGGCAGGAGTATGAGAAGTCGGCTCGGCTCTACACAGTGGCGCCGAGACAAGTCGGCATTTCCAGGAGAGAGGGGAAAAGCGCCGCGAAACGGCACAAACCTATAGCGATCGCGCAATTGCTCGGGAGCTGCAGGATCCCCACAAATATTGGCCACAAATATTGCTGGAGATGCACGCGGTTAAGTCAGGTTTATGGAGCGAAAGCTCGGTTTTCAGACCAGAGAGGGTAGAGAACCCGCACACAATTGCACGGCAAGACAAAACGCAGGCGCTGTTCGGTGCAGTGCTGCGCTGTAGGGAATCTTGGTGTTCAAAGCGCTCTCAACACACGGACGAAGAAAGAAAAAAGGCGGCACGGCGCTAACTCGCCACTCTTGGTTGAATGATAAAACACACACAAATACTGACTATGCCTCACGTGGTGCATCCATCTCGCGCAAGACAAAAAAAAATTAGCAGTGGCTTAGCTAGGCTATGCCAGGATATAGGTAGCGTGAGCTAAGGTTCAACAATCCAATCCAATCCGATCCGGTTTAGTCCAGTCCAGTCCAATCCAATACGGTCCAGTCCAGCCCAGTCTCTGCTCCTCGCGCATGCGCAGCACGGCTCTCCAGGAGCCACGCGAAACGGTTATCATGCGGCTCCGCCGCAGCGTCAGACTTGGCTACTGCGCAACGGATGCGCACAGGTTGGCACGCGCCGGCGCCAGTGCGTCTGCCGCGGCTACGACGTCGCTCCTTTGGAATGCGCAGACCGGCGAATGTGCAGACGCAATTTTATACACACCCGTACTCCAACTGGTTTAAATCCACTCTAATTCAATACAATCAGTCCAATTTATTCCAATCCGAATCCAATCCAGGCCAATGCTCATCGCGCTTGCGCAGTACGGCCCTTCAGGGTCCACGCGAAACTGGTCGACCTCGGCCAGTGTAGCTTACGCTCCAAAAATCGGTCACCATCCCACCCTGCGAAAGTGGATGTCCAGCACAGCTGTTGTAAACCACTAGAAATGGTGCTGGAGGAGGGTATGAAATGTTTCTCGTCGTCTCGGCGGGCCTGTCGCTTGCGCTCGGCAAGTGTCACTAAATAAGGGCACGGAGTTACGGCAAGCTATTCTCGTATTGCTCCGTGGCGCCACCATGATCATTGTTCAGTTCGCATTACGTGACATTCTTTACAATGCAACTGTTCATGGGCACCGCCATTTTGTTGTCCATACGTTTTAGTGGGTCACCTTTGGTAGGCCTACATCTTTTCCTACCTGGGGTCCTATTCTCGACGCTATAAATTCACAGTGAATTCCCCCTGTTTTCGCGTAAGCACAACGTAAGCTATCAGTGACGTATTGCACGCATTGGAGAAGAGATTTAGAGTGCCGCCTCTAGCGACGCCAACGAGAAACTGAATAGAGGGGAAACAAAGCAGACAACACAGGCTTCTTCACATGGCCGAAGGCGTACCTTATATTTCTGGAGAACGATATTTACCGATTTATCCGATTCTAGGGAGCATTTTGAGTATATGTTGGTCTGAAAGAATTACTCCAACGGTACACATTTCCCGAGAAGATTTTTCTCGCTGTTTTACAGCGTTTTGTCCGAACTAAAACCCCATTTACCTAACATTCAGCCGTCCCTCTACGAGAGCTGCTGCACTCCGTCATTCTTACCATGGCCATGAGAATCCGTACAACTGCTGCACGAGTAAAGTTGCCAAAAGAAGAAACAGAGGAGCGAAGTCACCAATGTTGTTTAGTTCGCGGCGTTCGAATGAAATTCCAGTTTGGTATGAAACTGCAATCGCGTCGGTGTACTGGTTCCCCGACAGGGGCTGTGTCCCCCACTGAACACAGTCCCACCCAGTAGACGCTGAAGGCGGCAGAGTTATACCTTCACAGGCTTTTGCAGAATATACATGTGCAAATACGCGCAACACTGACCTGGTTATATACGCATGACATGACATGACAAAGACTTTATTAAATCGCCTGCAGTAGGCACCCCTGTCCGGGATACCTAGACGCGGCCTAACGTCGGTCCTGTCTGGACCCTCTACTCGTCAGGGTCCTCGCTACTCGCCCCCAGGCTGGTCGCCATTACCCCGAGGTGGCTGACGCCCCGCAGCTTTCGCTCGGTCGCTGTCTTTCGAGGGCCTCCAGGATCTGCTGGACGGCCAGGAGTTAGTGTTCCTTGTTATAGCTCGGCGCCACGTCTTGAAGCCACGGCGGGATCAGAGTCTCTGTTTCTTATTCTGCTGGTCTTGCTGCACAATCCCACAGGATATAGATCATAGTGGCCCGAGCACTGCGGAACACCTTACACGTGTCGTCCCGATACTGTTCTGGGCATATGTGCTTCATTACGACCGGAGTCACTAACGAGCAAGTCTGCAGCTGTCTAAATAGTGCTGCCTGCTCCCTGGTAAGATCAGAGTGCTGCCGTGCAATTACTCGTCTGTTCATCCGATAATACTTTGTCATTTCGTGAAACGTGCCCATCCTGTCTTTAGTTTCCGCCCACAGCTCTGCAGACAGGCTCGTTTCTGCTGCGCGGCCAGATTATTCTCGCGCAACAGAGTTCGCGGTCTCCTTATGGTTGCCCGCAAGTCAGACACATCTGTCCCCACGTGGGCGGGGAACCACTTCACTGTTACTTTTCTGTTTGTAAAATCCGACGCGGTCAGCACCCGCACTGCTCCACGACACAGCCTGCCCCTGGCGAAGTTCCTCGCGGCTCATTTTGAGTCACAGAGGACTGTATTGGTGTTTGGGTCCGCTTTGGCCAATGCTATGGCTACCTCTTCAGCACTCTGCGTCTCACATATTGTGACGGGGAAGGTATTGTATTAACCAAAGGTATGACGCGGATGACGCTTTCAATTTACTCATGTGCAAGGACTGCACAACCGTGCAATCAGTCATCAAGGAATGTCGCCGGTTTGAGCAGGCAAAAGGACGTCGCCTGACTACTAATTTTACCCGACTTCCAAACACCGCTCCAACGTCGTCGTGCGAGGATCGTTGTCTTTCCGAACATCGACCTCCGGAGACTGACATGAGCCCAGCTACGACGGGAAGTCTGACCAGGCTTATCAGACGAGAGCTCGAGGCTATGGCCCCCACGACGCTTCCCCAATCGGAAACGTGCCTTCCGTCCATCCCTCTGATCCAAGCGGTCGTTCGGGAAGAGGTAGCCAAGCTCGCCTTTCAGCCGGTTTGCGCTGTGCGAGGCCGAGGCGTTCACGCGCCTCACCTTTCCTCGAGCTACGGCGGCCGCAATGAATACCAACCGTCTACCTATCGTAGCCGCTACCTTTCGGAATGGAGGACACCCGATGACAAGCCGATTTGCTTCCACTGCCGCCGAGTCGGGCATGTTGCACGGTACTGCCAGAGGCGTTCACCATTCTCATTCCGGCAAGACCTTTCCAGCTACACGCACCCTGATCAGGTGCCTCGTCGCTTTACTCCACCGCCTCCGCCGCAACCAGTAGACGTCAACGCTAAGTTCCGCCGGTACAGCCGATCGCCACCGTCCCAGCGCCGTCAGTCCCGTTCGCCACAGCCGCCCCGGCGTCCACTCTCGCCGACGCCGTATAACAACTCCCGTTCTGAAAACTAAATGATGCAGCTCTCAGAGGTGATGCTGCATGTCCGACGACCACCGAAAATCCTCTGTTGACGCTTTGTACACGGAAAACTTTACTGAAGATTCAAGTTGACGATGTTGCCGTTACTGCCTTGATTGACACGGGTGCACATATGTCGATTATGAACTCGGAGCTTCGCCACCGCCTTCGCAAGGTGCTTACGGCCCCCACTTCACGTGTTGTACGAGTCGCTGATGGAAGTACGCCCACTATCGCAGGGATGTGTGCAGCGCGTGTTACTATAGCTGGCCGACAAACCGTCATGTTGTTTACTGTGCTAGACCAATGCACTGACGACGTTATCCTTGGCCTCGATTTCCTCGCGGACCACTCAGCATTCATCGATTGTTCGGCTGGAGTCCTTCACCTAGAGCTGCCTTCTTATCACGGCCACGACGACGTCCGCAGGCAGCACTTCTGTTCCTCAGCAGACGTTCGTTTACAGCCCCTAGCAACTACACTCGTGTCCTTGCAACTGTCCCCCCTTGTCCCTGATGGTGATTACCTCGCTTCGCCTCTTGCTGACGTACTCTTTGCGCGTAATGTGATGACGCCGCACGCTGTCGTAACGGTTTTAGATGGTCGCGTCCGACTGCCGTTCACCAATTTTGGCTATACACCGCAGGTTATCCCAAAGGGAATGTCACTAGCTACACTATGTACAATTTCACAGTGCGAAATGAATGCATTAGCCGATGTCACTGGCCTAGACTGTCAGCGCGAGGCCAAGCCCACTTCACCTCTGCCGCTCGATCTCGAACCCATGATAGCCTCTGATCTGCCAACTGCACACGCTAGGCAACTTCGTGATTTATTGTCATCGTTTAGAGACATTTTTGACCGTGACGATCGCCCTCAGGGACAGGCCACTGCTGTTGATGTTTTCCGACGAGCAGGACTACTGCTGAATTCCAAGAAGTGCCGCTTCGGGCGACGCGAGCTCACAGTACTCGGCCGTCTAGTTGACGCCACTGGAGTCCGCCCCGACCCTGAAAAGGTTCGGGCTGTCAGAGAGTTCCCTCAACCTCGCTCGCCCAAAGACGTCCGAAGCTTCGTCGGCTTCTGTTCCTACTTTCGCCGCTTCATTAGAAATTTCGCGACTATCGCCCAGCCACTAACTGATCTCCTTCGCAAGAACGCTACCTTCTCGTGGGGCCCAGAACAAACCGAAGCCTTCCAAACGCTAACATACTCACTGCTTCTCCCATTCTGGGACATTTCGACCCGGCGGCACCCACTGAAGTCTGTACAGATGCGAGTGGACACGGCATTGGCGCTGTTTTAGCGCAACGACAAGCAAACGGCGATCGAGTCATTGCTTACTCCAGCCGTCTTCTCTCGTCATCAGAGCGGAACTACGCTATCACGGAGCGCGAATGTCTTGCTCTTGTATGGGCCGTAGGAAAATTCCGTCCCTACCTCTAAGGGAGGCCGTTCACAGTTGTCACCGACCACCACGCCCTTTGCTGGCTCTCCTCCTTAAAGGACCCCACGGGCCGCTTGGGGCGTTGGGCTTTGACCTTACAAGAATACTGCTTTACTGTCTCCTACAAATCTGGTCGTACACACCAAGATGCGGACTGCTTGTCCCGGCATCCCGTCGATCCACCTGGTTCCTCTGCCCAGGACGCCGACGCCTGTGTTCTGGCTATTTCTGATTTGATTCGTATTGAGGATGAACAGCGTCGTGACAACACCTTACGAGCGATCATAGACAATCTGCGCTCATCTGCACACGATCCTTCGCTGCAGGCGCGACCTAGTACAAGATGGGGTGCTTTACCGCCGCAACTTTCGCCCTGACGGCCCTGCTTTGCTCCTGGTTGTTCCGCAACACCTTAGAAGGTCCGTGCTCCATCAACTGCACGATGCACCCACTGCAGGCCACCTAGGTCTGACACGCACCTATGACCGCGTCAGGCGGCGCTTCTTCTGGCCTGGCCTATATAGGTCGATTCGACGCTACGTCAGTGCTTGTGACGCTTGCCAGCGACGGAAAAGGTTAACAACGGCACCGGCTGGTCCCTTACAGTCCCTCGACGTGCCGAGCGAACCGTTCTACCGTGTAGGGATGGACCTCCTTGGTCCCTTCCCTTTCTCAACCTCCGGGAACAAGTGGATTGCCGTGGCAACGGACTCTGCTACCCGTTTTGCTATTACGCGGGCGCTACCTACAAGTTGTGCGGCTGATGTCGCTGACTTCCTCCTTCCCGACGTCATTTTACACCACGGTGCTCCACGTCAACTTCTCACGGACTGGGGACGATACTTTTTATCCAAAGTGGTCGCTGATCTCCTTCGTGTGAGTTCCACGACACACAAGCTCACTACTTCTTACCATCCCCAAACCAATGGACTTACGGAACGTTTTAACCGCACCCTTACGGACATGCTGTCTATGTATGTCTCCGCGGATCACAAAGATTGGGACTTGACGTTGCCGTATGTGACTTTTGCGTACAACTCCTCGCGCCACGATACGGCTGGTTTTTCACCCTTTTATCTCCTCTATGGACGTGAGCCCGCTTTGCCGCTTGACACCTTGATGCCCTCATCGATCACTCCACCGACCGAATATGCATTCGACGCTATTTCTCGAGCAACTCTACCCGTGAGGTCGCCCGCGCCCGCCTTTCGGCCTCCCAGGTTTCGCAGAAAACACGTTATGACCTTAAGCACCGCAACGTCTATTATCCTCCTGGAACGCTTGTATTGTTATGGTCTCCTTCTCGCCGCGTGGGCCTCTCTGAAAAGCTTCTTCCGCCTTATCATGGCCCTTACAAGGTCCTCCGGCAGGTCACCGATGTGACGTATGAGATCAGTCCTGTTGCAGAGTCCACATCGTCTTCCACGCCGAAGACCGACATCGTGCATGTACTGCGGCTGAAGCCCTACAATTCTCCCAGCTTGGACGCAACACCTTAATCAGCACCGAGTCGGTGCTTTCCCGGCCGGGGGGCTATGTGACGGGGATGTTCGGCTATGTGCTGAGCCGACGGGTATGCGTCAGTGTCTGTGCTGGAGAGAGGGTCTGATGAGAGCTCAGCAGCTAGAAGAGGAAGTCGACGACGATCGCTCTCGACTTGGTTCGTGCGTGAATCTGGACACTCTGCTCTGGCTCCCCCTTGTAAATACCTTTGGTTAATACAATACCTTCCCCGTAACAATATTTAACGCTCGTTGGAGAAACTGTCTCCGGTTACGGCGTCGATCACCACTACAGTGAAGGCTTCCCGGTTACGCTACTCCGCTGCATCGACGTATCGGGTGCCAGGTGCGTTGGCGTGTTGCTCGATCATGGCTTTGGCTCTCGCCTTTCTCCTCTCCTCGTTGCGGATAGGGTCCATGTTCCTGGGAATGGGTTGTACCCGCGTCCATCTCCTGATGTTAGCCGGTATGTCCTCTTGTCTGTTGAGTGGTCTACCGCTCGTTCCGGGCAAGAGTCCAAGCTTGGCTAAGATAGCTCGGCCGGTCTTGGATCCCTTTAGCCTCTCCATCTGGGCGGCTCGCTGCGCTTCGCTGATTTCCTCGAGCTTGTTGTGCACGCCGAGGTTTATCAGCTTCTCGGTGCTTGCGCCGTCGGGAAGACCGAGGGCTGCTCTGTATGCTTTGCGTATAGCTCCATTGAGACGATTGCTTTCCGCCGCTTTCCAGTGCTGGTAGGAAGCGAAATACGTTATATGGCTAACATAAAAAGATTGGATCAGCCGTATCAGACTGTCCTCCCGCATGCCGGCTTTCCTGTTGGCCACCCGCTTTATGGGGCGACCTGCCGCTGTGACTTTGGTTACGAGTCGGTGGACCATCTCCCCGTTGGTGCGATTCTTTTCGATTTGAAAGCCCAGAACTCGGATCTTCCTGACTTCAGGAATATCTTGTCCGTTGCCGGTTCGTACCACGATTCTGTTGTTGACTGTGTTGTACTCGGCCGTCTTGAATTTCCATCTCGGTGAAACCACCAGGAGCTCCGATTTGCTTGGCGAGCAGATAAGTCCCGGTATTTTCAGCTAGTCTTCGATGGGATCGACTGCTTGCTGTAGTGCTGACTCGATGTGTCCGTCGCCGCCGCCTGGAACCCATAGCATTATATCGTCGGCGTATATGGTGTGCCGTTCGCCCGCTAGCGACTCGAGGGGGCGAGCGACCCCAATCATGATGAGGGTGAAGAGCAACGGCGAGATAACCGAGCCTCGTGGAGTCCCGACGCTGCCGAGCTTCTTCTCCTCGAGGATTTCGTCACCTGCTTTGATCTTTGTCGTGCACCCCGTTAGGAAGTATCTAACGTAGTTGTACGCCCGGGCTCCCATGTTCAGAGCGCAGACTTGGGCTAGAATTGCCGAGTGCTTCAATTTATCGAAGGCACTTTGCTAGTCCAGCCCCAGTATTCCCTTGTTGTCCTTGGTCCTGGTCTCGTCGTCCAGGATCTCGGTATTTAGTTGGAGCATCGCGTCCTGCGTGCTCAGCTTGCCCCTGAATCCGATCATGGAGTCGGGATACAGGTCATTGTCCTCGAGGTATTCCTACCATCTGTACATCAGAACGTGCTCCAGCACTTTGCCGACACACCAAGTCAGAGATATGGGACGGAGGTTCTCGATACCCGACGGATTCCCTGGCTTTGGTATTAGGATAGTCTTGGCTGTCTTCCAGGTATAGGGTAGCTTGCCCTCCCTCCAACACTTGTTGAAGAGAGCCGTCAAGCTTGCGATCGCAGCTTCGTTGAGGTGCTTGAGTGCCTTGTTCGTAACCTTGTCTGGACCGGCTGCGGATCGGCAGTTCAGCTCGTGTACCGCCGTCCGTACCTCCCATGTCTCGATGTCTCTGTCCAGGTTCGCGTTCACCATGCCCCAGTAGTCTGGATGCGTTTCCTCTGGGTTTTCCGGTAGATACTTGTGATTGATTTGTTTGTGCATCTTCTCCTTTCCCAGTTCCCGCAACTCTTTTTTAGGGTCTTGTTAAGACTGTCTCTCTGGTGGGAATTTGTCTTTGTTTCGTCCAGTAGGTGGCGGAGCACGGCCCACGTCTTTCGTACGTGTAATTGGCCGTCGGCTGCGCTACACATCTCGTTCCACTGCTGTCGGCAGAGCAATCGGCAGTGTTTCTGGATGGCGTAATTTATCTCGGCCACCTTCTTTTGTAGTCTCCGGTTGGTGCGTTGTTTCTGCCATCTCTTGTGGATGGAAGTCTTTGACTACAGCATGTGTGCTAGGTGGCTGTCCATCTTTACAATTTCCTCATCCGTTTTAATTTCCTTGGTTGCTGCTGTGACGTTTTCCATGATGTTGTTAGAGCACCCGTCCACGTCCTGTATCTCTTCCTCTTCGCCCGGTAATAGGGTCCTGTAGAGGTCCCTGTCTGTGAGCTTGTGGATGTGCTTCTCGCCCGATTTTCCTTTAAGCGGTAACGTCACCTCGATTATTAAGTGGTCGCTGCCTAGGTTGTGGCATTCGTTGATCCAAGATGGGGTTCGACCGCCTTGTGATATTCTAACGAAGGTAAGGTATGGCGTGGTGTCTCGACACGTTGAATTGCCGGTCCGCGTCGGGTACGTTAGGTCTGTTATGAGTGCAAGTCCCTCTTCCGTAGCATCGGTTAGAAGACTGTTTCCCTTGGTGTTGTTTGGGATGTAGCCACATGCTTGGTTGTGTGCGTTGAAGTGCCCGCATATGATGAGGTTGTCGTCCCTGCCGGCAGTTCTGCAAGCCTTATGGAGGAGTGCCTTGAATTTCTGCCTGTGGTGACTCGGACTTCTGTAGATGTTATGATAAAAGTGCTCTGTTTCTGCTTCTGTCTGGTGATACCTTCGATCATCGTGTGTTCGATCAGTGATTTCTTTAGTCCTCCCCTTTCCTCGTACTTCAGTCCCTTCCTTACTAGGGTGCACACGCCGCGTCCCTTGCTGTTGGCAACTCGGCTGGGCGGGCTGGCGTAGGTCTTGTACCCTGGGAGGTGGGTCTCCTGAATCAGAATGATGTCAGGCTTCATGGTGTCGAATGTACTGTTGTAGGACTGACTTCTTACTTGGAAAACCGTGGCAGTTCTATTGTCAGACCACGAGGCTGTTAGTCTTTACTGTGCTGGTTGTGCTGCGGTCCATGTTGGGTTGCTCATGTTTAGCTCTTCCCTGAGTTGTTGTAATGCTGCCGCCATGCTCTGTTGCACGGCGGCTGGTATACACACTGTTGTATTGCTGCCGCCACGCTCTGCTGCACTGCTGCCGCCACGCTCTGCTGTACAGCTGCTGCGATGTTCTCTTGCATCGATTCCGTTTGGCTCTGAAGCGCCTTTTCCAGTCTTCCGAACCGTGCTGCTTGTTGAGCCTCGTTCTGTGTCATGCGTGTTGTTACCTTCTCTATATTGTCTTCCGTTCTGTCCATTCTGTCGGCGAGCTTGCGCTCCTTGAGGAGCTCGAGAGCTCTCCTCTTTGGCGCCGGCTCTGAGGTTGCTGATGGTTTCGCCGCTGGCTCGCTATTGTATGCGGTCGCTGGAGCCGCTTGCAGTATCTGTGGCACTTGCTGTTGTTGGCTAAAGCTCTTCATTAGTTCCATGGTCTTTGTTAGCTTCCGTTCAAAATTTTCAATGGTTTTGCGTTGTTGCGCATTCTCCCTGCTTAGCCTCTCTATTGTTTCCTGTAATGCCCTGTATGCTTCCCTTTCCACGCCTTGTCCGGACTTCCCGCTGGTCGGGGTGTTCCGTCCTCTCGACGTGGTTGGCTGTGGCTCTGCTTTCCTCTTCCCGTTGTCCTGGGCTATTTGGCTCCAGCTGACTCTATCTTTGGACTTGGATCGTCCCCGGCTCACGTCCCGGATAATGCTGCCGCTTGCTAACCTTTCCGTTTTACGGCTTAGCGAGCGGGGCACGCGCTCAAGGCTTTTAGCTCTTCCGTTGTTCCCCAAAGCTGGGAAGCTACTTGGCGCGAAATTTTCCTGTTCTTGCCTACGTCTTTCCTCCTCAGCTTCCTTTCTTGCCCATCCCCTTTGGTGATCACGTACGGCGTCTCGTACTTGTTCGTGCATGGCTTGCTTCCGGTGGGGTGCATGCCGTTGCATAGCTTACACCTCGGGTTGCAGACCTCCACGTGTCCTTCTTTCGGATTCTTCATTCCGCAGTCGAAACACACTCGTACATTTGGTGCTGGACATACGTTTCTTGTGCAGCCTACTTCTCCACAGATTGTTCAGAAATCAAAGTGTTTGCGATACAGACTGCATTTCATTACACCCGATCCGTAGAAGACAACGTTCGGTACCTTGTCGCCTTCGAAGGTAACGATGACCGTGGTTGTAGTTCTAATTCGTCTAGCGCCCGTTACTGTTGGATTCTTTTCCGTTATGATCCTTTCCATTATGTCTTCTTGCGTGTGTTGTATTGGTACTCCTCGGATTACTTCTTTCGTCATGCAATCGGTGGCTGTTGCGTATGCCCCTACCTCGTGTTTGTGTCCTCCGATCATGATCTCTTTAATAGTAGAGTACTTGCATTCTCTTGAAGAGTCCGGGGTACTCACAATTACAATGTTTTGCTCGTTGTTGGGTATAAAGGTGTCTTTCGCCACTTCTGCTTTGTTGGTGCCGGCCGCTGCTGCGATCGCCTGCTCGATGATCGCGATGGGTGTCTTCGCAATGCACAGTCCGCCTCGAGGGCGCACGACCACTTTGTTGCCCTCCTTCGGCAACACGTTGGGCATCCTTGCTGCCATCGTTGCCGCTGCTGCTGCTTTCCTTGTGAATGTATTCGTGTCCGACCGCGTCTGGGGCGAAGTGCTCTGCGCTCGTTCCTCCATGGGCTTTTTAATGCGGGTGACTACCTGCCAGCCCACCTTTTTCACGTAATCCTCTCTCGTCACTTCCTCTCCGGTAACCTCAATGCACATCCGGACCGATTCGTCTACCATCGAGATCGATGACTCCTCGGGCGACGAGGCCGTTTCCATCGCATCAGCCATGCTTCTATATACGCATTAAAAGCTCCGCTAAGTCGTTTAGGAGAGGGGAACAAAAAGAGCAGTGACCTCCCGCATTTGTGTGTTTGTATTGATTCCGACCAGCCAATAAGCGCAGAGTGCTGGGGAAAGAATATAGGGGGGTAGGAGAGGAGGCGGCCAGATTCTCCCTTCGTATCGTTCCCTGCCTCAACGTCAACTTGTCTTCCTTTGTAGGCATTTATTTTCAGAGAGCCACGGGTCGCGTGATTGTTTAGACCAATGAGTGTTGGTGTCGCGGCGACAGCTTCTGTTTGAAACGTACCGGTTTTCTCGACGTGCTAAGGCTGCGCGGGAAATGTACGCTTATCGCTCGTTGACTTATACTCCGGCTACACTAGGGTCCGAATGTCATTTCAACCAAATGTCATTTGGCTCAAATTGGGGGGCTTCGAATGCCATTCAGAATCCACCGTGCTACACTACAATTTCGATGGCATTTGAAAGCTTTCACAATTGCTCGCTCTGCTGTACTGGCGCTGTTGTCGCCCCTTTCCGTCTTCGTACAATAATACAACAATCAAATATAGAAGCAGTCTAAGGAAGTAAAATGACATCAAATTAAAAGAGGCACCAGTTTTGACTCTAATGTGGCGGCTGTGTACGTAGTTTTTTATTGCAACTGACCAACTGGTTTTGAGAGTACGAAAATTAAATATGTTGATTTCATATTTTAAGTAAATGTACAGTAAACAAAATTCCACAAACAAAAATATTTTGTTTGTTTTACGTATGGAAGTATTATATTTTTTATTGCCGATCAAAGACGCTGCGTGCGAGAGTTCTAGAAATAGTATTTGAAATCCCAAATGCCGAAATGCCTCTCTCGGTGCTCATTTGGCTCGAATGTCATTTGAGCCGAATGGCATATGAAAACCTAGTGTAGCAGCACAACTTGGCATTTGAGTCAAATGACATTTGGTTTAAATGACATTCGGACGCTAGTGTAGCAGGGGTATTAGCTCGCCTGAGACGGTGTGCAGTGTGTCCCTAGAGTTATGAAACTCTATGGTGTGCCCATTTCGTGGTTTGCCTTCAATTACCTGTGCTTGTTCCATCACTGTCTGCGTGTCAGCTCGCCCGTCTTATATGCGCTGCCGGCTCTCCGTGCGACAACGTCTAATGACCATTGGATACCGATTCACACAACAAAGTGTGTCGTACGTGTAGCACTGCCTATTTTGGGCGGATTATGGGTCGTCCGCGCTGGGAGCGTGTTTTGCGTTGCTACCTGTCCTGACTGTTGCGCAACAGGTGCAAAATTAAAAAGAAATCGTTCTGTCTTATTGTACTATGCTCGTTTTTTTTTGTTCGTTCGCAGAGCCGTATCCTGGCATTTTTTCATCAGCGCTTTCATCTTGGAAACATCAGCTTGTTTTAACGGTGGCCATATTTATATAGCACAGCGAAGAATGAAACAACAAATTATGGAGGTGGGGAAGAGAAGTTAAAAGGTTCAAATATAAAGATGGGGGCTCACAGTGAAGTTTACAGTAAAGTTGTAAACGCTTCAGAATTCCCGTCAGCTGTCGATAGGGGCCGTCCACAGGGGGAGCCTGGTTGCGGAAAACGAATGCGCTTGTTTTAGCGAAGATAACCCCATAACAAACTATATAATGACTAATTTAGAATTAATTCTAAGAAACCTATGCGTTTGTGTCGTCTTTGATCTGATAGTAGTCATTATCCACAACTAAACATAGTTATTCATCCATTCAGTTTCGCTGATTCTCCATTTTGACAGCAGTAGTTAGGTCTAATCCATACTGTGAGTGCGGTAGCGCTGTGACTGCCTTCACTTTATTTCCCTCCATGTTCTGCACGCTGGTTTCTTCGTGTGCGGAAGATGTGAATCAACGGCCCCTGAAGCTGGCCTGCAATACGACAAAAAATCCGAGAGACGCAATGCCAACAACAATAATATCGACAATATCGACACGACAATAATATCGTCTTCGGTCCTCAAGTACGTAGTGCGTCTCACTTTCACCGTGCACTGACGCTTAATCTCGATACCCGAAACCAAATATGAAGACTACAACCAAAGGGGCAGAAATGGCTGCATCAAGCACGCACTAAAAATTGGCCTCATGGTATTCGTACTCGGCTGCATCGTGAGTTCCAATGTGGCATCGCTCACAATCTGCTGAAATCTTTTTGTTCGTGGGACGTGACTATTCGTACTCGACGCATTGCATATCGAACGCAACGAACGCAGTGGTTTCTGTGCATACTTTTGTATCACTGCGCTGGGAGCAGAAGGGAATGTCGCGAAAAACTGCCCGGTGTTCTTTATTAGTGTACTAAGAAAAACATTGGAGCAGCTTGCACTAGTGGTGCAATCTGGAGAAGCAGCAGGGCTGGAAAGCCCTCTCCCTGCTTCGAATACCTGGCTGTTGCACCTCAACGGATTTCCGCACTTGCCGCTGGAAGTTCTCCATGACTGAAAGGCTCGGATCGTTCTGTCCGCAGCCTTTCCCATTATTCCCAAAGTGGACCACGGTAGAACCCGCGGCAAGCGGCTTCGAGAACTCGACGTCTGTGCTCCCCACTTCCGGCACGAACGCACGTGAACTGGCGAGTGGAAGGGCACGATAGAGACCACGCCACGGACGCTAGGCAGAGTGTTCTCAAAGGTCGAGCTGGTCGACGCCGAGCGCTCCTCGGGACGCGCGCGCTCAGCTGCACTCGGTATTGTTATAGCAAAGCTTTACCAATCCCGTTCAGCGGTTTCGCCGTCGCGGAGGATACGACCTTCATTTGACCGCAGCTGCGCCGCAACCCTTGGCAACGCATCACGTGACCCGCCGAGCCGCGTTCCCTGGCCGCTGCTGCTGCCGGCGTGGCGCATGCGCTCTCCGCAGCTGCTTCGCGCCTGACCCCGTGACTCGCTGCGAGAATGCGAGTCGGGACCGTCGTCTTTTCCCGAAGCATTGCTTCTGACCCCTCCCTAGGGTATCACCCGGCGAGCTGGTTCACTGGAGAGGGTCCGGAATGCCGAGCGCGCAAACCTAGCGTCGGCGACTGAGGAAAAGCGGGTTGTTTGACTCGGAAAACCCCGGAAGCGGGACCACAACCGCAGACAAAGGCAGACTGTAAAATAAGAGGAAGATGAAGGCCAAGGGCCGCAACGTCCCGGTGATGCGGTGGTGCTCTATTTAGAAAATGGCGATGTGTGAAAGACGAGGCAACTCGTGCGAGAGCTGTTCACACGACGACGGGCACCAAAGATGATTGTCTCATCAGTGCATCGATGATGATTATAAAATTTCAACACCGACTTTTGACAAATAGTCTTTAGGCGAAGCTTTCTACGCTACAGTGATTGCGTTTCTAGTCCACCTCAAAACCTGCTGCCGCAAAGCAAACCTCCACCTGTAAAGCTTACTCTAGCTCACATACACTCTTTCACAGGTGAAACCTACTTTAGTTTTCGTATCGACACAGAAATCCCTCACGAAAAAGCTTCGCGTTCAACCATCGCCGGGGTTAGACGAAGGGGTGCATAATTTGTTGTATAATTACAGCTAAATAAAAGGTTAACCAAGGGAAACAAAGACTTAAGCAAGCTAAGCCAAGCTCTCACTTCGCATATCCAGGATTAGCTGAGCTAAACCGCAGCCTTTTTTTTTGCGAACTGCTCACGTGGCGCAAGCCTGGCCGACTCCGGGCGCTCCTCATGAGGCGCATGCTGACGTGCGAGCGGTGTATTTTCTTGCCTTTGTTTTCTGGTAAGGCTATACGGAAGAACTGAATTTAAAAAAACACTGCGATAAGCGTGGCGCATTAGGGGGAAACGAGGCGGAATTATTCCCGAACGAGTGACGTACTGTTGCGATACCCAATCAGGCACGCATATAGAATGGCGACATCAATTTGATGCTGCTGCAGTCTTGGCCTCGCCGCCACTGCAGCCCCAGTGACTCGGGCGTGTTTTGATGCGTCGCGTAACTACTTGTACGTGTTGGTGTACGAGTGGAAAATAGTGTACGAAACGAAGCGACAGAAGAGGATTTACGTATATATGCGAGCAAGGTATTTCGAGGCTGAACAACAAACGACGGCGCAAATATTCTACGCCGCTGTGTGAGCGAAGGTAGTTTTGAGACAAAGGGCGATAGCAAAGTGCGGTTCCCAGGTTGCACAGGTGCTGCCCGTAAACGGCGTGCAAAAGCGCCTAGTGGCGGTAACTAGAGTTCCTCTATGGGTGCTACAACGGTACCATACATTGTAACACGTACAAGCCTGGACGACGCCGGGCGCTCCTCGTAAAACGCGCTCTCACGTGCGCGGTGAGCGGGGGGAGTAGAGTGACTATGGCTCGGGGTTTCTCGATGAAGCCGCACATCTACATTACGGCCAGAAACAACAGCTCCGCTGTTAAAAATGCCATAGCTCACCTAACGCGCACACCAGGTCTGTTGAAAGAATTCATGATACTATCGATTCAAATCACCCGGCACATGTATGCTCGTTTCAAGGTGGTACAAGCCACGAGTCTCCCGCCCCTGATTCCCTGTTCCTTACAAAGCAGAACCGTTCGTGCTTACATTATCGGTGAAGTTCTCGTGCTTGACGACGTTGTCCGGAATCAGCTGATTGTGCAGGCGACCGGCGTCTATGGCCTGCTTGAGCGTGTGGTTCATCCACAGCGACCTGATCAGAACCTGCGAATTGCAAACGCCATTGCAAGGAACTCGCTTCAGGGGGCGAACGTTTCTGCGTGCCGAACTTATTCTTCGCGTTCTTACCGCAATCGAAGTAGCAGTTCTAGTCTTGGTGAAGTTTTCGTAAATGCGCCATATTCCTTTACGAACGCACTTGATCGGTTACGTACGCGCAGAGCAAAGCGAAGTGTGGTTCAACGCCCAAGATAAGAACCAATTACGGCTTTCAAAATTTACAGCGCCTAATTCCTATCCCTAATGAACACTTTAATGTACTAATCAATCCTTAATGAACTAATGAGCAAAGACTTAATGAACACAACTGATCAGTGCCAACCTTTTTTTCTTTCACGAAAGCATTGACTGGGTTTTCTGCTCAATGCTTACTGCCTATCCGTCTTTTGCTCTGCATCTTCGTTTTTACACTCCCTAGGAGCTATACCTACCACATGTATGATTGTGCATGTGTGTTCTTATCGTAATTATGCTTCTTTCTGTTTCACCGACATGAAGAGTGCATGGGGTCAAGGACCCAGTCTGGTGCGGTTTGGCAACTTTTGTTCGTGGTCTCTTAGTTTCCTTTACTTAGGAAACTTAGGAAACCTTGCATATACAAAAGAAGGTATTTGTTTATTTCCATCATCGTCCCTATTACCATTAAACTCAGTTTATGTCCACTGCAGGACGAACGCCTCTCCCGAAGTGAGGGGTTTCAGGATTCAAGGCGGCACAACAGCACTTTCTGGCGCCTTTAACAGAACAGTCAGAACGGCACTGCGGAACGCGGAGCTCCGGAACTCCGAAGGGCTCCGGAACGCGGAATAGAAGAGGTGGAGGCCGGCGTTGACCTTGGGCAAAATATCCTATAGCCTTACTTCCGGCCTCCAAAGAAAAAAATTATCAGTGGCTTAGCTCGGCTATGCAAGGATAAACGTAGCGTGAGCTCAAACTCAGCTGGTCATTCTTAGGTTTCCTGGTTGTCTAGGATTAGCTGATTACCATGCTTACTGCTGCTAAAAGGATTTACAATCCAATCCAATCCAATTTATTTCAATTCAATCCAATCCAGTCGCGGCGGCGACGGCTCAGGCGCGCCAGCTGTGCGCCGTGAGTCGTCGCTTCTCCTCGCGCATGCGCAGCACGGCTCTCCAGGAGCCACGAGAAACTGCTCAACCTCGGCCAGTGTAGCTCACGCTACAAAAGGCGCTGTCCCAACGGACGTGTTGCGAGCACACCACGCGTCCCTGCGGCAGCCGACGCGAGATGCGGCACGCTGTCTTTCGCACTGGCGACGCCAGACCCGTAACCCTGACAGCACTGCGTCCGCGTGCTTGCAGCCATATAGTTTCATACTAATATACACTAGAGGGGACACTGGCGCTAGTGTCTATGCGAGCCACCGATCATCTGCTTCAACCCCCATGAGGGCGGCCATGCCTGATTGACGTGTGATTTTCGAACTTGGCTTGACCCAGCCGTCATCTTGACCTGACGCAACATAATTTTTTAAATGAAAAAGCTATAACAAATGTTTATTAGTGCATAAATTATTAGTCGTGTAAACTACTTGTAATCTATTTTAATTTGAAATCGAGGTTTAGAAGTTCAGTTCAGTTCAGTTTATTGTAATCGATAACAAAGGTACAGTGCATGGTGATTGATATTACAGAAAGGGGTCCCGAAGTGCGGCACTGCGGTGGGACCTCTTGTAAATGAACAGTATGACAATATAACGTTCAAGCAATCGCAACAGAAGGAACTTAAAAAAGAATTTATGCGAAGACAAAAAAGTGCAAAGACAAAAGAGGCAAAAAAAATGGCGAGAATTAGAAAAGAAAAAAAAAGTGAGCATAAAAAAAAAGATCAAAGTCGTGCGAACTAATCAAGTGAGAAGTGCGGGTCTTCGAGGATAAATTTAAGAATTGATTGTTTGTAAGATGAGCGACTTAACTGATTTTTGGCATTAATGGTTTTAATAATTTAATGGTGGCAAATTCAACTGTCTGTTTACCATAGTTTGTTCTAACTTTTGGGAGTAAGAAATTATGTTGTGCTGCAAATCGCGTTATGTTGTGGTTAGTCAGATCAGTTCTACCGATTATAAAAAGCACACTCTTATCATTAACAAATCTATGGGCGGTCATTCCAAGATTATATAAAATAAGTTTATCCAACGGGAGGAGATCTAGGTGCTGATATAAAGAAGTGACATGGGAGTTGAAAGAGCTAAATGTCATGATCGAATGGCTTGGTTTTGAATGCGCTTCGAAGGAATTAAATGAATATCGTAAGTTAAACCCCACGATGAAATGCAATAGTTCATATGGCTGTAAATAAAAGCATAGTAAAGCGTTAGAAGCGTAGGCAGGCGGAAGTAATTTCTTGCATTAATTAATACCCTGATCCCATAAGCCATCTTATTTTTTAGTGAGTTTATGTGGTTAATAAATTTTAAGGAGCTGTCAAGTTCAACCCCCAAAAAATGAGCATTGATCAGACGGTGGGATAACATCAGAGTTAATGTAAACAGGAGCAAAAGAAGTTAGAGTCTTCAAACGAGATGAAAATACGACAAATTTAGTTTTGGAAGGATTGATTAATAAACCATTCCTCTGAGACCATGAGCAAATGTTACTAATATCGATGTTGAGGTTTGTAGTAAGAATCTCAATAGATGAGTGTGACGTGTAGATGGTGGTGTCATCAGCATAGAGTAGACAATTAGACAATTTTAGGCAGGTAGGAAGGTCATTGATGTACAATAAAAATAAAAGAGGGCCGAGAATGGAACCTTTCGGAACGCCCAAGTTAGTGGTTTTAGTGTCAGAAAGTGTACCAGAAATATTAATAATTTGTTCACGATTAAATAAGAAACTTCGTAATAGTTGCAGCGGCGGTGTTGTTTAAAAAGACGTGTTGTTTAATAAGCAGTGTTGTTTAATAAGACAGGAAGGGATTTGTAAACTGCATACACCGCCGAGTTTCGCGGAGCCGGGAATTCGGCGGTGAATACTTTTTTTTTTGTATGGGAGTCGGGGATGGCGTGCGGCCTCGGAACGGACGCTGTACTGCGTTTATTTCGTTGTGGAAGACTACTAGTACATAGGTGAGCGACGAGTCATATAACCCCGAGTACGTGCAGACTGTTGTTGTTCATTTCCACTCATACGTGTAACTGTTGTCGCCTTACCCGACGTGCGGTCGGCATACTGACAAAATCGTGAAAGGACGCTGAGTAACAGCTGATCGTTTACTTTGGAGCCTTAAACAAGCCATAATGGCCAACTCGAACGCACGCGCCCCCGCTGTTTGTCGCTAACATTTTAACGATATTTTGTTGACCTAATTGTTAATCGCCTTCTTTCGTAGTAGCACTACATTCGTGTATTCTTGTATGCATGTCATGATTCCACTGTAGACCCGTTTCTGTGAGCAATGTTTAATTTTTTATGTTGAGAGCGGCAATCGTAGGAAGCAGAGTATCTTATCAGGCCACACAGCAGAAACATATTCCTACTTCACTCATGGTAACAGTCCAGAAGACGGCCTCTGCTGGCTAAGAGAGGCAGGAAGGCAGGTCGTTAAAACTGGAGCGGTGCGCTACAATTTAGGAAGCTCTCAATTTTGTGAAAATTCCCGCGTAGAATGTTTTCATTGGACGACCAATAGCGCGCACTGACATATCTAAGCACCGTGGGTGTACATTGCACGCCCACAACACTGCGTCATGCGATAACTGATCATGATCTGCTTAAAGACAGTGCCAACGAGGTCTCACGCCCAGATGCAGCCAGGTACGCGTGTGAAATTGAAGGCCTACTGTTTTTTGTGTGTGTGTGTGTGTGCAACCCATAGAAGCGTGCCGAAGCGAAGAAACAGTTTGAAATTATGTGCGAAGGTGTCAAAGCAGCGTACATGTTGCTGACCAGACGGTACTTGCCTAAATAGCAACTAAATAGTGCATCTGCGCTATCGTTTCCATAATACACAAGCTGCCTTCATGCATTACTTGTTCCGAAGCTGTTTCGCAATAAGTTCAAAACATTTACCCTTTTTCTGTAGTGCTTGTTTAGTCTTAAATAATCCAACTCTTAAAGTCATGTCTTGTTAAAGCACGACCTTTGAAAACGTTGTTGGGTTCTTGTGAGTTTAGTGGATGTGTCTTCTCTTTGGTTTAAATAAAAACTTCAACATCAACATGGCAGCAAGCAACTGATCGTAACTGTGTGTGTTTATAAAAAAGCCAGAGCCATTGAACACCTTGTGTTGCTGGAACCCTTTGTGTTGGTAAGCATGTTAGTGTGCTGGATTTTAAGAGAACATAATTGCGCTCTAAACATCTGTACAAAAGCCTTGCAAAGCCTAACGCAGTGCCATTCATTTCGCTACAGGTACCAGCTCTGTCAACAGTGCAAGGAGTGGACCAGCAGGCCACACAAGAAGCTGCACCAGGCATACAACCAGTTTCTAAGTGGTTGGATCAGCAGCGCAAGATGGGGCAAGCATGCCGCCAGCCTGTGAAAAACACCACAATGCTAGCAAGGACCACCCGCAAAAAAAGCAAAAGGGTTTTGGAAGTGGTTGACGGCAGCCTACTATGTGCAAGTAGTAAAAATAATCGTGTGCATTCAGCTGCACACAATAAAGAGAAAAACAGCTGGTGGGGAGAGTGCCTCGCAGTGCCATCGAAGATGTTCTTTCAATCTTGAGTGTTAGGCACTCAGTATTCAAACTAATTTATCAAATGCTAGAACATTAGTTGTTCAAGACCATTCATTGTATGTATAAATATCTTGTAGCAGGGGCTTGACTTCGGTATCACCACATGATACCAATTCCATTTAGCTACTAGTAGCATGAACATTTGTTTGAAGACTTGGGGACGTGGTAATTGAACTGACAGAATGAAGAGGAATTCTTTTGCGTGGGGTTTGGCCCACTGTGTTCCATAAGCGGTATTCACAAGAGGGACTCTGCCGACGAGGAGAGGGGGGCTGAGGAGGAGGGAGAGCTCTACGTCCTCGCTGCTCACTTGAATCCACATTAAAGCCAGGTTCGATCGTTCACATTTTACAAACTGTTTTTCCAACTGCGCTGCCACCTCCAACAAGATATGGATGAAGGCGGGACGTATGGAATTGGCTTTCACCACGTGAACGTCACTTAAAATTGACATTATGCGTTGTGGCTGCGGGGTTTGTTTATGCATTTGTGATGTCTGTGCAAATAATGAATTGAAAAATGTTAAGCGATCCTCGTCCAGCTTGGGCTGGTAGTACGGCTGAAAAGATTCTGATCAGTAGGCTGCCTCGCCCAGTTCTGGCTCTTATCAAGTTGCAGATTGTATCCACCCACTGCTGTTTACTGGGGCTGTATATTGTCGTGCCGAGTGTGCGCTGTTTTGAGAACCTTGTTTTGTTCATTGATCAGATATTGTCGCCCTGTTTCTTTTGTGCTGGCAGATGCTGATTGAAACGCCTCTGCTCTACAGATATAAGCTTTTCCAGGGTCCCTTTCATGTAATCCTTTTGATGATGGTTGGATGTTTATGGCGCAAGGCCAACTAGGGCAAAGAGCGCCAAAACAATAGTCATATATGAGGGGTGAAACCTTAAACACTACGAACAGTCAGCAAAAACAAAAGTAAAATCACAAAACGACAATGAGCATGGCTGGTGTATAGGGCCAGGGAGTGATCACGCGTGGTATGAAATGAGGTCTAAAAATTGAACTTCTTCTAAATATTTAAAAACGCACTTGATAGAAAACATGGGATCATCAGAGAGGAAAAACGCTGGGTGTGGTGGGACGTGTAGTCTGTATAGCTGTGGGAAGTGTTTGCGTCGTGTTGTGTGAAGTGCCTTGCATGTGATTAGTATGTGCACCACGGATAGGGCATCTCCGCACCTGCTGCACTGGGGTCTAGAAGATCCCGTCAGCAGATACGAGTGCGTCGCATGGGTGTGCCCTATCCGCAGCCTACCCAAGGCGACTTCCGTGTGTCTGTTGCGTGAGTCAGCTGTGTACCGTCCCAAGTGTGGCTTTATTACGTGTAGTTTGTTGTCTGTCTGTTCGTCCCAGTGTGTTTGCCATGTTCTCCGCAGGTGTTGTCTTATGTGTGGCTTGAGGTCTGTGTAGGGTACGGTTGTTATGTCTACAGTGTTCCTGAGTGCAGCAGCCCTCTCGTCTGCCAACTCATTCCCAGCGATCCCAGCGTGTCCTGGAACCCAGCAGAGGAGCAGCTGATGCTTCTTTGCATACACAGACATGATAGTGTTAAATACAAGATTAACTATGTGGTTTTTGGGGGGTGTATGCGATGACAGTGCGCGAACAACACTCAAGGAATCTGTGTAGATGATAGACTTTGGAATTTGATTTTCAAGTATGTGCCGTACAATCAGCAAAATCCCATACGCCTCTGCTGAAAAAATTGTTGTGTGGACGCTCATGGTTCTGGCTGCACAGAAATTCGGACCATGAGCAGCGCAGGAGACCATAGTGGAGGTTTTAGACGCGTCACTGTAAAATTCTGCAAGTGGGTATTTAAACTGCAGAGACAGAAAGTGCTGCAGTATTGCAGCCTGCGGTACCCGATTTTTGTCAAGTTTCATAAAAGAAAGGTCGCACGACACAGGACGAACTTGCCAAGGCGGTAAACTGTTTGAAAGGGATGACCTGTACACATCCAAAAACAAAGCACTGAGATCCGAGGCTCGCTCTTTCACTCTAAGTGAAAAGGGCAGAGGAACGGATGGGCGATTTACAAAGAGCAGAGATGTGGATGTGTCGTTAAAGACAGGATAAAAAGGATGATTATTCAGCGATGAAATTTTAAAAGCATAAAGCAAGTCCATGTATGTTCGTTGGTTCTCAAGGCTCCACTTATTACACTCAACATAAAGACTCTCAGCAGGGCTAGTGCGAAAAGCGCCCGACGAAAGACGAAGGCCCAGGTGTAGAACTGGGTCAAGAATTCGCAAGGCTGTCTTAGTCGCCGACCCATACACCACACTGCCATAGTCCAAACGAGACCCAACCAAAGCAGTATACAAGCGAAGCAAGAGTTCTTTGTCGGAACCATAGGATTGGTGGGAGAGAACCTTAAGTATATTCATTGTTTTGAGACATTTATTTTTAAGTTCCTTGATGTGGGGAATGAATGTAAGTTTGTGATCAAACACCACACCTAAGAACTTGTGCTCCTTGTTCACAGGAAGCGACATGCCATTAAGAGTAATGTCTGGGTCCGGATGGACCCCGCGCTTCCTGGAGAACACAACGCAGGAGCTTTTTGCAGGATTCAATTTAAACCCATTCTTGTCTGCCCAGCCGGCAAGCTTCTTGACGCCGAGCTGGACTTGACGTTCGCAGATGGACATATTACATGATTTAAAAGATATGTGTACGTCATCTACATACATGGAGTAAGAAATTGTAGGCGGCAGTGCCTTCCCAAGGGAGTTCATTTTTACTATGAAGAGAGTGCAGCTTAGAACTCCTCCTTGCGGTACGCCATTTTCTTGCACGTGTACCTTTGACAGTGCAGAACCAACTCTGACGCGAAAGGTTCTCTCAGACAAATAGCTAGCAAGGGTGTTAAACATATTACCAGAAACACCGAATGACTTCAGGTCAGTAAGGATCCCATAACGCCAAGCGGTGTCATAGGCCTTTTCTAGGTCGAAAAACACAGTTAAACAGAACTGTTTATGAATGAAGGCATCCTTAATATATGACTCTAGTGCCACAAGTTGATCATTCGTGGATCGCCCCGCCCTGAAGCCTGCCTGGCAGCTCTCGAGAATGCCGTTATACTCCAAAATGTACACGAGCCTCCGGTTTATCATCTTCTCGAGAAGCTTGCATAGGCAGCTGGTCAGGGCAATGGGTCGATAGCTAGCGGGAGAAGAAGGGTCCTTCCCTTCTTTCAAGAATGCTACAACTATGGCATCCCTCCAAGACTTTGGAATGTGCCCCGAAAGCCATATCTTGTTGAAAAGGTGAAGAAGTGTTACAAGAGTGTCTGTGTGTAAGTTCTGTATCATTGTATATGTAATGTTGTCTGGGCCTGGAGCTGAGGGTTTACACGTGCTCAGAGCACCCCTCAGCTCATGAAGCGTGAACTCGGAGTTATAAGAGGTGGCTGACCTGTCATTGTCATGTAAAGGTTTCTTTTCGGCCACGAGTTTGTGTTTCATGAAGGTGTTTGTGTAGTGTGCTGAACTAGAAACGTGTTGGAAGTGTTGTGCGAGTGTGTCAGCCTGGTCTTCGAGTGTGTCCCCTGTTGTACTGACCAGAGGCAGGCTGTGTGTTTGATGTCCCTTGAGTTTGCGTATTCGTGTCCATACTTTCCGTGTGTCTGTATAGGAGTTAATTGATGTTATGAATGTACGCCAACTCTCTCGTTTTGCCTCACGGCGCACACGTTTTCCTAACGCCTTGGCCCGTTTGAACAAGAGGAGGTTACTCGACGTGGGGTACCGGCGAAGGATACCCCACGCCTTGTTCTGGGCCTCTCGCGCCCGCCTACAGTCCTCATTCCACCACGGCCTCCGCTGGTTGCGCGGGGCAACAGAGGCGTGGGGAATGGACTTTTCGGCGGCGTCGAGGATGTGCGCCGTGAGGAGTTGGGTAGCTTCTTCAACGTGTAGGTGTCCTATGGATGTGTGGTGTAGTTTGGATGTCTCTGTAAATGTGTTCCAGTTAGCTCGTGCTTCATTGAACCTATTATGGGAAGATGGACTGCTCGGGCCTTTACCTATATACGTTAATGAAGTGGGTCACTGCCATATGGGTCCGTGCCACACCCCACTCGAGAAGAGGAAAGAGAACTGCGGAGCCAATAGCCAAGTCAAGATTTGAGTATGTGTTGTGACCTATGTTATGGTATGTAGGCTGTTTATTGTTGAAAAGGCATGCTCCAGAGGATGTAAGAAACCTCTCTATCAGGCGACCTCGGGCATCCGTACGAGAAGAGCCCCAAAGAGAATTGTGAGCATTAAGGTCGCCTTTTAGAATGTATGGTTCGGGCAGCTGGTCAACCAGCGCCTCGAAGTCAGAACTCAAAAGTGTAACATCAGGAGGAATGTATATGGAGCATACCGTTATCAACCTATTAAATATTATTAAGCGTATTGCTACAGCCTCAAGGATAGTGTTCAAGGTGACAGGGTGGCATGCTAAGGATTTCCGGACGATTATGGCCACACCGCCAGAAGAGTGTGTGCAGCCATCCCTGTCTTTCCTGTATACCAGGTAACTATTCAAGAAATTTGATTGTTTAGAATTCAAATGTGTTTCCTGAACACACATTACACTTGGCTGATTGGTATGCAGAATCTCATACACGTCGTCAAGATTATTCAGAAGGCCTCTGCAGTTCCATTGAACAATATTTTCTCTTCCCATTATTTAGTGTGAGAGCTACTGGAGTGTGTATGTTTATGTGTCGTCTTTCGGGGCTGTGACTCTTGGATTGGGCTTTTTGGGCGGCCTATCTGTAGGCTTGGACGTCGGAGGCCGCTCCTTGCGCTGCGTTGCAGGCAAGAACGGCACGACGTCCATCTCGTCGTCCGATGTCCTGGGTGTGCCCGTGGAACCGGGCCCCCCGGACTTGGCCCCCCTTCGGGGGCCCTTCGTTTGACCCGCCACCGCCGGTGGTGTCGGAGGCACCAGAAGTGGCACGGGCGGTGCGGTGGCGGTGGGAGCCGGTGCGGGGCTCGTGGTGTCCATGGCACACTCCAACGCACTGGACGATGGGGAGGCACGGACGGGAGCGGCACCGGCCCCGACAGAAGAGGTTGCCACCACAACCGCTGCTGCCTGAGCAAGCGGCGTGGTGGCGGGTTGGGCTACCAGAGGCAACCCAGGGGGGGGGGGGGGCGGGGGCGGGACCAAGTCCGACTCTCGGTACTGGGTCCCCGCCGAAACAAGACGCCGCTCCGCCCCCCGGCGAGCTGCGTCGGCGTACCTGCCCAGAGGGAAGGAGGCGAACCTCTTCCGTGCCTCTGGGAAGGTGATGTTTTCGTTGACTTTCAAGGCAATGATCTGTTTTTCTTCTTTGAACTTTCCACAGCTCCTAGAATAGGCAGCGTGTGGTCCCTGGCAGTTGGCACAGGTGAAGTTCTCGGATTTATAATTGTCAGTTTGATGATCATGTGCTGCACATTTTGCGCACGTCAATTTACCACGACAAGACGTTGTGCCGTGCCCAAACCGCTGACACTTGAAACAGCGGCGCGGGTTCGGCACGTAGGGTCGGATTGGACATCTCAAGAAGCCTGCGTTGACCGACTCAGGAAGGTTAGAGCGGTCAAGTGTCAAGATTATGTGCTTGGTTGGAATTATTTCATCATTTCGGCGTATGGTGATTCGCCTCACTGCTGTCACGCCCTGCTCTCGGAGGCCCTCGAGCAGGTCTGCTTCAGTCTCATTCATTAGATCCCGATCAGAGATCACGCCCTGGCAGCTATTGAGGCTGCGATGGGGCGTGACCTTGATGTCAACATCTACCATGCGCGTTTGCTTGAGGAGGTTAGAGGATTGTTGCTTGCTTTCTACTTCTATCAAAACTTCTCCGGTTGTGAGTTTCTTAGCCTTATACGACTTTCCGATAAGGCTTTCAAGAAACTTGGAGATTAGAAACACAGATTGGGAAGTGACGGGCTTTGTCTTGTCAACAGATTCCATGATCAGAAACCGCGAGAAATTATCAGGCTTTGGGGGAGAGATCGATTGCAAAGGAGGAAAAGAAACTTCGGTGCGGCCCCTTTTCGGGGGCCGATCACGTCTGGGGGGGGTTTAGAAAATGCCATATGATACATTGAAAAGCAGGGAGACGGGGGTACTTTCTCCTTTGACCTTACCCTGGTAGTCAAAGAGGTCCCGGAGCTCCCTGCCTCGTAGACAGGCAGGGAGCCCATCGGCCGGAGCTTGACCACGGCTCCGACGGCCACCGTTAGAGGTTTCTACCCTTCACCTTAAAAACACATCACCACGGTAGGACACAGCTTATGTTGGGGGGCTCGGGGTCCGCGGTATCGCCAGTACCGTCACCAAGATTACTCAAGGTGCCCCGTGCGGGGCATGTAATCCTTTTACTGTACCCTAACACACGCATGTATTCACCACTTACAGTAACCATTTTGTTGGTTCCTGCATCAGGCACCCTGCTTACATCGATATTCTGGTTGCGAAAATGGCTACGCAGGCAGGTACCTACAAACTAAATCCTTGTACCAGTATATTGACAGTCGCTCTTGAATGGAACGACAAATACATTGATGCGACTGCTAATACTTTCACTCATTATCATTGCGTAGTGTGCATATTTTCTGCTCACCAGCCTTCAAACTTTCGAAACAACTTAGAATAAGTTTGCACTCTTGCCTTCCTTGTATTAAGCAATGCTGCGCTTGTGTTATTACTGTTACAGCGCATGACGGTGGCGAGTGCTTTTTTTATAGATGAGTGAAACTGAATTCTTCACTTTGCTATTCGCACAATAAATTCACACTTTGCACTCCCCAGCTCTTTCTGTGTCTGTTCAATATGCCTTCCTCCAGGCAGTGACCCGGGTTCCAGCAATGCAAATAGTTGCTACAGCAGCACCTGGCACTGGATGGGACAACACTGACCAATGTACACTGACAGCGGCTTCATTGAATAACAAGCATGCATGCCGCTGATCGCCCCTTACAGGCATATAGCTTCATCAGAGCATAGCTAGGACCAAGCAGAAATTAAAGAGAGCATCTTGGAGGCACCCATGGCTGCCATTGACTCCCCTTAATATTTAAGCCATAGTTTATGGCACAAAAGCACTGTAGGTCCCCACGCAAACATTACCACGTTCTGTTTCAACAGGTAAAGCCATTATACCGTTACAAATGTACATTTGTCCCTCCCGGTCTGGGGCGGCTTAACGAGATCCTACTGCAGTATATTACAGAGTATTAATTTCACTACATTGTTTTTACCTTTACCTTCAAACACCATGCGTCAAACACTGAAAGTATTCCACAAGCTGCATGGTTAGGGGCGGTCATAGCGATTGTGCGTGCGCCTTGTTCGCGCCGATAAATACAAGCAGCTGATTAGCAACGTAAAGGGGCAGTGTTGCGCTTGCGGCAACAGCCTAGCAGATGACAGTTGCACTGGCGCGATCGTCCTGCGTATGCGACCTCCCTCCCTTGTTTCGCCCCTTCCTACCATGATAAGGTGCTGACCTACCCGCTAGTGGACGCTCCCGCAATATTAAAAAAAAATCACCGTCTGTACACACATACTTACTGCTAATAAAAGATTTTTATTTGGCTTCGGCGCTTCCGCGCTCGTGTTGTCATCGCAAGCGTGAACGGCACTAGGATGGAACAGTGTGCTCGTACTACCCGGTGCGGAATCCTGAGTTTGCATCCGTTTTAAATGGAAAATCACATAACGGGTTACAGAGTAGAAGATACAGGGCGATTCCACTGCTGCGCGTATTTATTCATTCCAGCCGTGCGGTATTTGCTCATCGCAGCCGCTGGAATCGGACGCGAACACCAATTCTGCCCCGGAACGAGCCTTCCACGCCGAAAACTAAACTCTATAGGCGCGGAAAAGTACGAAGCCTAGTATATATATATAAACCGTCAAGCCTCAAGTTAAGCCAAGTTCGAACGTCATGAGTCTACGTCACACAATCAGCTCCATGGAGGTTGAACGATTGCAGCGCCAGTGTCCCCTCTAGTTTCATTAGTATGAAACTCTATGCTTACACCAGGATGCGCTTTGCTCGCGGTTTCGCACCATGCAGGAAGCCTCAACTTGATGTATTTTCCGCATGCGTCAAAGCACTGTGGTACGGCGTGCTATGTCGAACGCGTTGAAGTATAAAAAATTCGGCTTTCGTGTGAAAGTCACGTGACGAACCCGATGCTCCCGACCTCGAAGGCCACTATCCGGCGCGCGTTTTCTGAGGCGTACTGTAAAGCGGCCCCAAGGAGACACTGAAACGAATTTTCCAAACTTCTGTTTTCGTTTGCATTGCATGGACTGGCTCAAATGAACACACTTTTCATCGTTTATCCGGTCGATAAAGCAGTATTGATTTATAAAGACTGAAAGAAGAACTCATGCGATATTTGCGACGGCCGCGCATAAGAGACGCATTTGTGATTGGGCGATGTCCATGATTAGAATTCAAACCAGTTTCGGTTGCGGTTCTCTCAAGCAACATGCTTGGCATCAAAATGTATTGTTGGCCGGGCATTCCGATATCAAAGTAATCGGAATTCGCACTTCTGCCATGTTGTCGACTGTAAAACACGTCATATAAGCCTGCCAGCATGTCTTGGAATAATAACGATCACTAGCCAAGGCGTACGTACTGGATGAACGCTCTCCTCTTCACCGGAGACGCTCAAATGCGATGCGCTTTGCTCCCACCTTTGGAGTGTGCCTGGCTCGCGCCTGAATCGTAAGAGGCGTGTTCTCGCCAGGCCAAGGGTCGGCTGATTAGGCCCTGTGCCCGCAAGTAGTCGGTGCTCATGTCAACACATGCATGCCAACGAGAACCCGCCAGCGCGTCAGTGTAAGTCTGTACGCGTTTTGTGAACTTGCTGGTGAATCAATCAACTTTT
Organism: Haemaphysalis longicornis; assembly: GCF_048455015.1. Classification (NCBI taxonomy): domain Eukaryota; kingdom Metazoa; phylum Arthropoda; class Arachnida; order Ixodida; family Ixodidae; genus Haemaphysalis; species Haemaphysalis longicornis. The sequence continues at coordinate 31,847,264 of NW_027526245.1, forward strand.
ACAGTCCCACGACGGCTAATTCAGTATAGAAAACATTATCCGAAATCAACTGAATCGACATGAAAAATACGTGTGCTATCGGGCATTTGAACTTTCGAATTCCAAAACAATGCACCTAATGCTCCATACCACTGGCCCATAATTTTTCTATATTTATTGCAGGTCTGTGAAAGTAACACTAGACACCAGGTACAATAAAAAGAAAAATCAACAGTAATTCCACCATGCCATCAAGGGGTGGCGTTGTCTTAAAATTCCCTAAGCGCAGTTAGGGGTTGCGTTTCTGACAGTCATTGTGGTGGAGAGTCCTTCGCTCTCTTAACTTCAACGAACTGTGGGACACTTTCTCGAATATACTGTCGCGTTGGTCACGCGTCTACATCACAATGAAGCCAGGCCATGCGCAAACGCCAAATACCGTGCAGGACAAACATCATGGCACTGCCAAATGGCACAATGTATTTTCTATCAATGCAAACCAGTGCTGTTAGGAACAAATTATAAAGTATATATCGTATAACCTGTTTAGGTTTTTATTTATTTTTTTGGCATTCAAAGCAGCTTAGATGACTATTCCTTGAATAACGCTCGTGCAGTAAGCGCCCCCCAAGTTGCCGGAAACATCTCATCTCTAGCGACTGCATTCCTTGGGCGTGCAGGAAGCAATCGCGAATGTGTGGTTGTGCTGCTGACCATTGTGTTAGTTCACCCCGCACCTTGGTTTTACGCTGCTCAATAAAAGTTTCGTTTGATTTTAGTTCCTGTCCAAAAACATGATAGCAAATCGGCCAACGGGATGCAGAGAGAGAAGGAAGGCAATTTCGAATTGACTTTTCTGGCAAATAAAGTCGCGTAGCTTCAGCGAGAGTGGTAGAAACATGGTCTAGGTACTCCATTGTACAATTTGCGCAAGTAATCCGGCATTATATATTTACAAACCATTTCAGTGTCCCTTTAATATAGCGCTGCGTGCTCTCGCTTTGGTGCAGCTGTGATTGATCCGGTGCGGCATATAGTGCCAAGTCTTCCCCATCACCGAATAGGGCAACTGTACTCCGTTCCACGCTTATATTCGAAACTTAAACGCCCTCTACTTCCTTACCATTACTTTTGTCTTATTCTTGTTAGTTTTTATTTATAACTCAAAGCGTTGGATGCCCTCTACTTCACTGCAATTACTTTTGTCGCATTCCTGTTTGTTTTTATTTATTGTGACCCCCCCAAACGGTGTGAGAACAGTTTCCAAGTGTTCTAGAAAGAATGACAGTAGGTAAAACTAATGAAATCAATTTATGTGGGTAAAGTTTAAGGTAATGTTACAAGTCATAGTACACTTGCCGTAATTACCGAACACAGATGGGTTTGCTGAACAGGATGTAAAACGTTTAGATTAAATAAATAATTTTGTACAGGGTCCTTACTGGGTTCATAGCACTGACTCCATCTGGGCGCTCCCACTAACCCGAGAGTCCATTCTGACTGGCGTTTAGTTCCGTCACAAGAACCGAAAACCAACCGGGTATTGGTGCCCTCTTTTCTACTTCGTAAATTCTCGGTGATTACTCCATGTTCTTTGCGTAAGTGAAACGTAAGTGATTACTCCATGTTCTTTGCGCAAGTGAAACATTTACGTTCCCAGTGCACTGACGTGGGCACGTAATTGCTCGATAGAAACATCGTGTACTTTGGTGCTTATTTTACAAACATTTCGAAAGAGCAATTTTGTACCGTGCACAACACATCTAGAAGCTCTTAAAAGTAGCGCTGGCACCGGAAGGCGTTCCAGTGTCTCAAATGCTAGTGAAAGGCATGTATTGAACCGAAGAACGTCTCATAATATTTTCTTCTGTATTTACTTATTTCTTTCCAGCGCTTTAAGTAACATAACTGAGCTCGCTGTTTCAATGTTGTAGTGGGATATTTGGTATGTTGAGAATAATTCGTGGAACAAAATTTTTGAACCCGAAGAGTTGGAAAAACCACAAAATATTAAAACCATGCTAATGAAATAGAAATTAACTTGCAGGATGCAGACAAAAAGAGTTAAAAAAACAGGTACACGAAAAAAAATATCGAGAGACAAGGGCTAGGAACGGCGTTTACTGAGGCGTTCGAGCCGCAAGCACCGCAGAACACACGATGATGATGATCATGTCCGTAGAAGATGATGGAACAGTGCCGCATGGCTGGTGCTGATGAGCATGTACAGATGAAGACCAGGTGCGGGAATTGTCCTCTGGAGTTCTCCACCTCCGGGAGTGTGGTCGCGAATGCTCACACTAATTTCCCCCCTCCGGCGGAAGCGGCCTCCGGGCCGCAAGTTATTGTGGGGAACGGCGCTGGAACGGTTTCAGTCGCGAGACGTGAACAATTTCCGTGCCACGACGGCGGCGATCTGGGGAAGGGTCCACTGGAGTGACGCGGTAATTCACCGGGGACGTTTCTTCGACGATTACGTAGGGGCCCATAAAGCGGTGCAGAAATTTTTCGCAAAGGCCAGGAATTAGAACAGGAGTCCAAAGAAGCACCTCTTCTCCCGGTCGAAAGCGAACAGGGTGACGGGAGGAGTCGTACCGAACTTTGCGGAGTTCCTGATGAGCTTCTGTGCGGAACCGAGCCAGCTGGCGGCAATGGGCGAGCCTTGAAATATACTGCTCGTGAAGTGGTGTATCAGGGGAAACCGGTGCAGAGAAGAAAGTTGGGTCGAATATTGAGGAAGGTGAGCGACCAAATACGAGAAAGAACGGAGAGAATCCAGTTGTTCGTTGTACTGCAGTATTGTAGGCAAAGGTGACGAATGGGAGGATTAGGTCCCAATTTCGATGGTCAGGGCTGATGTACATAGAAATCATGTCCGAGAGGGTTCTATGAAATCTTTCGGTTAATCCGTTCGTCTGGGGATGATAGCCAGAGGTTGTTTTGTGAACGGTGTCGGAAGCATGTAGAAGCTCTTGGAGTACGCTGGAGAGGAAAGTCTTGCCGCGATCGCTGAGGAGGACGCGTGGTGCTCCATGGCGCAAAATTATGTGAAGCAAGACAAAGTCGGCCACTTCTATGGCTGTACCGGAGCGTATTGGTGCTGTTTCGGCGTACCGAGTCAGGTGGTCCACCGCCGTAACAATCCACCGGTATCCCGACTGTGTCCAAGGCAAAGGCCCGTACAAGTCAATCCCAATAGTGTCTAAGGGCGCAACCGGACAGGGCAGAGGCTGCAGCAAGCCGGCAGGTGTGGTTGTCAGTCGCTTACGGTGCTGACAAGAAGAGCAGGTTCCAACGTATTTAGCCACACTCGCCGAGAGGCCAGGCAAAAGTAGCGACCACGAATGCGGTCGTACGTTTTTTCGAAGCCAAGATGCCCAGCGGTTGCTGCGTCGTGATACGCTTCCAAAATTGATTGGCGGAGAGAACGAGGGACGACTGGGACCCACTTGTGTCCATTAGGGTGGTAATTGCGCCGGTAAAGCACGCTTTGGTGTAGCTGGAAATTTTGCAATTGACGGCGAGCACGGCTGTTTGGAGGTGGGACGCGGCCGGTCAACCGATCAATGATGGGGCCACAATAGGGGTCCGCACGTTGCAAAGATGGCAAATCAGAAAGTCCGACGACGCTTTCAGAGGTAATGGGTGCGAGAGAACACTTTGCAGGTGGGAGCTCCGGAACAACTGAAGACGAAGGGGTGGCCAATGGACACCGAGACAGGGCGTCGGCGTCAATGTGTTTCTTGCCTGACTTGTAGGTGACAGTAAAGTTATACTGCTGGAGCCGTAGTATCCAGCGGCCCAGGCGTCCAGACAAGTTTTTGAGTGAGGACAGCCAGCAAAGTGCATGATGGTCGGTCACCACTGTGAAGTGGAGACCGTGCAGGTATGGCCGAAACTTTTGTATAGCCCACACGACGGCAAGACACTCCTGCTCAGTTATGGTGTAATTTCTCTCAGCCGGTGTGAGTGAGCGGCTTGCGTAAGCAACAGGCCGCTCTTTAAGATGGGCATCGCTCTGAAGCACGACAGCACCTATTCCATGCCCACTTGCGTCGGTGTGAAGTATGATTGGCTTTCTATCGTCGAAATGACTGAGCACCGGTCCAGAAGTGAGAGCGGATTTAAGCGCTTCAAAAGCATGTTGGCACTCACTCGACCAGACGTAAGGTGTTCCCGCCGGTAGGAGTTGGTTCAGAGGGGATGCAGTAGTAGCAAAGTTCCGGATGAACCGACGGAAATACGACGCTAGCCCCAGGAAACTCCGAAGCTCCTTAACTTGAAGCGGTCGGGGAAAGTGTAGCACTGCCGAGACTTTGTCAGGGTCGGGTCGTATGCCTTCTTTGCTGACAACGTGACCAAGCACTTTGATCGTTTTACTAGCAAAGCGGCATTTTTTCGAGTTCAGCTGAAGTCCGGCTTTGGAGAGGCACGTGAGGACTGCATCCAGACGCCTTAGATGGTCATGAAACGTCGACGAAAAGACAACGATGTCGTCAAGATAACAAAAGCAAATTTTCCATTTGAGTCCTCGAAGAACCGTATCCATCATCCGCTCAAAAGTGGCGGGAGCATTGCAGAGCCCGAACGGCATGACATTAAATTCATATAGACCGTCGGGAGTGGCAAACGCTGTCTTCTCCTTGTCGGACTCATGCATGGAAATTTGCCAATAGCCTGAACGGAGGTCCAGGCTTGAAAAGTATTCGGCTCCTTGTAAGCAGTCTAGTGCGTCATCTATTCGCGGCATGGGATACACATCTTTGCGGGTAATTTTGTTTAAGCCCCGATAGTCCACGCAAAATCTCACGGAGCCGTCTTTTTTTTCTACCAATACAACTGGAGAGGACCATGGACTGGATGATGGCCGAATAACGTTGCGTTTGAGCATGTCTTCCACATTTTCCTCAATTATCTTCCTTTCCGAGGAACAGACACGATACGGACGGCGGCGAACAATGGTGTCCCCATCCGTTTGAATTCGATGCGTGGCTGTTGTTGTTTGGGTGAAAGGCTTGGAATGGGAATCAAAGGAGCCCCGATGCTTGTTTAAAATTTCCAATACTGCGAGAGTCTCAGCTTGTGTAAGGTCGGAGCTGATAGTGTGGGCGAGAGAAGGCTGCGGAGAGGTTGGTTTCGGCAAAGGGCAGGGACGAGCTGCGGCGGAACTGCTGGGAAGACTGGTGATTTCGTTGTCGGACACAGAAGCGATTGTGCAGCCTTCCGGAAGTAGAACTGGGTCTGGTGTAGTGTTCTGTACCGGAATTAGTGCGCGGCCGCGGGAAAACCGGATGAGGCAGGTAGCAACGGCGATGCCTCGAGAAAGGAGTCGGCCAGAAGGGATGGCTAGCATGTCACCGTTAATAGCTGTTCCAGCAGAAACCGACAGGACGCGCTCGTGGCGCGGAGGCACAACATAGTCGTCAGTCAACACGAGACGAAGGGAACAAGTTTCAGGGAGGGCAGAATGTTCTGTGTCCGTCAGGCTGATACTGGGCGAGCGGCAAGAAATTATCGCAGACGTCGACGACAGGAAGTCCCAGCCAAGAATAAGCAAGTAAGGGCACGGGGAAAGCACGGCACACTGGATGTGGTGACAAACTCCTTCAATAGAAACGCGAACTGTGCACTGTCCTGACGGTCATATGGACGCCTTGTTAGCTCCATGCAATAGAGGGCCCTCGTATGGAGTTTTAACTTTTCGTAGTCTTTCACACAAACCAGAATGGATAATCGTGACACTTGCCCCAGTGTCTACCAACGCGTTAACCAAAATGCCTTCAACTGATACTGACAGTAAGTTTGACGGATGCTCTGGAGGAATTTGTGTCGTCCCAATCGATGCAGTTTTCCCCCCAAAAACTGCATGGTCTAGTTTTCCGAGTGGCGGTTATCATCGTGCACAACGGGACGTAGGGGTGAAACCGAACGGCGGAACGGAGAGGGAGATCGGCGCCGAGACTCGCGAGTATTTTGAGGAACATCAGCAGAATCAGCAGGAGGCCGGAAACGACGTGTCGGAGACTGGTAGGCTTGTTGTCGGTAACTGAAGCGGGGGCTCATTTCATCGCGCTCGTAGAGGTCATAGCCACGTCGTTCATCCTGCTGGCGCCGGCGGCAGACTCGGGCAATATGGCCCCGTATTCCACAGTAAAAACACACGGGACGATTTGCCGGCGGCTCTGGACGGGTCTGTCACCATGTGGAGTAGTACGGTCGTGGCCCAGGAGTGGAAGGGAACGCAGAAACATATCCTGGGTGATGGTGAGGGCTGACCGGTGCCAGTGGGACGGGAGGGCGTCCAGCAACTTCGGAGTAGGACGCGGGCATGGCCAACGGAGCCAGAAGACCGGGTGGTGCCTGACTGGTCACCAACGAGAGCTCTTCTTTAATGATTTCTCGCAGACCTGGCGTCTCAGCGGAGTAGGAAGAGTTGGGTGCACATGAGGGGACGTGGTTGTTGAGCTCTTCCCTGATTATGGCCCGTATAAGAGAACGAAGGTCTTCATCTCCAAGCTGCCGAACTGGTGTTTCTGGCTGAATGCGCGAAGACTGAAGGGCATCCAGGCGCTGGCAAGTGGCAGTCACAGCCGAAACGGTCGTAGGATTTTGAAGGGCCAGGGCGGTGAATGCAAACTGCTCGATACCCTTCAGAATGTGATGCACTCGATCAGCCTCGATCATGTCCTTGTCAACGCGGTGGCAGAGCGCAAGGACGTCTTCAATGTATGAAGTGTACGTTTCATTCGGACGTTGCACGCGGGCCGCAAGTTTTTTCTTCGCAGCTGCGGAACGTGCAGCCGGGGACCCGAAAATCAGGCGCAACTCTGAAGTGAAGCCGTCCCAATCAGTGATGGTACTTGCGTTGTTCAAATACCATGTTTCGGCTACCTCCGTGAGGGCAAAAGCGGCGTTTCGTAGCTTAAGCCTATCGTCCCAACCGTTGAACGTACTGACCCTTGCGAAGCTGTCTAGCCAGTCTTCAACATCTTCGTTCCGACGGCCTGCGAACTTGGGGGGATCGCGCTGCTGGCTCGTGACGAAGCACTGCACCGGAACGGGGGACGAAGCGTTGGCCGATTTCTGCGTCATGGGCATGGCCAGGCGTGCTAAACGGCGACCCGAGCGGAGCTCCAGGAGTGTGAACGGAGAGGTACACAGCGGGACCGAGACGCACCCTCCACCACTTGAGAGACAAGGGCTAGAAACGGCGTTTACTGAGGCGTTCGAGCCGCAAGCACCGCAGAACACACGATGATGATGATCATGTCCGTAGAAGATGATGGAACAGTACCGCATGGCTGGTGCTGATGAGTATGTACAGATGAAGACGAGGTGCGGGAATTGTCCTCTGGAGTTCTCCACCTCCGGGAGTGTGGTCGCGAATGCTCACAATATCAACAAAGCGCCAGCCCTGCGTCTCATAACTGGTAAACTTAACCCATTTAATCGCTTCAAACAGCGTTCATGAACATTGTTTCTCGAATCAAAAAGATAAAAAACCAAATGCAGACAAGTGGCGTGGGAGCAGAAAATTATACGAATCTCCCTAGATATTTAGCAAACCTCCCGTAGCAAATATTACTAAGCTTTGCTAAGTAAGCTTGCTTGCATTACCTGAGACAGCCCGGAGGGTATCTCCGCGCCGCCGGTCGACGAGCCCACAAAGATCACGTCGCCATTCTCGTCGACAACGATGACTGGCGACAGTGAAGAAATGGGCATTTTGCCCGGCGCGATGTAGTTATTCTTCGCTGCCGGCAAGCCATGCACGTCTCGTTTATTTGGTATCGAGAAGTCGTTCATCTGGTTGTTGAGCAGAATCCCGTTGGACAGCACCATCGAACCAAACCTGGGCAAGTACCGAGTTCATAGACTGAGCAGGCGCCAGTCAGATAAAGTGCACTAAAGTATGGCGAGACGAAACCAAACCCACACACAAAGACGGAATGTGGGCATTTCTTAGCAAATCCTCATGAAAACCTAGCTGTTTCTTGTTCATATCATGACGTGGCCGCCGTGTGACCCACAATAGAGCTCATTCAACGAACCCCCCTCTCAAGCATCATGTACAGCCGCTGTCTCTATTCTGGTAGCCTTGGTTGCGACACGTGGCTAATTAAGGAGGTCACATTCTCATCGATTGCTCCTGATAAGGTATGGATGATAGAGTCCCGACAACTGGATAAGGACGAAGTTTCTGCTCCCCGTGTTGCCAGAGTAGCCCAAGCTGAGGATACGGTAACATAACGAAAATGCCCCGGAATATACAGGTACATACAGCCGCTCCTGATAGTTTAACGGTCGAGCATTCGACGCATTTTAAGTTCCACGTCTGCCAAGCAACATGACCGTCGGTGTCTCACCGTAGAGAATAGAGGATAGTCATTCCAGTAGCCGCAGCCATCAGGGACTTTCGGCCACCTTCCACGACCCCGGGTGGCATTTTGGACGGAACAAAAACAAAACTGGGACCGTTTCGGCTTGCTTCACTGCAAATGTCGTCGCCGCCTGCCGCCCCTGTCAATCACGCTGCCACTCGCTACGCTCTTCCGCTCCCCTCGCTTGTCTTGTGGTGACTTCAATAGGGGTTGTGCAATGCGTTTTATTTTTACCGTCTTTGCTCCGCTTTCGCGCCATCTGTTGGGACAGCATGTATATTTTAAAGCGAAGCTTTTGACCTCTACCCTCAAAGGGTTCTGTCGCGACCGTTGGTGTTAACAGAAAACTCCCGCGAACAAATAAAAGAAGTTACTGGCACCGCCAGGAATCGAACTTGGAACGAATAGAGAAACGTAGCGAGAATCCGTTGTCATCCCGATTGAGGTATGAGCCCACACGGAGACGGCGTAGACAGACGGTGCACTCACAGAGCACATCTGCGGCTTTACCCCCTGTGTCCTCGCTGGATACCCCTGATAGCGTCACGCGACCTCTAACGCCGTTGTGGAAGAAAGACGGCACGTGTAGCGGCCGTGCGCGCCCCTTGCGCAGAACTATAGGTGATGAAAATTAAACGATGCTCACAGCAATGCTAGGCATCTCACTTCTCCGCCTCAGCCGCCGACCTTGCCGCCTCCGTCAGCAGCGGCAGAGATGGAGGAGAAGTGAGATCGTCTAACACCGGCTTTGAGCTTCCTTTAATTTTATAGAGAAGAATTTCCACGTGCTTCATTGAGCCACGTGTGTGAATTGGCGTCACATTGGTAATCATTGAATTGACTCTCCAAACAGTGAAACCAGAGGTGAGCGAAATGCACTCAACCACACCCTTTATTACTTCGACGAGATATATTTTGCTAAGGTTAAACCAATGCATGATTCATGAACCGTGGTTGGTTGAGTTGTATTGGTGAAGCACATTAGTGGAAACTCTTCTGGAAATTGACAAGGACGTCGCATGGGTAATCATTGTGGGTGTCGTTTGCAGCTTTGCTTTCCAACCACCTTCACAAGGTGGATTAGCGCGACTTTTAGGGGCGAAGCCCCTCAGGGGCTGGGGCTGTCGTCGTCGTAATCGTCGTCTCATGTAGTCACGCTACTAAAACACTCGGGAAATTCGTTTACGCCTCATGCTAGAGCGTAACGCGTAATAAAAAACACACCGGGACGCTCGTTTACGCCCCGCGCTGGAGCGCTTCGTAACACACAGTAAAAAATCACCCGGACACTCGTTTACGAACCACGCTAGAGAGCTTCGTGCTTGAAAGATAAGACACTTTTACAGCAAAGCTGTATACCTCTACCCCCCCCCCCCCCCCCCCAAACGGTTTAATCTCCGTTGGCACAAATGCCACGGCGCCAAGGATACACTTACACGCTGCATGCTTCGCACCTCCCACGGTTTCACGTTAGTGGAGATGGCCCGGGATTTTTTTCTTTACCCTTTTTCTTGCTCTGCCATCAGCAGCACGAACGAAGGCTGTTCACTTGTCATAGTTGGTTTCATGTCTTATGTGCTCGAGCCTTTGTCCACCATTTTTAACGCATTATTTTAACTGCAATGCTGTTAAAGCTGGTCGTTGCGCCCGAGAGCATGCGGAAGAAAGCCTGGCCGAGCGATGACGTCATTGGGCGCGCCGGCCAGACAGCTTTACAGTAGCTTTGCCTTGCCACGCTGGGGCGGGACTCGAGCCGGCATCTCTTGGAGGTGCGATACAACTGCTACAAGCACGGCTTCGGAAACGCGTCGCGGGGTGGCTCGCTCTATCTTTTCTTGTGACAGGTGCCGCAGTTTTGACGGTGCAAAGAGAAAAATTAATGCCGGAACGGAAGGAGCCCCAAGACTGAGAAGCGGTAACAGTAATAAATATCCTTAGCGTCCCACACGCAACACCACACAAGCGAAACGGTGGCGACCGAACGCATTCAAAAATTTGGAGCAAATAGTTCCGCTGCGCCCCCTGCGACTCTTGTAGCTTCACCGCAAAGCAGGTGGGAACACGTACACTGTTCATAATTTAATGGCCGAGTGTTCACTGCTCTTTGGGGGGCTAACCACAGCACAATGCAGAAAACTTGACCGTGTATCGAAGCATAACCACGCGAAAAACTTGGCTGGATCTCAAAGCATTACCACGCATACACTTAGCCGAACCAAGAAAAACCCTATAGGTGGGGCCACCGGCTTTGCGGTTTGCGCAGTCTTCGCGCGACTGGTGCAAAGCTCTCCAATTTTGAACAGCGAAACTGTTGTTGCTGGCCGTAATGTGTGCGGTGTGCGGCGTCATGAAAATACTGGGTTACAGTTACCCCTGCCGTTCATCACGTTTTAAGAGTAGCGCCCGGCGTCGTCCAGGCTTGCGCATGGAGCTCGCAAAACAATACCAAGAAAATAGTTCACAGGCGTCCGCGCCTCTAAGGAGGACCACAAGACATCTCGCACTACACACGCCCAGTTCACGAAGCCGGCTGCCGCCAGTTCTAGCTCGTTCTGAACGTCCCACTTTGGGAGAAATGTGAAAGCCTGCGGGCAAAGCAATCTGACCCCGCCACTCATGCATGATGAAGAGGATGGTATAGATGGATATGACGATAACCACGACTACCACAGGTGAAAAGCGACGACGAGATCATGTAAACAAACAATTTCAAACCTAATGCAATGCGTGGGGGTGTGTCCTTCAGTGCTTACATAAAAATGAAATTGACTGGGATCGTTGAGACCCACTCTGGAAATCGAAACACTGGGCACTCCTCTGCATCGGGTTGCACCATGCGCGCCACCGGGAACGTAATACCGTGTGTACTCGCGTAATGATCCCACTTTTTTTTGCAAAAACTTTGATGCAAATTTAGGGGTGCGTTACGTGGCGTAAATTTTTCGCGAAAACATTTTGTGCACAGAAAACGCAAGGAAGCTGTGGGTCAGAATTTTTTTCGATGGGCCTCATGAACATAAAAATAATAATAAAAAACAAAAACTCCGCACAACACCACCAGCCGATTTGCACAGTGATGCAAAATACAGTGTTCTCATGAATTACGGAACGCAACGGAACGAGTCTGCTGCGAGGTGACAACAGTTCGACCAATATGTGGCTGCCACTGTCTCAGTGTGGAACATCAAAACGGACATGGCTGCCGACGCAGCAACCTGACCGCGTTTGTTTCTGAGTCTTGCGAGTACATTAAGTGCATTTAGTGAGAGTTTCTTCCTCATCAATACAGAACGCGTGCGTGCCGATATCGCTAATATGGGCAAGTCTGCCTAAATAACGTAGCCATGTCCTTTTTGAAAGCGAAGGAATCAGACGTACGCACGACCATCATCATCTAGACTTGGCACACATACCACATATTACTGCGGCTAGTTCAGGGTGCGTTCATTGCGCGGGAAATAAAAAAATTGAACTTTGACGACAAACTTAAGGGGTGCGATCATTACGTGAATGCTATCATCATGCGAGCAAATACGGTATACACCGAACATACCTCCAAGAAGCCTTGTGTAAAATCTGCAAGGTGTTGAGCGGAAAGTTGCCAACATGACACCAAATTGTGTACTATTATGAGCAATATGAAAGGGAACACAGGAACGCGCAGAAAACACCCTCAGACCCAGTTTTGAGTGATACGCAGCGGCCGCCGTCGGAAACAAAGTGGAAAGGGGTACGCGGTTCTAACAACTATTCCCATTCCCGCCGTGCGTGTTATCGGCTTTTGGACGATGCTATATTATCGGCAAAATGACGTAAGCGGCTACCTTATAGAAATGCCAGCTTGGTGGGAGTGCTAACAGTTAGCGGAAGAGCGCCCTCCTTACCCCCTTTGGTTTTCACAGCGCCATCCCCGTATCGCTCCGAGTCTGTTTCGAGGCTGTTTGCCACGCGTTCCTGTGTTCCCTTTCATATTGCTCATAATAGTACATTCCGTTGCGTCATAAGCTTGCACAAAAGAGCGTTTTAGAAACATCAGTACAACGAAGCGGGAACAGACAGGGAAACGGCGTGGGGAACACATTATCCTGCTAAAAAAGCGTGCCTCGATCAGTTCCACCGATTGATGACGTGACAGCGTGGTGACGCAACAAAGCTTGCCTTACAGAGGGTGCACCTGAAGGAGCACGATAGCACTTGAACGTGCGCGCGTTGCATCCCATCCGCGAATATGAACACCGCCGTGGTGCCTCAGTGGCTAAGTAAGGCGTTGTACTGCTGAGCCAAAGGATGCGGGTTCGATCCCGGTCGCGGTGATGGGTGCTTTAAAGATGGAGAGAGAGAGAGAGAGAGAGAGAGAGAGAGAGAGAGAGAGAGAGAGAGAGAGAGAGAGAGAGAGAGAGAAAATTTCATATGAGCCCTATTGGGCTAGTCTGGGTGTGGCGGGTGACCGGCGGTGGTAACTGACCGGTGACCATTGCAGCTCGCTGGGTGACCTGAGCCGGCACCTCACAACTGCACAACGCCTTCGCCCAGTGCTCTCCGACTGTGAAAGGGGGCAATGGGTTTTGGGGGCACTGCCACATGCAGTGGTTTGGGTATCGAGGGACCCGCAGTCGGGGCACAAAGGGGTGGGGTAGAAAGAAGGGTAGATAAGGTGAAGTCGATATCGGCAGGGGAGTGCGTGTGTCTGGGTGAGTCGCCATAGGCGTTCCTCTTCATTGGAGAAGGTTGGAGCGGCTCGGGGTAGTTGGCGGCGGGAACGGCGGTAGTGCGAGGTTATGCCGTGGAAGGTAACAAGTCTGTCGCGGGCTGATAGGGCTACGTGGAAGGGCTCAAGGCCAGGACCAGCTCGGATGGTGAGCTGTCGAGCGGCCGGGTGTGCTGCCTCGTTCCCCCCCAACACCCATATGGGCTGGAGTTCATACCAGCTCGACTGGGGCGGTGGGAGAATTTTGAAGAAGGATTTTCAGGGCCAAAGGCGAGATCATTCCTTTCGCGAAATTTTGAACGGCCGTTTTGGAATCGGATATTACGATGGAGGGGGGCGGCCTGAGGGTGAATGCTTGGGCTACTGCCGCCTCTTCCGCGGTCGCCGGGGAGTGAGTGTGCAGAGTAAGGGAAGCAAGCGGAGGGGCGTCAGGGCCATTAATGACCGCTACCGCATAAGCTTCACGGCTCCTGTATCTCGCAGCGTCAACATAGACAGTGGACGGGGTGATTGGGTACCGCTTGGTTAACGTCCTCGCCCTGTGCTCCCTGCGCTATCCATTGTCTACATCGACGGCATACACCCCTCACAACATCCATACACCCAACCTATTCCACGCAACATCCGAGCTCTCATCCGCATCAAATCGCTTCCCCGTTACATGCACCCCATATTCCATGCCAACCACCCAGCAGCTCGTGCAAGTCATCATGCAAAACTCCACCCCCCTGACAAACACACCATGTAGGTAGTTGCAGCCAAATACCTACATAAACCGGCCTATGCCCTCGCGGTTACCGGACCTGACATCAACGCCCCGACACACACGGCCACCATCTCCACCTCATGTGCAACTACGGCAGAGGAAGCGGCCACTGCCCGTGCGCTCTCCCAGAGTCCCACCTCAATCACCGTCGTATCAGACTCGCAGCAGACCATCCGGCCCTTCACCAAAGGCTTTATATCCCCCGTAGTCCTCAAAATTCTTTTTCAAAGCCCCCCGACCGTCCCCGTGCAACTAGTGTGGACCCCGTCCCACACCGGCATAGGTGCTAACGATGCATGCTAACGATGTTTCTCGTACACCTATACACGGGCCTCCCGAGACCGATACCTCCGAGTTACTTCTTAGTTTCACGGAAATTGCCCTTCATTGCCGCCTCCTCCGCCGTGCTCTCCCACCCCCACACCCACACGTATCCCCCGAGGCTGCCCACATGTGGCGGATACCACAAACGCACACGTTCCCCCATCGTACTCAACTAATATATAGGCATCCGCATCAATTCCACACACCCCACTGCCCCAAGTGTGGTCAGCTGGATACTCTGTATCACTGTCTTTGCGAATGTCTTGCGGACCCATACTGCCCACTCCCCTCCTCATCCCACTGGGAGCAGGCCCTGGGCAACTCCGAGGAGTCCAGCCCAGTGCTGGTCACTTCCTGAGCTCTGGCGGTCGCGGCGGACCTGTGGTCCTCCGCCACCCTCCTCGCTAACCCGGTTTTTTAAATAAAGTTTCGTTCTCTCTCTCTCTCTCTCTCTCTTTCTCTCTCTCTCTCTCTCTCTCTCTCTCTCCTCGCAGACAGTGACATTAACGCGCCGCCCGCCCGCGCTGTACAAGCCCAGCAGATTCCCCTCCTTGAAATACTTCTTTCTCCGTGGCTTGACCATGGCTGAGCTTGAAGGTCATACGGGCGCTAGCAGCCGTTTCCAGGGTTTGTACCTGCAGTATTCAGCTTCTCCTAATATAGTACTTTGCGTCTGGAGGACTCTGCTTTGACCAAGCGACGACACGCGCCCCTAATGGAGATTGCATTGATTGGGCGAGGACTGCTTTCAGCTGATAAATGCCGAGGGATGCTCAATTGCGATATTATATTGTAATGGGGGCGTAAACAAAAGTTACAAAACGCGATCTGCCTGGGAAGAAGACGACATTGATGCAAGATGTGAATAGCCATTGAACGGCCAGCGGGCTGGATACATCATCGTCATGTTTTGTTTTGTTTTGTTTTGTTTTGTTTTGTTTTTTTTTTGCGAAAAAGGCCTCAACATTGTAAATAATGTTGAAATAAACGATTTCATTTGATCTTCTTCGGAATCACGCGACCCGCGTGAAGGGTCGCCATAACCCTCTACTCCTTTGACCCGCGGCTGCCTCCTGCACTCCGAAGAAGAGCAACCACTCACTCGGTGTTGATGCTGCTGGCAAGGCTGATGGCGTCGCCGTCTCGTCCCACTATGCAGACTTGTGCCGAGCCGTAATCATCCGTACTGCCAGGAACGTAGCCGTAGTCCTCGAGGCTAGGCAGCGGTTTGTCCTTGATGCTTTTGGCCGCAACCTCCCGCGCTGATTCTAGGCTCAGCAGTCGGAGCCCCTACGAAGCCACAAGATTCGTCTGGCGATAAGGCTACGGACAAGATCTCTTTCCGTAACGACACTACCTAATTAAGTCCCAGTTAGGTTGAGCAGAATGTTTGAACGAACACTTTGACCTCAAGACAAAATGTACCTAAGGCGAAGTTTCCCCAAACAGTAACTTAAAATGTGTCTTTAAAGGGACACTGAAGTGATATGTAAACATTGCGGGGTTACTAGCGCAAATTCTAGTCCGGAGTCACCAGGCCATGTTTCGACCACTTTAGGCGCGTTTACGCGATTTTATTTAGTAGAAAAACTAATTCGAAAATGCTGTCCTCCTCTCTTTACGCTCGCCCATTTTCTGTGTCGTTTTCGTGTGACGTCAGGAGGGGATGAGCTGGCAATTGGCTGCGCTACTGCACGGCTCCCCAGCCTTCACACAGAGTCAGTCGGCCCAGCGTTTCGTCCACCGGCCGCCGGCGGGTCGTCGCAGTCAAGGAGGTTAAAAAAAATTGCTTGGTCGCAATTCGTTCGCTTAGTTGAAACGAAGCCAGGACACGTTTGTGAATGGAAGAATGTGCCTTTCTTTACTTGGTTTGTTAATACACTGTATCTAGCTCCAAGTCAAAGTCGCTTCACACAAGCGCTGCACAAGCGCACATGCGACGCTTCGCTGACTGGTACGCCAGTAGGAAAATATAAGGCCTCTTGAAGGCGGGAGAAAAGTCAGCGAAGTCAATATAGGTACTAAGGAAATAAAATCAACTGATATTTTTACCGTACAGCGTAAAACTAGAGCGCGGGAAGCACTTTTTTTGCGCTGGGCGAACAAGCACAGCGGTCAGCAGCACGACTACGCATCTGCGAAAGCTTTTACGTCTACGAAATGCAATTGCTAGACGTGAGCTACTGTGGAAACTCGGACGACGCTTACTGCACGAGCGTAGTACAACAAATAGTCACCTAAGCTGCTTGAAATGTCAAAACTAAATAAAAGTGTACACCGGTTGTACAATATATACCCTATATTAGCATGGCCTTCGCATCCTGTTCTGTGGCTCAGTGGTCTGGGGCGGTAGGTATGTCACCGCAGGTGTTTTGCAAGTCGCGAGTTCGAATCCCCGCGGGTACGTGCTTTTTTTTTGTAAGTTAACTTTTTTGTTTTCCGCCGATGTTTTCTATATTGAGTTCACCTTTTTTTGGGCCGCGAAGTTCATGGCTACACGAACTAGTTCACAAAACGTGCGCAGGCTGGCACTGGCGCGCTAGCGAGTTCTCGTTGGCGTGCTGTTCCCATAAGCACCGACTGCTTGCAGGCAGTGGGCACAGGCCAGAATGAACAGACCCTTGGCCTGGTGCGAACACGCTTTTTACGATACAGGCATGAGGGAGGCAAGCTCCAAATATGGGGGGAAAGCGCATGACATTTGGGCGTCTGCGGGTACGCGGAGGGCGTTCATGCACTGCGTAGGTCTCGGCTAGTGAATGCTACGACAACAAGCCGTCCTGGGAGGCTTATCTTGTGCATTTTACAGCCGACAACATGGCAGAAGCGCGGTACGATGATTACTGAGATATTGAGAATGCCCATCCAACAACGTCATTGGTTATGTTTTACAGAACCGAAACCGAAACTTGTTTGATTGCTAACCTTGGGCATCGTCCAATCACGGCGCCCCTCCTCCCAACGTCACAGCCTTAGTTGGTGCGGCCGCCGCAAACCGCGCATGGTAGTTTTTCTTCTTTCGCGCTTTGTAAAATAATTACCGATTTGTCAACCGGATAAACGATGAAAAGTGTGCTAATTTGAGCCAGTCTACGCAGTGCAAGCAAAAACGGGAGCTTGACAAATTCACTTCAGTGTCCCTTTATTAGGAAACACCAGTGCCTGGTACCGCCAGAGCTCTTAGTAGTGCATGAGGTAAAAATGCAAAGCGACCCACACTTTTTAATGACGATAGCCTTTCTTGGGACACTGAAACCCAGAAATTTTGGTCTGTCTGTATGTCTGTCGGTCTGTCTGTCTGTCTGTCTGTGACTCGATTCAGCCACCCGGCCAAAGTGAAACGAAGTCTGCGCAATAGTCTTATATACTCATAGCCAAATCTAAACGTCTAAGTCCGGTTTATATGTTCAGACTTGTCAACATTGTTGAACAAGAAGAAGACATCACGCAAATATAAGACAAAAAATTAATACACAATGGTTCCTTTATAAATTAAATTATAGGTGCTTGATTTTTGCGAAACAAAATACTTCAGCCACTGCACGAAAAAAATTCACACTGTCGCCCGCCGTCGCCCGCGCCACTATAACTTTTGGCGGCATTTTAAGAAATCAAGCGGCAACAGTTGCGAAATGTTCCAATTGATAGGTTCCAAGTTCTGCTTGGAACTCACGTGGAGGAGGGCAACGCGGTTCTATAAACGTTGAAGTAGGGCGCCTCGATTCACGCGCGCCTCCGCCGTACGGCAGAGCTGGCACCGGGGCGCCCCGGTCTGGAGCAGTGGGACGCGGTAAATTTAAATTTACTTGAGCATACCTTTAGCGTGTTTATTTTGTGAGGAGCACGACGCTATAGGAACAACACGAGAGGTGAGCGGGAAAGCGAAGGGAGACATTTACATGGCAAAAGTCGACAAAGGGTATATCGTCCTTTGTCGACATTTGCAACGAAAGGAGGAGATATGCGGCCAATTCTTTTTTGTTTGCGTTGATCTCGAGCTGCCTCTTGCCAAGGTTTAGTACGAATTGTATACCAGTATCTACACTACCCTCAATCTGGCAAGGGGACGTATATGGCATGCCAGTAGTAGTCTCTGAAAAACACGCCTCCGATCCTTCTACACACCAACTCGTAGCATAGCTCTTGCCTGCCCACGACTGCCGCTTTCCCCTTAACCGAAGCGCCCGCCACACCTAAGGCCACTCAGTCAACAACAAGCACCTTCTAAGAACATAATGACTGCTCCTTGACTCCTGAGCTATACGTCAGGCAAAAGAGGCCCACATAGAAGTTCCGTACAACGTGTTCCGAAGCAACACCTGCCCGCAAGTGATATTTGTAGATTAGCGTGTGAAGGAGATGGCAGCAATAATGCGGTAGGCTGTGGAAATACCTGATACTAACTGATAGCCTGTGGCTCAGAAGAGCCCTGCAAGGCCGTACACAACGACCTCCATGGACGCATTTTTCAGGCGGAAGCCTTCGGTACCACATTCTGACAAAATGCGCCCTTGTTTTAAGGTGAAGAAAGTGGACAAAGGGTAAATAAATAATTGCCGTATTTACTCCCGTAATTATCGCACTTTTTTTACCAAAAGAATGATGCAAATTTAGGCGCGGGTTCATTACGCGGGGTATAGTTTTGGCTAAAGAAGTTTCAGCGCAGAAAACGCAGGCAAGTTGCAGCTCAGAATTTTTACGATAGATCTCATGACCATAATAAACGTAATAAATAAAAGCATAATACCAACTCCACGGAACACCGCCAGCCGCGTTGCAAAGGGACGCAAAAACGCGGTGTTTTCATGAATTACGGAATGCGCGGGAACGAGTTTGC
Organism: Haemaphysalis longicornis; assembly: GCF_048455015.1. NCBI lineage: Eukaryota > Metazoa > Arthropoda > Arachnida > Ixodida > Ixodidae > Haemaphysalis > Haemaphysalis longicornis. The sequence continues at coordinate 31,866,259 of NW_027526245.1, forward strand.
TGCGACGTCAGAAAAGAAGGTCGACCAATACCGGCTGCTGCTGTCACAGTACGAGACATCAAGACAAGACGCGGCTGCCGACGCAGCAGGGTGAACGCGTTTTTTTCTCTGTCTTGTGAGTACATTATGTGCATTTAGTGAGTTTCTTCCGCACCAATAATGAACTCATGCTAGCCGATATCGCTAATATTGGCAAGTCTGCGGCAATAACGTAGCCATGTCCGCGTTGAAAGAGGAGGAAACATGCGTGAGCACGACAATCGTCAGCTAAATTGCGCACACATGCGCCATATGGCGGCGGCACGTTCAAGGTGCGATCATTGCGCGGGAAATAAAAAAAAAACTTCGTATTTTGACGACGACCTTCAGGGGTGCGATCATTACGCGAGTGCGATCATTATGCGAGTAAATACGGTACCATATGTGTCAGCCGGCGGGGTATAAACCCGGGTATCCACAGTAGCAGCCCGATGCTCTACGGGCTGTGCTACCCCAGTACGTTAAAAGCGATGGAACGAAAGTTTGTTGTTGCTGCTGTTGTTGCTCCTTTCTTCGTGTCGCAAGCCCGCTCTGCAGGGATTCGCCCGAGTTGGGAGCTTTTGAGGGGCTAGTGTGTCCGCTTCAGAGACTTCCACGAAACTGTGAATTCGAAACGTTAAATCTGTAAAATAGTGAGTGCCCGTGACACCTGAACCTGATGGCACGTGAGTAGAACAGGTGCCATGAGGTTGAAATATGTTGAAATAAAATATCTTGAAAACAAGTTGAAAACAGTGCTTGGAACTAACACCAGATTGCTCAGAAAAGCTAGGAATTGAACAGGAGTGTGAAGTTATATATAGGCGAGTCGGTAATTCATGAATGAAACAGATAGTCCGTTTTTACTCGCGTGCTGTCCCTTGCGCTGTTTTATTCATGAAAGCTAGTACGAGCGAACTGAAGTTATTGAGTCAAAATTTGCAAAGTTACGGCTTCAGTGGGAATTGAGCCACCTTCCGAACGCAAAACAAGCAGGCATTTTCAACACGGTGTCGGTTCTATGGGTGGAGCAGTATAAATGTGGACTTGGTAAACGCGCTGTTCCCTCCAACTTAAAAACGTCTTCGAAGACACTTACTGTCGTCTACATGAGCAATGTGAGCTTTCTGATCATCTAGGTGCAATTAGGTGACTAACAACGTATGTAGGGTTGATTAGGAAAAAGAGGCGAATTTGCCCTTGGCATTGAGGCATATATACGGAGAGAAGAAAAAAACTGTCAAAGCTTAAAAGACGATGGCAATGTCAGGTCACAATCGCACACTAGACTCGTGCTGTTCAAGCCCGCATTGCTCAATAGACGCGAGTTCCGACACTCCCTGTAAGGACCATGTACCGAAGCCGGTCCGCCCTCCTGCACTGGGGGCGGATAGGAGCAAGCACGGGTGATGATGATGATTATGACGACGACGACGACAACGACGACGCTTAGCGGCGTCCCTTTTATAATGGCGTGGCGTTGCACAGCGACCTTTGTCGTAACGCCACTGCACAATTACCTCGTGTGTTGTACAAGCACTTCAGTATAAGCGCCGACCAAGTGTATTATGTGCGGCTACTTCAATACATTCACCGGAATTGCTTGTACTCTGTTCCTGATAGCAACCTAAGTTATCATCTTCGCGTTGCAAAAGTAAGAGCTCCGCGAACGCTGAAGAACATGGTAAACAAAAGCATAGTTTTCAAGTACCAAACGCGCTGAGAAAATTCCCCTTCGCTGAAAAGTTCCTTTTGATAACATGTTCAAGAAAAAGCCCATCAACGCCTGACTGAAGGTGAAATTCTAATGTAAAAATGCAATTTACGGTCTTCGACATATATGCGCATGTGTTTGAGTGTACATGGATGTAAGCCTATATAAATATTTCTGTTTCACGCAAGTACTTGAGTCGAATGTCTTACTTTCTTCGCCTGTACTCACAAAAGTGTACTTGTACATGTATCAATTTGGGTTTTGCCTATTATTTTGCACATGTATATCAGTGTTATTGCTGGTGTATTATTGTTGCATTAATGATTGCTTCACCTGATATGTACTAAGTGGTTTTTGCGTTTATGCCTGTACTGCCTTACGACTCCGAGGCCTCGTCAGGCTTAACCTCCTTGTGTCCTGGTCCCCTCCTCTCTATGAAAAGAAAATAAACTTCACTTCGTCATTAAGAAAAAAATATTTATGGTACTTTTGGGCTAGAATGACTTCTTTGTTCGGATGTCTTCCTAGCTTTTTCTCGGGTCTTTTCCCACCAACATTCTAACCTTCTTTTACTAACCTCTACTGCTGTCCAGTTCACTTTTCCGTTAATCTTAAAGACAAGGGCTTCTGGAAGCTGGATATCTCCCTCACTGAGGACTGGACGACTTCGTTACAATATGCGGCATTATTTCTGGCTCCCTGCCGCAACCTGCGCCCAGTTCTTCCTGTAGCGGCTCGCGCATAAGCGCTTTCTTCCGAAAGCAACCCGCCCAGGCTTGAAAAAGCAATGCACCCCTTTTGGTATTATCGAAGAACTTTTCTCTCGTGATCTCCCGCTTCCCAATTTCGTAGATGTCCCAGTTCATTGGCTCCAATTCTTTCACTTCTTTTTTTATTGCCTTGGCCATTTTCCCCTGCGCGTCCAGGTTTCATATACTTTGTCCCAAGCCTTCCGGTTCTTTTTCTCCACTGTGTGTCCAACGCTTTTTATGTAAAGATATCATAACACTGTGGCCGCCCATCTCTTCTGATCGATATTTCTAGGCCGTTCTTCAAAAGATATTTTGCTCTGGGCTCCCTCACTCCGAAGGAGATCCATCCCAGGTCTCCCTGCACAGCCTCACTTGTTGTTTTACTGTGGGCTCCTAATGCCAATCGACCTATCGACCTCTGGTTCACTTGCAGGCCTGATTGGATCTCTGATTTAGGTGCCCTTTGACGGGGCAAGTTGACGAGCCAGTCATCTCTGGGCCCGAAATTTAAGTTGTACTCAAGAGCTTTCAGCTGCTCCAGTAAGTAATAAAAGAACGACGGTAGAAACAAAGGTAAATATAACCTAATCTACGTTTTCTAATTTGAATGGCAAGCTTGATTTATCGGGCGATGTTACTAAGTAAATTCCAGTTTTTGTAACGTAGGTGCCGCGCCTGTACACTGCCCCTCGCCTTCAATAAAGCAGAGGTACTGGCACGTCCCGGATTCTGAAACACAGTTTCGCAACTGGTGTTTATTGAAGAAGCCTGGTTCAAGGCAATGGGAAAAGGTGAAAAATGGAAAGGATGATGATGATAATGTCAATGGCGCCTTCGGCCACTCCTGACTAATGCTTTCGCATGTAAAACTTCATAATGAATGCTCAGGCCTCCTAGCACTTGTTTTCGCAACGACGTTGTCTACATAAGTAGTGCTGGCAGTGGTGCCTTCATTATCAAGGAGTCTGCTGTACAATCGTGTCACAGTGTCCGTAACAACTGCGACGTGTCGAAATTACATGTGTCGATGTGTCGGATCAATTACAAATCCGCACCCGAAGGTCGTGTTTTCAAGTTTCTGCCGGATAAACGACACGCGGACTTGGTTGATCTGAGACGCAAGCCTCGCTGTTTCAACCTACTGCAGGTCAAAATGAACGCAACTTCTTGGAGTAACAGCTGTATTTCGTAGGCGTATGCTGAAACACTAAAATGCGTCGGTAAACGAAAAAAAGCACCTGAGGAAAGCCAAAATCTTCAGCTGCTAATACGGCAAAATGTGTCTGTATGTGAGGTTGACGGCCAACATTTTACATCGTGGAAAAAGTACCCCAAATTGACAAGCTGCTGGAACGAGACATCGTTGCAGCGTTTGCCTTGATTACCCAACTATTAGTTTCAAAATCATTTTGTATTGGCGTAAATACATACATTCCATGTGAACTTTTATTTGAAACTAATAGGGAGTGTTTCAGGATCCGCCACTGCTCTACTCACAAAAGCGATAATGTAAAAATAAGGAAGCAAAAGGTTTAAATAATGAGCAATATGATTTCAACTAATGCATAACCGAGAACTAATAAGGTGAGATACCACGACATAGAGGCACTGACACCAATACCTATAGAAGGTTTGAAAAGATTTTTAAAAATCCGAACAACAGATCCGTCTAATGACGAGGATGGCTGAAACGCGGATGGCTTGCGCGCGATTCCAATGGCGAAGTTTCAAAATCGAAGCAAGGATGAATGTAGTGGAGTGATCGCTCAGAGTAGTACTTAATCCTTAAGTTTGATGAAACGTATTAAAGAGATTGGCTCTGTTGAGCCCAGACGTTTTCATCATGTAGACTTCCCCACTTGCATCGACGGCTTTACAGTTCCCCAGTATAGCTTTGTGGTCGCTCGACGGTCAGAGGTTCTGCCGTCGTGATGCGACAGAGCTTGTCTGTGAACGTCAGATATGTGCACGAACAACACACCTTCTCCTACTACAGTAGAGACAGAGAGAGAGTAAACCTTATTGTGAGGAATATCAGTGATGATGTATCTTGAAAGCTATGCATATCACATGATGCATCGCTTTCAAGATGCATCACGCATTATCACTGATGCTGCTGATTGGGTCGCGTTGATGGCTATCAGAGTGAACTGAACAGCGACATCGGCAGCCCTGAAGACCAAACGAGTCCGAGGTCTCGAGGTACGTCCGGGTCCGAGGTGCGCAGAGCAGCGTCCCAACGCTCCTCAGAGGGCATTTTGGGAAAGGGGTTTTTTGTACAAGACCAAATTATATTCGATAGTGTGGCATGACCGCCACTTAAGCAGCAGGCCCGAAGTAGGGTATAGAGTTAGGTGGATGTGGGTCACTACTGCAGCCTTTCGAAAGGTGTCTGTCTGAATAAGTTGCCACGTGTTGGCTTGGTTTTGGTAGCGTCTGCCTTGGGTGAAGCTCTCGATCCACTACCGCTCGGTTTGGAAACGCCGACGGTGTCGGAATGGAGTAGTCGAACATCCATTGGGTTAATTACACGAGGGACCCGGGTTTGATTCCGACGACGGGAAGCGTTTTTTTTTTTCCTTGAGGCGCTTGTGTAAAGTTGCCTTCCTTGCAGTGCGTTTTGCCGTGCGCCAGACGCCATCAGTGCGGCATAGAAAGCTTCGCTTCCGAAAGAATCCGGGGACATTTGACAAACTATTCTGACTTGTGAGTGCGGAAGCAGTTATATCCAATCAAACACCTCTCAGTGTTTTTCCAGTCTTGCGCTCCGTGTAAGTGTGGCGGTTGCGTGTCTTTGCCAAGTCAACGGGGAGCGTGCTTTATATGCCGCGGCTGAACACTGCACTCAAGACCGCTGCTGCAACTCTCCGCTTTCCGCGAAGCTCTGGGGTGATACTAACTTCTGTTTTTGTTCATTTGCGGAGCTCATAGCTTGCGCTGACGTCACTGTAGCTGCCCTTTGGTAGACGCGGCCGCGATGAAAGGCTGTGAACTTATTTGCCGCCCTTACCTCGGAAAACTCTGAAAATGGTGAGAGCAGTGCGCCAGAAATGGTGGTGATGACAGCAAGTGTGGGCCACGTAACGCCCACCAAGAGCCGCTTTTCTACCCCAGATGTCTACGCCAGAGGCCAGATACTTTTCAGAAAAGGCCATTTATAATTTCCGCATGTATACATGCCAATTTACTGCGGCGTATTATTTGTCATACTCTGACTACTAAAAAATGAGTGCCGTTCCACTCTGTGAGGAAGTATGACCGGCGAAGCTGGATGCAGTCCCTGGAGTGCACGAAACAAAACATGTTTGCTTGTAATTTGTGATTAAGGATACTTCTTAGCAAATTACCTGAATAAAACTTAGAGCCCCGGCTTTATTCTTGCTGAAAAATATGGGCCTGTCTGTCTCACTTCCGCATAGCAGGCATCTTACTGTTTGTGCAACACAATGACCTAATCCACTAGGCCACCACTGAGATGACACCGGACAGGTCGTATTGGTCCGTTTGACGTCCGCGTTTCAATTAAGCCAACCCCCAGCACAACGCACATGTCATCAGAAGGGGCACAGAACCCATAACAGCGCTTGCACGTCTGCCTTTCAACCCCTGCACGCATAAACGAACTGACAACCGGATATGTGCGCGTGCTTAGATGTGCAATAAACCGTCAAAAATTGTTGCTTTGAAAAGCATTTAACCTGAACAAGTAATATTGACCCACGTCTGCGCTCTAAGCGGGTAAGTTGCTGTTCATCCGGGAAAGATTCGCACCTACTCAACGAGCTGGAACCTGAGGCGCCAATGACGGCGGCAGCGACTTTTCGTTGTTTCTGTGGAGGCTCACGCTCCTTCAACTCCCGCTCTTCCTCCTCCAAGCGAACTACATGCGCCCGTTCCATGGCCAGTTGAAACCTGTAAGTCATCGAGCTTTTTTCTAGCCGACAAACACATGACTGTCAGTTTCGCTCCCCATCGTGACTTTTTACTCTTATGTAACGCACCAAACCATACCGAAACCACTCGATTACGGAGGGCGGCTGACAAGGGATATTGAGCCCTGAGGCTCCCACGTTTAAACCTCCCACCAGCACAACGGGCATGTCATCGGTAGCGGCATGGTGCGCAGCTGTGAGCGCACGCACCCCTCCTTCCGTCCCCAACCCATGCCCGCATAAACCGACAGCCGGTGATGGGCTCATGCATAGGCGTTAAAAACTACCGTCGAAAAAGTCGCTAGGAAGGCTTTTCAAGCTGCAGAAGAATTATGCCCTCACACCGACGTTCAGACCGGGCAAGTTTCTCAACCGCAAGGAATCACCTACTCGGCAAGGTGGAATATCAGGCGGCAACAGCGGCGGCGGTTTTCGGCAATTTTCGCGCCCATTCCTGCTGTAGTGATGCCAGCGCCGGTGGACCCCGTCGGGGCGATGAACCTCCTCCCTTCTCGTCGCTTTGTCGTGTTCCTCCAGCCGTCAGCGGGGTGCCAGCCCTTCGGGACGGCCTTGCCGGCGACCGTCTGGGTGGCTTTGGGGAAGGCTTTCTTTTCATCCCGACCTTCGGGGGCGGAGAGGGGGGAGCGGGGGTTAATCGGTCCTTTATTAACAACTTTTTCTTCCTCGTCCACCACTATCGCACCGCACCTTCTCTTGGTGGCTAATCTCCCATTCCGGCCAACTTCCCTGTACCATCCATCTGCGGGACGTCACACGCTTTCCCCTCCCCCCGAGAGAGTGTTTGGTGTAGGGGCGGATAATATCGTCACGGCCTCCCCACATGGACAATGTCAGGCTGACGACCGAGTGGAGCCACGCTGCGGTCGATCTCGTAGTTTACCGCAGAGATCTTGCGTAGGACAGTATACGGCCCTTCCATCATCGCACAGAGTTTGCCGCGGTTGGGATGCCAGGGTGTCTCATATAACACAGTCTCCCACCTGGAGCTCTGACGGAAGAAACTTCTTGTCAAAAGACGTTGGAGCCTCGGCTTCCTGTTCCTTTATTTTTAATTGGCATTATCCTGCTATAGCTTAGCTGGTGCAAGTTTGTTCCCGTTTTTATTTAGTTTTTTCTTATTCTTAGGGAACGTTTAAAGTAAGTAAGGTAGGTGTGTTGCTGTGCGGAGGCGGCTTCGCTAGCGACTGCATGCGCAATGTTCACGAGTTTGTCGAGAGCTGCGACTGCGAGCGGGTTCACGAAGACTCGCTCCCGTGGCGGTTTCTGGGCGCCAGAAACTCCCTCTCTTCCTGGACAACCCCACGCACCTTTCCAGCCAACCGGGCGGTGGTTTGGCACCTTCTTGGCCTCCCCCCCCCCCCGGGATCATGCCGCGATACCCCATTGTGCGCTGCGGCGCATTTTAATTGCATCCCAGTTTTCATTTTGTCTTATGTTGTGATTCATTGTCTGTAAATACGTGTAAATAGACTTTTCTTTATCCTCTACCTCGTGCCTCAGCGTCATCGCGTACTTTCACCACTCCACGACGACCCTACTCACCTTCTTCAACGAACCAAACTTTACTCGTGCTTCTTTAGAATCTCCAGAATCATTTGATAACGGCGCTACCGCCGTTGTCAGCCAATTGTGCGAGTTGTGAAAAAGGCATCGATGTTGGTGAGGGGAATAACAGTTGTGAAAGAGCGGTCGGAGTGGCAGGGAGGAGGGGCGCCGAGTAAAGCAGCTTCACCGGCACGAAAACTAAGGAGGGGTTAGATATCCACTGCTTCGCAGTAGATGTCTAGGTTGTAGATGTCTGGGTTCGCAGTAGATGTCTAGGTTGTAGAGTGAAAGCGAACAAGGGGTAGTCGATCTCTGCCACAAGTTTTAAGTACAGGTCATTACTCTAGGCCGAACGCAGAGCGTGACCCGTTCCTCCTAGCGCCGATCTGACTTTCGATCTCAGTTAAGGTCAAGCCAAGGCCACATGCGGTTGCGCAGTGAGAGCTTCTACCCGCTTGTTCGTTCCAAGGGAAGCGGTTCGCAAAGGGAGTTGCGGGAAGGAGTAAGGACGCGTGCCATCAGAAAATGATACAAGGAGGCGCTTGCTGCATCTTAGTTCACTGCGCGCTCGGGCTGACGCCGACAGATACCGGTGCCGTCACCTGGCAGCGGCCGCGGAAAAGACACGGACATGCGCGGTTGAGATGTCGGGAGCGAGGGTGCGCGTCCCACTGCGGTATGTTGCCCTCTCCTCGCTCGCATGCTTGCCTTGTCGCCATGCCGCAAGACCGCTGTGAGCACTGCAAGTACTATCGCCGCCGCAGCTGAGGCAGCCATATAGTTTCTTAGTAAGTATATATTGTAAGAAACTCTATGGAGGCAGCAATGCGGCGCAAAGCGCCTTGCAGCTGCGGCCCGTGCTTGCGCGGGAAACGCGTGCACGCTCTCGGAAGGCATAGCTCCCATACAAAAATGGCTTGTGGGCGGCTATGGAAAAATTTATGGTGAGGTATGGTCGCCCATGGATCCCTATGGTCACCCATAAAAGGGCATAAATTAGGGTATGGCCAGCTATTGATGTTTTTATGTATCCTGCACTAAAGAATGTAAACCATACCATTCTCTTTAGACGATTATAGAACATCCTAGTGTGTTTAGTCGATAGAGTCACAGCTATTCAGGGTACTGAAGCTAGCCAAGTTAATATGTATGGCATTATTTCTATAGACCAGCCGCGACAAAACTCTTTTGGCTGGCTATAGACCGTTGTTTAGCGTTAACCCTACAGACTTGAAATCATTCAGCTGCCTTTTGCCAGCTAATGGAAAAAAAAAATTGTCCTAAAGCTAAAGAGAGACAGCCACAAAAGCTCTTTTGGCTAGCTATGGACTGTTGTTTAGCTCTAACTCACAGAACCAAAATCATTCAGCTGTCTTTTGCCACCAATTGAAAAGAGTTCTTCCTATAGCTAAAGAGAGAAAGCCATAAAAGCTCATTTGGCTGGCTATAGGCCATTGTTTCGCTCTAAGCCGGCATTAGGAAAGCATTTGGCGCAGAATTTAGAGGCCTGCGTCCATAAAATTTTCCTTAGCTGACTACATAGTGACATAAGGCTCCAAGTCTCCAGCCGCTAATAGAAAAGTGTTAGCCTATAAAGGTATATGATTTAGAGAAACCATTAAATCCTATTCCGCTGGTATCAATTTGACTTATGACGCGAAATTCATATACTCGTGATTTACCAAGCTACATCTACAACACCCATTTGGATAGCGATGGTGAGGTTGATCGGCCGGTTATATGAAAGTATTTGTTCAATAACGTGAGGTACTTGTTATACCAACAATACGGGAAGAGTACAATTAAAGGCAGCTATTGATTAACGCTCAAATTCAGGTTGCAACTTTGGATACTGCGCGTCGGCAAAGCTTGCAAATGAACGTTGACCGAAAGACGTTTAAGTTCGGAAAACTCTTCCTCTGCGGCCCTTTGCTGTCGCGGTCAAGTAAAAAAGCGGGATTCTGTGAAAACGGCCATCTCAGCGTCGAAGAAGATTGGAAATACCTTTCGCGTCGCACGGTTCGCGCGGACATGGTCAGAAATAAGCACGATACACATGGACGATTGGTGTATGCGAATCACATACGGGTGATCGTTACGACTGTCGCCACGACTAGTCGTACGCGTGAATTTGAGACACATGGCCCGATGCGCGCGTGCGATGCGTCGTCGGCACCGCTCCGCCCACTGTTTTTGCTCCATGGTCAACTACGACGATCGCTGAGCTGAATTTGTAGATTCCGCGCGTTATTCCAAGAAATGAATAAAGCAGGCAATCGTGAAGCGTTTTCTGCCTTGGGAAACAGTCCGCGCACACGCCGGCCGCGCCTGCCAGTTCGGCACACTCAGCGGCTCGAACCGGCGCAGACCAAGGTAGCAACCGCTTGTCTCTGCTCTTCCGAATCAATCTGATTGCTAAAAAGAAGTTCCACATGCGAGAAAGTAGGTGTTAGTGTGGTGAAAAATTGTGCTAGGGATTGTTGTCAAGGCTTATTTTAAAAGCGGCGATCAGATATCTGCCGCGATGCAAGCCTACGCTGACCGGCCGTGCAGGTTCGCCGGTCCATAGGAGGCTATGGCCGGTCCTACCGGTTTGCCGCGGCGCACCGAGCGGCCGAGAGATGGCGATACCTGCGCGGAAGCATCGAAACAGGCTACGCATATGTCTTGGTCACCGATCGCTCAAACGGCAGTTATAGCTGAAATAAAGTTCCACATGCGAGAAAGGGGATGATAGAGTGTTGAAAAGTTCTGTTACGGATTGTCATTCGCGGCGATCAAATATCCGCCAGGATGCTAAGCCTAAAGTTCCAATCACCCGAGCAGACCCGAGCAACGCAAGCCGGTTGCGGGCTCAGCGGGCTCTCATTGGCTGTGGCCTCACGACAATCGCAAGGATAGCACGACTGCATCTGGCTTGCCAGTCGCACGTCGTGACCCTCCTCCACCCGGCGAACGACGCCAAGACCAGTCCTAACGATCAGTCGTAACGATCAGTCGCATGCGAATCTCGTGCACCAGTCGTCCATGTGTCTTGCGTTATATGGTAGCAGCTGCGAACAACCGCATTCCTTCTCCCGCGGAGCCCACTTTGAGATTAGTCATTGAGAAAGGGGGAGAGCGACCTACGCCGGACCGAAGGAGGCACGGACAGGAAATTCTGGGAAGCGATGAAAGAGTAGAGGGGACACCCCTGCTTCCTGTTTTATATTTGGTTGTTTGGCACACTGGTTTTGGCGATTGGTTCTGAAGGAAAGCTTTCGTGGAAGGGAAGGGTCAAACGTTCCGCGCTGTGTTATTGGTGTTACTAGTATTCGTGCGCGCAGCCATTATAGTGACAGACAATTTTTCCGGAGTACTGAGAACAAAAATAGTTGTCCGGATGAAGAAAACAAAACGTTAAGCGATGTTCTATTAACCAAATAAAAGTAATTACCAGCGAACAAGTTAGAAAAAGGTCGAAAGACGGGCACATATCTCCACACTATTTGCTAGCGCGATGGACCTGCGTATACAGGATGTACTCAGTCAGTCATATTTTGTCTCCTCGCTCATGTGCGCAGGCATGGCACGAGTTGCCTGGTGCTGGAAATTTACGATTCCACTGCAATGTGTTCGTGGAGATGATGTGACGCAAAGCAAATGTGCCGCTTTTCGCTGTCGTAAATTTTGGTGTTTATATGATGACAGTGTTCCGATTAATTCAACATCAACTTCAAGTCATGCGAAAACGGATACCTTCGATACCCCGACAGAACTTTCATCGTACGCAAAACTCCAGGGTGAGTGATCTTACGAACTGAAGAGGCTGTATAGTGCGAGAAATGCAGGACTTTTTTTGGTGTTCCAGAATACGTTTCCAAAGATGTGACAACGACAATTATTTTTCGCGAACTGAGAAAACTTACAAGGAACTAATTGAGCAGACTTGGAAAACGTTTTTTTTATTATTGCATTGCGTGCGACCGTCTTCGTTATTTTATTAAGAGTGCATTTCCATTTTAGCCACTGTACTTGCAGCTGTGTGCGTTGAGTACTGAGTGTAATGAACGACTTCTGAGTGCTCTCTTTTCTGTGGGCTATCCAGCACCTGTAAGTATTTGTGTCTCGGTGGGCGTTCGTGGGGAATGTGCCGCGTAGTGTGCCTGTCGAGCGAGTAATGTAAGCGTGAGCCAGAGCGTTGGAATGCGTGTGCTGTGTGTTTCGATCGGCGTATGTGAACAACTGGTTACTGGCGGCGAAGTAGCGTAGATAGTATCCCTTTATGTAATGAATGGGATTAATAAACCCTTGGTGTTACTTTCCTTGAATGCCTGTGTTTAAGCCTTTTGTGAATGAAAACTGGCGAAGTGTCTGCAATCGCAACCTTGTACTCCCCCTATATCGCTGAAGTGTTCACGGAGCATATATTACAGAATGCAGCTAGGCACACAACCGAAGTGCCGAAGCAGAAGTTCTAGAGTTTCGCAAGGCTATATGCCGGCATGGCAGCGTGCTGGTAATTTCTCAGCGGCTGCTTCTGTGGGTGTTTCAAGTAGTGGTGATTCTCTTCTAAACAGTGTGTGAGAAGGAGAAGAGACTCCCAGCCTGCACCATCTCTTCTAAACAGTGACATTAGAAGTTAGGCGGCATGCTTTTTTTCAATTTCCTGGCCCTAATTTTCCTAAAGTAAGCATGATTACCTTTACCAACGCCTTGCCTTTACAGCCCATGCAAAAATATTGTATGGTCGGCTATTGAAAATCCTTTTTATGGTTGTCTTTAGCTATTTGGCCTAATTATCTTTAGACGTTTCTATGGCTGTCTTTAGCGATTTCTATCGACATTCCTATGGGTGTCTTCAGCTTCTTCTATAGCCATAGCGATATAGAAAGAAGAGCTAAAGACAGCCATTGAACCTGCTATAGAAGAAGCTAAAGACACCCATACGAATGTCGATACCAATAGCTAAATACAGCCACAGAACCCGCTTAGAAGAAGCTAAAGACACCCATAGGAATGTCGACGCGGATAGCTAAAGACAGCCATATAACTGGCTATAGAAGAAGCTAAAGACACCTATAGGAATGTCGATACGAATATCTAAAGACAACCACAGAACTGGCTATAGAAGACGCTAAAGACACCCACATGAATGTCGATACGAATAGCTAAAAACAGCCAAATAGAAACGCCAAAAAATAATTGTGCCAAATAGCTAAAGACAACCATAAAAAGGATTTTCTATAGCCGACCATACAATATTTTTGCCTGGGCTGTAGAGGTAATCATGCTTACTTGAGGAAAATTAGGGCCAGGAAATTGAAAAAAAAAAGCATTCCGCCTAACTTCTGATGTCACTGTATCGTTTTGCGTTTGTGGCGCATGTTCTCCAGAATTGAACCATGAGCTGGCCACCAAGAACACGCCTTTGTTTGACGCAGTCATGGTGATCCATTTCGTGGATTTTGTGCTTCTAGCAAACAGTAAATATGCCAGCAGAAATCATCTCTAATGATATATATTAACTGCAAGCATAGCGTTGGCTGGCGTGATTACTGGCAGAGTTCTAATATTCACAAAACATAAGGAGTTTAGAAGCTCCAACCATTCTATAGGCCAGTTCCCTTGCCCCACAATGTTGGCGTCCCGATTTTTTTTTAGTTTTTTTCGCAGGCACCTCATTACTCATTACGCAGACACCTCATTTCGCAGGCACCTCAGGGGTTGCCCTGAACATGGTTGTGGGCGTGACCCAGGTGTCCTTCATTATTAGCTCAAATTACTGGACCACACATACAAAGCTATGCCGGAAATGTGACGCCGGCACAGACGTGCAGCGGGCGCTCGTGCGCGCCGAGGACGCAGTTATCTCGCGCTGCATCGCTAACAGTAGTTTTCAGCGCTCTTGAGGAGAGGCATGGCGACAAGGCAAGCATACGAGCGAGGTGGAAGCAACATATCGCAGTGCCACACGCACCCTCGCTCCCGACATCTCCGTGTCTTTTACACGGCCCCCGCCAGGTGACGGCCCGTGCGTTCTTCGCCCGTGCGTTCCGCGGTTCGTATTTCAATTGTCCATGGATGTATAAACAGTCCGGGGCACAGCGCAGTACTCCGGACCAAGCGAGCGCGCGATGAAAACTGTCGAGACCGACGCGGACCGCATTTCCATCGTTGCTTACTCGCGACCAAGTTTTCTCGCTTTCGGCGGCCGGCCTCCAGTTAGTAACGCGCCACGGGGCGATGTCTTTGTCCGACACCGTGGCCTCCCGATTGTTGCACTGCGTACGTGTCCGTTGCGGCCGCTTTTGCGCATACGTGTCATGCGTGGTGATGTATCGTTACCCGGAATGGCCTCTTCGATGTTTGCTGTTTTTTACCCGAATGTATCGACACCAAACAAAAAAGATATTTCCGGGGGACAACTTGTAAAAAATGAAGAAAAAATCATTCAGCTTTCCGTCTCACGACGACGATGGTCTAATTGGAAGCTTTCTCGAAATATCTTTTTGTAAAGATTTCTTAACACCGGACGAAGAAGGAAAAGACGAAACACACGCTAGACTTCAACTTTGTTTATGCAACAGGGAACAAGAAAACGCGCATGTACACTCTTAGGCAAAAAGGACTAAAATAGGGACTAAAATACAGCCGTTAGTCTTCGCGGGATACCGTTCATCTTAAACGGGAGTATCTGCGGCAGAGTACGTGCCGTGTGCATAAATTCGGACTAACTGTTCGTCCCGCCGATCTATAAGGAGTAACGGGAAGACGAAACGCACGCAGTTAGTCTCTTTGCTGCGTCGTTAATCCCCTAATGGCGTCGTCGTTGCTCTTTCGCTCATATGTCTGCGAACAGTTTTATATTTCCAAAACACAAGCCATTGCAGTCACTGGGTGCTTTAGATGGTGGCACGGGAGAAAATATTGATGCTAGTTATAAGAAAATTGCCTAGGGTTAGTAGAGCGGCGGGTAATGGCAAGGAGCGGCGAAGCGCGATTGTCATACGCTTCTCGGCGAGGTTATGTTGATACGCTGTGTTGCATATGATTCGTGCGAGGTAATAACCGCCAATGAAAGCTTTCAAGCGCCTTAACAGTAACGCAAAAATTAGTGACAACAGCAAAAGTGGATTCCTGAGCGTAATGAATATGTATATGTTTAACAGACTAGAAAAAACGCATGTTGCTGATGACAACTTGTGGGAATCGTGGAGAACCGCGACCCGCGATCCCGTGCCGGCGCGCGCTTCGGGAGAGACTAGTGCGCTGAAACCGGTCCGGCGCTCCGCTGGTTCGTCGGCGTCCCCCGAGAGATGGCACCACCGATGTGTGCGGGGATAGGCGCGCGGGCGTGGACGGCGCGAGCGTGCGCGCACGGGAGTCGGAGAGTCTCGTCGGAGACCCGGTTGGGGCGAGATCGGCGGAACGCGGCGGTGGTGGATACATGCATCTCAGGTGGGAGCTTTGTTTGTCGCGCGCCGTGAGTGCCTACCTCCCGTTCGCGGTCACAACCCGGACGGCGTGATTCGTGAACGCCGTTGAGCCTTGTGCTCGCATGCTTTGGGATTCCCCAAATAAACGGCTGTGCTTCGGCACTACTGTCTACTGTGTTCTCGTATCGGCGAACCTCGCTGGGCTGCCGTAGCCATGGGAGCCCGCGTGGTTGACACGCCTTGAGCTAGCGTGGGGGCCTACCCCAGAGAGCTGGCAAGGCCCCCGAGGAATCCCTCATATATCCCACAAACTGCAAAACAAAAATGCTCGCTACAGGTAAGCGTCTCGAAGTCATCTTTTACACTCGGTACATAATTGCCTTGGGCACCAAAGCTATGACAATGCTGCAACTGCTGTAAAACCCGATTGCATTTCCCAGTCGCAATCGTCTAGCGACGCGAATTTGAATTCAGGCTAAGCAACACCGAATTCGCTTTCGCCGATGCAGGAAAATATGGCATGTTTCCTTATTCTGACACTCACACAGACGACACCTTTCACAAACGTTACATAGAGCACTCAACATATGTATCGAACACTAAGAAAGCACTTAGCTTGCGCTAATTTGTGCGGAAACAAATGAGTCGTCCGATCGCCCAGCTACCTATCTCAACTAGGCGACGACGAGTTGATTGTTATTTACGAGAAAAACTATGGTTGTGAGGCTCTACTTCGAATCGAACTGAGCAATAGTCCCTAAACCTAGCAAAGCGCTAAGCGCAAGGCGCAAAACGCGGTCACGTTCGCTTGCACAGATAAGAATTTGGGCACCAGTCGCAATGAATTTGTTGCGTTATGCACAGAACTACACGCTGTACACTTGAATATTATGTACCACAGCCTCTATCCTGCGGCGTGGTCTAGCGGATGGCGCGATGGGTTCCTTGTGTATGTTTCCGGGCGTCAGGGGTTCGATCCCGGCCGGTGCCGCAGTTTTTTTCTTTTTTCTGCACTCTACGCAGTTCGTCCTTGGGGAGTATCGGAACGGACCATCCGGGTGGGGGGCTAACCGTTCGTCCCCTCGCAGTTAATCCCCAAAGGGACTGATGATTGTGGCAGAGGCCGTTAGTCCACGAAAGGACGAAGTTGCAGTCCTTTTTGCCTAAGAGTGTATGTAGATGATTCGAAATAAACAAACACATTATTCCGTGGAAATAAAACGCCGCAATCTCTGCACTCGCCTTTGATTACCCATGTTCAAGAGACACCCCGTTCTCTAAACAAAAAGTGGATTTCTTTGGTTGAGAGTGCCAAAGACGGCGCACTGACGCTGTTCTCGCCCTCTATGTTAATCACAAAAGCCTCGAATACTCCTTTATCAGTTTCAGAAGTACACCTAAACAAGCTCGTCTGCATGAATGTGGGTGTGCACCCGCTCCTACGGCAACGGTCAGCAAGGTGGCCAGCCCCCATCGGCGCACCCTCAGCTGCGCGGTGCTCTCTCAACCTATCACTGAGGCACCTGCCGGTTTGACCGACGTAGCACCGTTTGCAGTCCAGAGGGTTCCGGTAAACCACACGCGTCACGCACTCAACAAACTTTGTTGCATGTTTTGTGACGCAGCGGGGCTGATTGCACGGCTCATTAACCTATCGCACCATCTTTGAAAGCCTCTTGGGAGTCGAGAATACCACCTGCACACCACATATGCCACCGACATCCTTTAAGCGCTGGGACAGCTGGTGCACAGCCACCACAAGGGTTTTCTCCCTCAGTCCACTCACACCTGTTGCTTGGGTGCTCTTCATCTCCTTTAAAAGGCTCTCCGCCACAGAAATCACCATTTCAGGTGGATATATCCCGCCATTTGCAATCTTTCAGCTTGCTGCAGCAAGCTTGCTTGCATTTTGTGCGGGCAGGGAGCACCGCCTTCATGGAATTATTCGCTATGCCCCGCCTGCGAATGGGCGGACCGGTAAGGCAGGATGCCTTTTGGCTTTGAGGAGCACACTGCCAACAGGGCTGAACGTCACGAAGGAGCACGCGCACGTCCAAAAACTGCAGAACACCCGGTTCCGGCGTCTCGTGCGTGACCCTCTGCCCACTCAGCAGAAATGAGAACATCCGCAACCATCTTCTCTTGGTCATCGCGCCGAACATGCTCCATGACAACAAGAACATCGTCCACATATCTTCAGATATGTGCACATATGCAGATATGTGGACGATTTTCTAAATACGAGGATATACCCTTCTATTCTGAACACTAGCCGTGTTTTCCACGTGCAAGCGGCATTCCGAAGGACGGGAATTACGCGCAGGACGCGTGCATTTGCGGCAACCTTCAGCGTAATGCCTACGGAAGCTTGATGCGAGGCTCCTTGTGAGCGCTGAATATGAAAATGTGGGAAATACGCTGCACGACGTGGGAGTGAGCACACGTCATTCACAGCTTGACCCACCTCTTTGATCGTTAGCTTCTTCGGGTCGCCGAGCTCCGGACGACGGGCGAAGGCGTGCTTGAGAGCCTCGACGACTCGGTGCCAGTTGCGGTGGTCGTCCTCTAGCCGGCCTTCCTCGCGGTACTGGTCCATCACGGCCACCACGAAGGAGGTTAGGACACCGCCGGAAGGCGGCGGCGGCGCGATGATGCGCTCCTTGGTAGACAGCGTCACTCCGTACACGTCCTCCACCACTGGTTGGTATTCTTCCAGGTCCTTCAAGGTCATGGCGGCTTCTTGGAAATGGACGAGAAAAGCCCCTTTCTGATGAGAAATCCGGTCAAAACGCGAAGCTTTCCCCCATGCAATCTGAGTCCAAGTCCAAGTCAAAATCCAAACTGCTTCTGCCACGTCTGAACGGCGCAATTCGCATACATGTCGGCTCGGCCTCATAAGTCGAGCTACTCGGGTGCGATTCCGATTATGGGAAGCGTTTTTTTTTCTTGAGGCGTTTGATGTAACTTTGTGGAAACTCATCATCATCATCATCATGTGCCCTCCCAGCGTGTAAAGTTGGCGTTCCTGCGGGGCGTTTTCTCGTACGGTCCTTATCAGTGAGCCAAAAAAGACAAGCTTCGATTTTTAAAAGAAACTGCCTCATCAATTAACGTAACAAGCGCGATACGAAGCTAAGTTCACGAAAAAACAGCGTCCCTGAAGTGTTTTTGTACAGGCTAAATGAACTAAAACTGTGACCTGAACGTCGAATATGGTCTGTGGGAGAAACAGAGTTAACAAAAATTTGTCTTTAATGATCTCGATATATCGCAACAAACAAAACCATGGAAGTCAATGGCAAAAACTTGTTTAAAAT
The DNA here is from genome assembly GCF_048455015.1 of Haemaphysalis longicornis. NCBI lineage: Eukaryota > Metazoa > Arthropoda > Arachnida > Ixodida > Ixodidae > Haemaphysalis > Haemaphysalis longicornis. The sequence continues at coordinate 31,884,976 of NW_027526245.1, forward strand.
ATAACATATACGGCCAGCTGCGGCATCATTGCCTAATCAATTTTGCCTAAATATCATCAACACGGGCACTTTTAAGGCTGCGGAGCAAATGCGAAACACAGCAAGCAAAAATAAAAGCTTCCGCTGTGAAGCCGATCGCCAGAATCCCTATCCCGCGTCCACCGGGGTCATTGCAATGACGTTGACGTCCGAACCCAAAGCTATCAAACAAAGCGCCTGTATTTCTGAAGCCGCGGTTATGACGCGAAATAACGCGTTTGCAGAAAAGTATAGCCCTTACAAAAACTTAAAAAAATATTACTCGGATTTACATCACTTCATAGCTTGCTCAATTTCTACTGAGAAGTGCTTAAACATCCTCGCATTCTTTTCTTAAATCTCTAGCATGGAAATAAACCCAAACATCTCAATAATAAGTCGATGCCGCTACTACTGCGGGCCAAACATTGGCACTACCCTGTAAATTGAAACCTTTCCTGTTCATATTTGTGGACCTAGTACCCCAAAAAATATTTTTCTGTCATTTATCTCCTTGCGCGATACGTAGACTGCGCAATGCCGTGCTTGTATACTGCACTCACGGTTGTTGAGCATGTCAGTGGCAATGGCTTCGGCCAGCGGTCCCTTGGAGAGAGCGTCATGGGTCAAGTTACTCCGGGCGATCGCCTCCAGGGTTTCCGCCAGCTTAGGGTTTTGGAACAGCTCGTTCTCCTTGTACGTTCCGGCTGTGTCTCTGGACATGAACGTTTCCCTGGAAATCCCGCCGGGCGCATCACTCATCTGAACCGATCTTTTGCTAGGATAGATGCGTCGGTGAGTTGGTAAATTATGAAATAACAGAAACAGCGCCACAAACACAACACGAAGAAAATAGAATCTGCAGAAATTTTTTTCGTTCATACAGAGATCTGCTTCTAACAAGCGCAGAAACGTTGCCATTCATGTTTCATTTACGCTTTTGCTAACGGAGTGATTGAGACGATGCACTCAGAAATTTATGACATGCCGCCATCCTAATCCAATAACTCACGACATTTTGACTGTAGAATAGATGATGCGAAAATATGTAAAGCAATGTTATTTTGCTTCTGGGCTGACATGAACATGAAATGCGTTTCCATACTTTAAAGAGGCTAAGAGGACAAAATACGACTGTTCAATTTAAAAAACAAAACTAGTCTTTGGTAACTCCCTCCCGCGAAAGATAACTTTTAACGCAAAGGCGCTGGAATGCGCTGGAATAACGTATCATGGGCAAGCACTCAAACAGTTTGTGAAAATGGAACGTGATGCGATCGAACTGAACAAGAGGCCCATTACAGCCCCCTGCCAAGTCGCTTATTTGAATCGAATTCAATCGAATATAATTTTGTTTATAAAGCGTGAACATGAAACGTGAATGGGTACAGAGGCACTGGGAGGTCCCAAGGTAAAAACCGCGTGCGGGACCTCGCATGATAGTAAAAAGACTAGTGTTGCTCTCAAGCGACACTAGAACACAGATATCAGCAAATAATCACTCAGCTTAAAACTGAGAAGGATGGCTACAAACAACAAAGAAAAAATGGTTGGCCACGTATCTGCTCCTTTCGTTGCAACTGTCGACAAAAGACGATAGTCTTTGTCGACATTGCAAAGTAAATGCCTCCCTTTGCTTTCCCGCTCACCTCCCCAGTTGTTCTTCGTGAGTCGCGCTCTTCCCACGGTAAACACGCTAAAGGTTTGCTGAAGTAAATTTAAATTAACCGCGTTCCACTGCTCCAGTGTACCTCCATACCAGCGCTGCTGTACGGCGGAGGCGCGCGTAAATCGAGCGCTATACCTGAACGTTTATAGAACCGCGCTGCCCAGTCCACCTGCTTTCCAAGCAGAACGTGGAACCTATATAGTGGAGCCTTTCGTAACTGTTGCAGCTTGATTTCTTAAAATGCCGCCAGAAGCTATAGCGGCGCGAGCGACAGCAGGCGACAGTATGATTTTTTTTCTGCAGTGGGTGTAGTATTTCATTTCGCAAAAATCAAGCATCTCTGATTTTTTTTTTAAAGAAACACTGTAAATATCCCTTGTGTATTAATTTTCTGTCTTATATTTGTGTAATTCCTTGTTCTTGTTCAACAATGTTGACAAGAATGGACATACAAACTGGACTTAGACGTTTAGATTTGGCTGTGAGCATATAAGACTATTGCGCAGAATATGCAGACTCTGAGCTAGTTGGATCATAATTGATTCAATACTGATCAGTCTAAATTTAACTGGGGACGCAGACAATGACGAGAGACGAAGCACAAGCGCTTGTGCTTCGTCTCTCATCATTGTCTGCGTCCCCAGTTAAATTTAGGCTGACCATTATTTAATCCATTGAGCAGACTTCGTTTCCCTTTGGCCGCTGGCTGAATTGAGTCACAGACAGACAGACAGACAGACAGACAGACAGACAGACAGACAGACAGACAGACAGACAGACAGACAGACAGACAGACAGACAGACAGACAGACAGACAGACAGACAGACAGACAGACAGAGGCTGCGTTCCAATTCGCGGACAGCTTGGTACACAGCTTATGAAGCGGTCTAACTAAACGTCTGAAGGAATAAAACTGGAAACGGCGCCGCGGTCCCAAACGCAACACCAACGCAGACGACAGCCTCGTAGTAGACATGTTGAGCAACGCGAGCCGCAAGTTTAGTAAATAATATTGTCACGTGGATATTTGTCAAGCCGCGATGCCCTGCTTGCGATGTGTGCGATCGCCGTGCAAAGATCAATCCCCAGTTAGTGCTACGTTCCGTGCTTCTTGGCCAACCAGGTTTTTGAAGACGACGACGTAAATGTGTGGGTCCACCGCTCGCGGCCCAGACTGATTCAGCCATCTTCGCTGAGCCTCGCCGTGCTGCCTCTACTCTTCGGTGTAGCGCTACGCCTAATAAATAGGTACATCACCATCCTGCTGTCTACACCTCCGTCTACTAAGACGCAACAATATTACCGTTATAATTACAAACATTACGCAATTTCAAAATTGAAGAAAGTCACCTTCACCACCGGTAAATTATACTAAATATTTCAAGTAAAGAACAAGTGCTTTTGCTCCAATATTATACGCAAAAAGGTGGCGCTGGCGTCTATTATTAGTTTAGACAGGAAAGTAGCCTGCATCGTGGCTGGCTATGATGCCGGCCTCCTCGAAGCAGTCTTCGTTGACGGGTTCGCTCGAATTGAAACGGTGCTTAACATGGCGGGCTGTTCGCGAAGACGGCAACGAAGCCGTCTTAAGGGAAAATTGGAACTCACCCAGACATACAGACCGACCAAACTTTCTGGGTTTAAGCAGCCCAAGAAAGACTATCGTCTTTACAAAATGCGGCACTAAGAAGCAGGGACACTAAAACAACAGCGAATACAACGCCAATTCATCCACAAATTGGAATATGGATGCCCTATTCACACAAAAAAAAACACATAATGCTGCAGGTACAACTTCAAGAAACGAAAGTGTCTAAGGAAGAAGATTTTAGTTTAGATTTAAAAATGCATACTGAATTAGAAGAATTAATATCAGGGGTTAGTGGATTCCGGACAATTGAATAGTATGTTTGCCGTAGGTAGTGTGTATGCCCAGAAGTGGCCGATCGTGGCGTGAAGTCAAGCGCGTTGAATTGAGACTGGAAGTGATGCCTCGAGGGAAAATATCTAAAGCAACATGATGGTAAAACAATGTTAAAGACGAATGTGAAAATATTTGCTTGAGCGAACGGCGCTTGCCGTACGCTCAAATAGTTTGCCCGGAAAAGCAAATATTTTGTCGGGACAAGGCTTTATTGTAGGAAAAAAGCAGTCTTTTTAACAAACCCAGCTTCTGTTTTTTTTTTCCTCCGTTGCCTCTGTAAGAACAGATTTTAGTTGCTGACGTTCCTCCGTTCACTGTGTGCTTACGGGTCTCCGTATTCGAGAGCAGTGCACTGTGACACTGTCAAGTTGTTTATTTCAAAGATGCTGAACCAGAACTTAGTTCGCATCTACACCGAAGGCTAACTGATTTTCTACACACACCGGTGCCAATTCTCAGCCGGAAGAGTACCCAAGACAAACTAAAGCGTTTTACCGGTCAGTGAAGAAGCAGCTTAGGCTGTTTCGTGCTGTCCGCGTCGTTCGTTTGTGTTCCTTAAAAAGTATGGCCTTAGCACCCTCAAACGCAGTTTTCGAACTTGCAAAACCAACTAGCCCAGTTCCTTACCTTACTGAAGCTTAGGTTGCTTATGGTGATTATGCGCGCTCGTGATAAGTGAAAAATTATTCCCACGATAGTTAATTATATTGAACGGCCTGAAAATCGTTTGTTTCATATTCCCGCGCTTTTATCCCGAACGGCGCATATGACAGAATCCCGGCCTGACCTCACCGCTTTGGGGCCGCACGCGTGAAGTGACGTCACGAGTTTTTCACGAGCGCTGTCGCGTCACTTCTTTTGGCTTCACGGGGTGATATCACGCTCACGAAAACGCCGATGGATGGGTACTCTACTCAAGATTTCGGGGATACATTTTCTGTCCGTCGGTGTCTGAAAGTTGCCGCTTGAAGTGTTGTACCCTTTTGAGGATAAACTGTACGGGACGATCCTTTCAAAACGTAAACGCCCAATAAAAATAGAGCAAAAAATTTGCCGTACTGCAAAGGCGGCACTTCTCAAGCATGGCCTAACTGCGTGGAAGCATCAAGAAGACTTGCGATGGCCAGTATTCGCTCTTGGCGGTGCACACGCCGTAATCATCATCATCACCAGCCTATCTACGCCAACTGCAGGGCAAAGGTTTCTCCCATTATTCTCCAATTATCACGGTCCGGTGCTAACTGCGAACAATTTATCCCCGCAAACTTCTTGATCTCATCTGCCCACCTAACTTTCTGCCTCCACCTGCCACGCTTGCCTTCTCTAGGGTTCCACCCTGCCACCCTTAATGACCAACGGTTATCTTTCCTTCGTATTACATGCCCTGCCCACGTCCATTTCTTCTTAATTTCTACTTAACACGCGTTTGTTGCCTGACCCACTCCGCTCTCCTCTTGTCCCTTAAAGGAGCACTGACACGAACATTTTCTTACACTTTTATTGCTTTTATCGATGCCTAATGGTCTGGCGAACCTGAAACAGCACTTCAAATACTTCAGCGCGCGATAGTTAATTATATTGAACGGCCTGAAAATCGTTTGTTTCATATTCCCGCGCTTTTATCCCGAACGGCGCATATGACAGAATCCCGGCCTGACCTCACCGCTTTGGGGCCGCGCGCGTGAAGTGACGTCACGAGTTTTTCACGAGCGCTGTCGCGTCACTTCTTTTGGCTTCACGGGGTGATATCACGCTGATGTCCATTTGCTGAGTGACGCTCCGCGCGCTGCTCCGTCGGCGCGACAAATGAGACCCAATTGAACTATTTTCTTCGCGATGCAGGCCGCTCATATTTCAGCCAGGGTATTTTGTTGAGAGAAGGAAGCGAACTGTGCAATAATATTAACGCCGAAAATTGGTGTCAGTGCTCCTTTAACGTTACACCTATCATCTTCCGTTCCATTGCGCACGGAGTCTTCGGTAGGATGCAGCTGCCATACGCTTTCTTCTTCAGGGACAACGGTAGGCTGCCATGCCTGCCGAGTGCACTCTACCCCATTCTTATCCTTCTAATTACCTCTGCCTCATGTATGGGATCCGGGGTCACAAATTTGCCTATGTAGATATATTCGCACACCACTTCCACTGCCTCGCCACGTATCTAAAACCGTGGTGCTGTCCCGAGGTTATTGATCGTTACTTTAGTTTTCTGCATATCAATTTACAGGCCCATGGTTATACTCTGTTTGTCCACTGCGGTAAGCATGCTTTGCACTTTACACGCCTGTAAGGTCCACTTATGAGATCAGCGGCCAGGCGCCCGGGCTGCCCGCGAGAACCCGCCACTCTGTCTGGGAGCTCAGCACTGTGGACTCTACGCCGCAGCCGTCGCCAATTCGTCACGGCGCGCACGGAAGACGGATTGTCTGGCCCACCGAATACCACCGGGATAATCCCCCATTGAGGACGCAGACGGCGCCGCCGGGTTCCGAGAATCGTGGACGTGACGCGCGGAGGGGGGGGGGGGATTACCGGTGTCGAAGCGCGCGCCGCGCGAGACACCATTGTTAACGTGCCCAGGCTGGCAGAGTGCACTGTCGCCGCCTTTCGCTCTCACCCCGCGGGGTCGCGCGCACTTGCTCGTCCGCGAGCGTGCCGTTGAGCCAAAGATGGCGGCGCCTTATTGAATATTCCGTAGCGCGCTGAGTGACAGCTGTCTACGTGAATTTGGGCCCTTCCTTACGCGTGTACGAACGCTACAGGGGCGTTCCCGAGAGAGGGTGATCTCGAGGTGTTATAGGGCCGAACTTGGCCGTTAGAAATCGTTCTTGTCTCAGCGCTGAGCTGGGCAGTTCCCGGCGGGACAAGGAGTCTCGACCGTTACAGCTAGGTCGGGATTTGTGAGCCCCCTAGGCTAGAGGTTAAGATCGCGTCAGAAGTTTAGGGTACAGCGCCATACCGGGCAAGAAGACGGATCTTGCGGCGAGACAGAGTCTCGGCCGTCGTTTCTCGAGCGGTTTGTGTACGCTCCGAGGATAGCAGAGTTAAGGCCCAACCACATGCAGCGTATTTTCGGCGTCGCGCGAGCGAGCGTCGTTCGGCGTCGACGAGCATCAGCGCGCGCGCCAAAAGGCATGGCGCGCGGGCTGACGCTCGGACGACGCCGATATCTACGCTCGCCAGATATCGGCGCGAGCGGCGGAAGCGGTGCTGGTGCCAGTTTCCGGTTGTGCCAGTCCGTCTCGCTGTTTTAATGGTGGCCGGCATGCCGAACATCGACGCTGAGGTATTAATAACTGCAGTCGAAGCCCGCCCCGCTCTGTGGCAGGCTAAACACAAAGATAACAAGAACAAACCCCGCAAACAGACGTTGTGGGATGAAGTGGCAGCAGCCGTGGCGCCTTGTGTTGCGGACGGAGGTAAGGCACTTGTCACCTGCGCTGCAGCCTGTGCGCATAGTTATTGTAACAAGTCGTCATTGTTTTCGTGTGTTTGTGCCGCAGAAACCATGCAGAAAAAATGGAAGTCCCTGCGCGACAAATACCGGCGACTGTTCAATCTCGTGCTGGACGCCGAAAGAAGCTTCGAGCGCGCACGCCGGCGCGTGATTTCGCCGGTCCCATGCGGTTACTCGCCCTTTCCAGCGGGACCACGCGTTTACGCCGAACGGCGCTGACGCTCGCGCGACGCCGAAAATACGCTGCATGTGGTTGGGCCTTTAGACGAAGTTGGAGAAGCTCTAGTGACTTGTATGCACTTAGAGCTAGCGTCTAGCTGCAGTTTGAAGTTTTTCGTTCTTATTACTCATGTACCCAGTTCATCATCATCATCATCATCATCATCATCACCAGCCTATCTACGCCCACTGCAGGGCAAAGGTCTCTCCCATTATTCTCCAATTGCCCCGGTCCTGTGCCAACTGTGACCAATTTATCCCCGCAAACTTCTTGATCTCATCTGCCCATCTAACTTTCTGCCGCCCCCTGCAACGCTTGCCTTCTCTAGAGATCCACTCTGTTACCCTTAATGACCAGCGGTTATCTTGCCATCGCATTACATGCCCTGCCCATGTCCATTTCTTCATCTTAATTTCTACTAATATGTCTTTAACACCAGTTTGCTCCCTGACCCACTCCGCTCTCTTCTTGTCCCTTAATGTTACACCTATCGTTTTCCGCTCCATTGCCCGCTGAGTCGTTCTCAATTTAAGTTGAACCCTCTTAGTGAGCCTCCAAGTTTCTGCCCCGTAGGTGAGTACCGGTAAGATGCAGCTTTCATACACTTTCTTCTTCAGCGACAATGGTAGGCTGCTATTCATTATCTGAGAATGCCTGCCATATGCACCCCACCCCATTCTGATCCTTGTAATTATCTCTGCCTCATGGTTGGGATCTGGGGTCACAACTTGGCCTAAGTAGATATATTCGCTTACCACTTCCACTGCCTCGCCACCTATCTCAAACCGCTGTGCGTTCCCGAGGTTATTCATCAATACTTTAGTTTTCTGCATATTAATTTTCAGGCCCACGGTTCTACTCTGTTCGCCCAGTGCGGAAAGCATGCTTTGCAATTCGTCCCCCGAGTTACTTAGCAAGGCAACGTCATCAGCAAATCTGAGGTTACTGAGGTATTCTCCATTAACCCTTACTCCCACCTGTTCCCAATCCAACGTTCTGAATACTTCTTGTAAGCATGCTGTGAATAACATTGGAGAGATTGTGTCTCCTTGTCTGACACCCTTCCTTATAGGTATTTTACTGCTCTCCCTATGGAGGATGATGGTAGCTGTAGATCTATTGTAGATATCCTCTAGTATTCTTACATAATGCTCATCTACCCCCTGGTTCCGTACCCAGTTATCCTACTGTAAATAGCTGCATATAAACTCTTTGTTTCACTTAACCAACCCCAACGCCTCAAGTTCGTCAATTCGACCGCCATCTCCAAGAACTTCAACACCATCGCCCGGCCAGCCGCCTGCCAAATCAACCGGAGCCCGGGCGATTGGGTTCCTGATCGACACCGGGCTTCGGGGAAACTAACCACAACCATCTTTACTACGCCGTAATACCAGCTCCTAAATGAGAAAAAAAAATTTAGCGAGTGTCGATCCGCATTTATAGGCCTGCTATCGATGGCTCTCAGCATATAGAAACTCCATCCGGCGCATGGGTGTGGCAAGTGACGGCGGGCAGAGGTATTTTTATTAGTAATGAAAGATTTTTGGCTTTACTGCGCCAGAATTAATTCTAGTACACTATACTAGTACCCTTATGTCTGTTGTTGTGCGGCATCTGGCGCGGGGTAAATGAAATAAGAGGGGAGGTGGCTCTAGGGTGCGGCCCCTATACGCGCTCAGCCCGTTGATGCGCTTCGTCCCAGGGGAACTGGGAAGTTCGGGCGTCTATCACACGTTCTGATAGTCGCGTAAGTTACTGCGCTCGGGTACTGCGCGCCATGTAGTTAAATGTAACGATGGGCACTGCGTGTCCATCGTTATGGTCATGAGCAGTCTGAATGACCCTGCGCAAAAACATCGGCGAAAGATGACCGAGGCTATGGGGCGAATACGTACAGCGGAAACGAACAAGCGCCAGAAAGCGTCGTCTAACGTTTAATAGACGCGTTCTGCTTTCAAACATTCAATGAAAAAACTGGGGACCCGCAAAAAGCGCAAGAGTGAGATAAGAGGATCCCAACGCCTCACCCTGTTTTGGGGTTGCTGATTTAGTTTGAATGAAATACATACGCAGTGGCAAGTTTTAAATGCAGAGCATTTCAGTAACTCACGATGTCACCCGCGTTGACGTCCGTAGTCCGCACCGTCGTTGTCCCTACTATATAAAAAAAAAACTATCCGGCGCCCGGTTTCGATCCCTCGACCCTGCGGGCGGAACGCAATGTACATAGTGCTCTACCCACTGCGCCACAAAGCCGACACAGAATGGGACGCTAGGAACGCGCCTTATATCGTTGACTCATTCAAATTACTGCTGACGAGCGCTCTCTGGTCAGCAGTTGCCACAAGTGCAACAACATTAACGTAACACAAACTACTTAACCTCGTGCGCCCCCGGAAATGCTCTGCATTTGATCGTGCCCCTCGCGAGGGGGATGTTTCACTGCGTCTTCTCTCGGTCGCGGGACCCGTGGCGCCATCTGTTTTTCTGTCATTTTTTAGAACTTCAGCCACGAAATTAAAAACCCGACCGATACACCTTGCGGTGAGCTAAAACTCGTGGCGGCTTGCATGTGATTCCAGTTCCTGTAGCAGGGGTGGAGACTGGGTTTGATTGGCTTAACGTCCAAACCGGTTAGAGGATTTGGTAACTCGGAAAGCATTAAAGGGCCCATTGGCGTTGCTGTTGCCGGTACCAGCGTTGTCTGTAGAAGAGGAATGGCTTCTGAATTCCAATTTTCTATAACGTGCTCTCTTAGAAATGGAGCACAAAAAGGTTACGCAGCGCCTTGTTAACAAAACACGAAAATCAACATCGCGTGTCCTACACGTCGCTTTTTTTTAAAGATGCAGCAAAAAATAGCGAAAACGGCAAGACAGCTGCGACACGTAAGTTCCACTGGAACTGGTTAAAGCGTTTTCCGTGCGCAGTCTTTCCTGGCTGTCGCTGGGTGGCGCCACTCGTACATTCTTGGGGTGCTGATATCGCTTTTCGTCAAGGAAGCTTTCAAGCTACGCACGAGCGGTTGGGTTTACGCCGAAATTCGCGGGTCCTCAGAAGGACAATGTTTTTAAAACAAAGCTCCAATACTCATCACTGGTCCTACGAGTGATCATTTTGCTTAGTGGTCCCGAGCTGCAAAACCCGCGGGAGTTCGGGAAAGCACGGCTGATTTTACCTGAGGTAACAAAACTGCTCGGCTGGTGGTAGTGTTCACTTGCTTCAGGTTCATTATGCCAGCCGCTGTTTGCGTCACGTTTGATCAGTGTTTGATTAGCGATTTCTCAGCAATCACGACGTATTTGACGCCGAATGAACGCTAACAGGAGTATGGCAATGCCAGACTTTCGTTTGAGCTGGTTTCCTTCAGGGTCCCTTTAAAGCTTTCGTTAGGAAACAATGTCTCTCGCTGGAGTTGCGAGTGGCCTCTGCATAGGCGTACTTTGAGCCACACGATCAGAGCGATAAAGAGAAGAAAACAAAAGGGAATGCCGCGACCTCCCAGTCGTCACGGTTAAGTTCTTGCTGCCGGCCTACACAGAGGCAAAGCTCATTTGCGCATTCTGGTTGATTGTTTGGGTTACGCATGTGTTGCGCGAGTCCAGTTTAGGGCGTGAACATAGCTTTGAATACCCTTTTCACCAGTCTGGCAACAGCGCAAACGAAAATTAGACTTCGTCACTCCGCGCTTCGTTCAGTACGCACCAGAAGCTGTGAATACGGCTGCAGTCACGACCACACGGCGTCGTGATTTCCAGCGCAGACTGTAGCGTCGAACTTCAAAAAGCGGAGAACCGGTGGTTACCGGCTCCCTATTGCATGTGTCTTCATAGCTCTCATTCTTACCACTGATATTTGGAGGTAACGGCTGCGCACCGGGCGTTCCTGTGCACGCCGCCGTTTAGAATGCACACTGGAGCTGGAACGCGCGTTTTAAAGCAAAGCTTTTTACCTCTACCCCCCAAGGGTTCTTTCGCGACCGTTGGTGTCACCAGAAAACTCCAGCGAACAAATAAAAGAATTTACTGGCAACGCCGGGAATCGAACCTGGAAATAATAGACTAACAACGCCAGAGCCCGTTGTCTTACCGAGGACGTTTTTTATTGCCTGTTTTGACATTTCTACAGCACATCACACATCATGTCATGTAATGATCCGTCAACCCTATTTGGCTGACTACGTGGCTTTAAAACTTTCTAAGACACACTAAATCGTCAAGCACAGGCAACCACTCAGGGGGATCATCCTCAGCACGAAACACTTCCCGTATATACTGTACGCTTTCAATGAAATTTTCCCTGACAGGCCGGGCATTTATATCCGCATTCGTCACCGCCATTCTCGTCCTCCATATACTATGAAGGCTGAGGAGCATGATCAAATAGTACGGCACACCGCCCTCATTTTTTTCAGGTAGGAACCTAATTCCACGCGGCGTTATGGGTAAGTCTTTCTTTAACCTACGTTGGAGGACGTCCCAGTGGAACACTGGATCCCAACAGTCGATGAAGACGTGATTAATAGTTTCCAGCTTTTTGCACAGGCTGCAGTCGGTTGTCCACGGCACAAAAATACCTCTTTCTGCTAACCAAGTATCTACGGGAAGGGTTTCACGGTGTAGTTTTTAAAAAAAGGACTTCATTGCAGGCTTCACAGGCATACTTTCAACCCTCCTTAAAACATCAAGCCCTGTGCCCGCACCGTATAACGTCCTGTACAGTGGCACAGCTAAACAAACATTCACTAAATCTTTGTACAGGCGCTTCCTGGAAACACTACACAGGTAGTCGAAAGAAAACAGTACCTTCAAAAATTCAACAGACAGAGCCACTTCTCGCAAATATCCTTTCACCCCCCTGCACACAATATCACTTGAAGACACAACAAAGTCATGCAGCACATTTTTCAACCGCACTTGAATTACAGTGCGCAAGAAGGCTACTTTTTGATTCCGCACAATACAAAAACTTGCGACAACTTGTAAAAATAAATGACAAAAACCAAGACCCCCCTTTTTGACTGGGCGAAAAGTGTTCAAGCGACTGCTTCTTTCCCAGCTGGAAGACCAAATAAAGACCGCAAATACTCTGTGGATTTTTTTGACATTAGCACATGACATACACAACACTTGCAGCACGTAGCACACTTTGGCTAACAAAAAAAGGTTGCAGATAGTGGCACGGGCAAAGATAGAAAACTTGCGCCCTTGCCAGTTTCTGGTTTTGTCTCAACTTTTCGGTCTCGTTAGTCCAGTAGTCTCGACTATCCCCATAATGCTCCAGAGGCACCTCTAGATATTTTGTTGGTGGCGTGGTCCATTGTATGCATTCAAAAACGGCAGGGGTTGAGCGCCAGTTCCCGAGGAACATTTATCCCAGTTAATTGCAGCCCCAGATTTTTCACAAAAGGACTTAACCACCTTAACTGCTTCGCTTATGCTCTTTTGATCGCGACAGAAAACCGCTATATCATCTGCGTATGCGAGCAGTTTTACTTCAGTGTTCTGTAATGCAAACCCCCGTATTCGTTCATGCGTGATTATTTTTAAACAGAAAGGCTCGAGATACAGCGCAAAAAGAACAGGCGATAACGGACAACCTTGCCTGACCGAACAACCAACATTTATACCTTCACTTAAATTTTCGTTAACAATTATGCTCGCCTTGCATCCGGCATACGCCATCTTTATACCATCCAAGATAACAGACCCAACATACGTGTATTCTAAGATTCTGAAAAGTATGTCATGGGACACCCGGTCAAAAGCCTTCTCAAGGTCGAGTGGCACCATCACCACACGACACGACCTGAGAAGGCATCACAGCACTAACACACTCTGGCGACGTACGAGCCCACGCGAAGACTGGGAAGACAGGGGGTGTACTCACCAAGCACATCTATGGGTTTACCCCCTGCGTTCTCGCTGAATGCCACGTGAAGGCGTCACGCGACCACTCACGCTTGTCTAGCGGCCCTGTGCGCACCTTGATCATGTGCTAGAGTTACAAAAATTAAAGAAAGCTCACACAAATGCATGGCATCTCACTTCTAGTACGCCAATGGGCTAACGCCTCTGGCCTCCAGTGTTCACGTAGACAATCACAGCTCCTTGTCGTCTGCCTTCACGCTAAACCAAGGAATACATCCAAATACCCCTTGATGGCCAGGCCATCACTCCAAGCCCCAGGTTCAGGATCATGAGCCTACATCTCGAGGCTAACACCAAGAGTGACGTCTCCTTGCAGCGCCTCAAAAACAGCATTAATCAAATCATACACATGATCCGGCGAGTTGCCACCAAAAAGCGAGGCTTAAAGGAATCCGGTACCCTTCGATTAATTGAAGCTTTTGTCCTCTCGAGAGTTACTTACGTCAACCCCCTGTCTTCTTCTCGACAAGTAAGACAGAGATGTTTTATATAATGATTAGAAAGACGGTCGAGCAGGCCATTGGTCTTCTCATGAGTGCGTCCACACAGAGGCTGCTCAGCACGGGGCTCCACAACACGGTGGAAGAGCTGATAGAAGGCCATCTTTCTAACCAGAAGGTCCGACTCAGAACTGCGATGGGTAACCGCATGCTTCACCAGATTGGCTGGGCAGCCCAGAATGTCACCCCGCTTGACGTACTCTCAGACTCTTGGCGACTAAAACTGAAGATGCTCGCTTTGCTTAGAAATATGAACCCCTCACATGACGAGGGTCACCGAAAAGCACTGGCTCAAGCGCTATAACACCACCCTCGGTGGGGATCATGCAGTTATCCACACAGACGCCTCCAAATATCGAGGGCAGCAATACGCCATCATCGTGGCTACCTCCAGAACCAACCTCCTTGCGTGTACCTCGCTTAGGACCCAACAAATGACGGCAGCAGAAGAGGCAGCCATCACCTTGGCTCTCCCTCAACCAGGGGTTCGGAGGGTAGACATCGATTCTCAGCAAGCCTACTGGAATTACCAGTAGGGTTGGGTGTCCTGACCTGCACTGCGCGTGCTAAAAAACCACTCCCCAAACGGTTCCATTCAGCTCATCTGGACACCCCCTCACGCTTCAATGGAGGGCGACGAATACGCCCTCCCAACAAGCCTGCGCTTTTACCTGCCGTGCTATGGAGCTGCACGAGGACAGTCACCCGCTTGTCACGTTCAGGAAGATAACCTAGCATTACCGCCTTCTGAGACAGACCGCACCTTCGCCTTATCCTGACCTTTCCAGAGAACAACAAACTACCCTACGGCTCATACAATACGGGCTCCTTCCCACAGCCTACGCGTCTTTACTTAATGTATCCCAATCGCCACGACACTCAATGTAAATTTTGCTCAGAAGTAGGAACACTCCGCTCCGTAATCGGGGTGTGCGACTTTAGCCCTGAGCACCCTCCTCTCTCTCCGTCAACTATCCAACAAGAGCAATGGGAGATGCTGCTGTCCAGGCCCTCTCTACCTACCCAGCTTCAGCGGGTGGACAGAACACAGGCCGCGCGGACTGCATATGGGCCCCACAGAAGAAGGAATCACTCCCCAGGGCTGCACTCTGGGCCGTTCAGTAATCTGAACAGAAGTATGTCTTCCTCCTCCTCCTTCTCTACCGCAAATCTCGTTGCCTCCGTCCGCGGCGCAGAGACGGAGAAGACAGATCGTCTAACACCAGGTTGGAGCTTACTTTAATTTTATAAAAAAAGTTTCAACGCTTGTGCTACACCAATACAACTCAACCAAATACGGTTCATGCATCATGCATTGATTTAACCTTTCCAAGAATATCTCTTTGAAGTAATAAATGGTGTGGTTAAGTGCATTTCACTTCTCTCTGGTTTTTCTATTTGTAGAGCGATGTGAGTGAATTTAAGTGACGTCGCATGGGTAATCGTTATGGGTGCCGTTTACAGCTTTGCTTTTCAACCACATTCACGGGGTGCATTGGCGCGATTTTTTTAAATCACTTCGATTAAACGTGCGTGCTGCCAACATGACACGAGATGACCACGGTGGCCGACGCGTCGCGCGGGCAGAAGCATTGCCTCGCCACTATCGTCTAAAAAACGGAGTCTTTTACGTAGACGCCTCCGGCCCGCACCACGGGGGTTGGTACACGGCCGTCATCGTCCACCAAAACACGGCAGTGAACGGACTCACTTGCCGTGCGCACAATATTACACACGCGGAGGAGATTGTCAACGCGCTAGCCGCCACAGATCCGGACTCGCGGGTCATTATCACCGACTCAAGGGGTGCCTGCCGCAATATCGAACAGGGGTGCATTCCGTACTTTGCTTACGAAATTCTGCAAAACAGTAACTACTTGGATGCCCCCGCGAATTGAACGATCATATGGGCTCCGGCTCACACGAGCCTTGAGAGCAACGAGGCGGCTGACGCCGCTGCTCGCGTGCTCACTCTCCGGGCACCATCCTGATCCCCTACCGATCCGGACCTAGAACCCAATCCCGCTTGCACCTTTAAGGAGGTCACACAGTTTTATCAATCCAGCCATTCCGTCTATCCCAAGCCCTGTAGGGGCCTCACGAAGGCGGAGGAGCGCATACGAAAGGTGCAAGCCTTTATACGAAAACTCTCTTGTGCCCGGCAATCTTCGACCCCGCTTGCACGGGGAAGTGCCCGCACTGTGAGGAAGATTCCTCTGACATTTTCCGGATGGTGTGGGCGTGCCAAAAAACCCCAAACCTACCCCCTCTACCCAACCCTTCCCGGGAGGACTGGGAGGCAGCCCTGCTCGGCTGCTCTGACCTGACGGCCCAACGGGCCCTGAACGGGCGGGCCCGTGCCGCGGCCGACGCCATTGGACTTCCGTAAGGGGCAGCCCACCCAGTCTTTGTACGGGGCGGCCTCTTAAGGGCCGCTCCCCATCCTCCCTGTACAAACTTCTTTAAAAAAATTCCCGCGCCTTCCCGCGAGGGGAACACGAGTAAATGCAGAGCATTGGGGCCTCAGTACTGGTTGAAGGCAGTGTTGCTTCCATCGCTTCTTCCGTGAAGCTGGAATAGCACACACGAGTAAACGTGGGGGCGAGCGTCAACCAAGGAAGGAAGGAGCAACGCAGTGACTGAAGCACGAGCGACCGCTAGACGCTTTATATTTGCAGCTCGCGCAGTAGAGGGAGAGCAGTACGGAGGGGAGAGCGCGCATGCGCAAGCAGCGCGCGCCCTTCCACGCCCCACCGCGCTGCTATCACGCACCTGTTACGCCGAGACCGCGACGGAGCGAACGGGCTGACTACGACGCATGCGCGCGCCAGCTGCTGTTGAGAGAGAGGAGGTAAGGAGGAGAGGCGCACCTGCTGCGGACGCGGAGCTGTTGACACCGTCCGACGCAGGAAGAGGCGAGCCTAAGAAAGGCTCTGCATTTAAAATGTTTTTCAGTCTGCTGTGGTAGACTCAGCCATCTATATTTGATATCTGCACGTTATGCGTTGCTGTGGACGCGACGGTCGTTAGATCGCACTGCACGCGGGAGAAGCCGCGCTCAGATTTTATTGGGCGGAATTTAATCAAATTGCAGTATCTCGTGCATCTCAGAGAAGCACCGTTCACGAAGGTTACTTCTTAGCGCAACAATATAACCGCCCAAGTGTTAAACGACTAGCGTCGTGAATTTCAAGCCTTCGAGTTACGCAACGCAATTCCTCAGGAATTTGTCAAAATTGTTCTTGACATGCTGGCCCGTTGCGAATGGGTTTACAGTCGCGGGGAAAGCGAGCTTCACAGTCGTGGAGATTAACATATTGTTGCGACATAAGATCAATAATTTGATTATAGGAAGAATCAGTGCCCCCCCCCCCTCCAGCGCTGCCCAGATCCGACAGTTTCGTATCCCTAAACATCCCTATCTAACCTATCTCTAACTATCGTCTTCTCTTTTCCTATACTCGCAATAAAAAATAAACGATTTCACTCTCTGAAGGTGAATGAGCAGCGAAGCTGGAGTCCGGACTACACGCGGCTTCGCCGCCCCGAGGATCCACGACAAGATAGATTCAGATTGGAGAATTGCTATTTTCCATGACTACACCGCCGCCCCAAGGAACTATCAAAACACGCAAGTGCTTGGACTGCCGTTTGAGAGGAGGTGGTGCGAACGCATGCATGGCCGGCAAGGATGCATAGTGGCAAATCTATAGAGAGAAACTCATTATCTACCCAGGAGTCCATGAACCTTGTAAAGATCTAGTGATAACTAACCTACTCAAAACGCGCACGTATCAAAGTGGTGAGACAGATAAGCTTCTGGACATATTCAAACGATTTTGTATCAAGCTTACTCCCGAACATTTGCACAGGCAGAACAAAAGTTTACGAAGCCCCAGGAATAAACAGATGAGCTGCAATAATTGCCAAATTTGTTGATTACGTGTTAATGCGTAGTCACTGCCCCGTGAATTAGCACGACGAAATAAATAATTCGGAGCCTCCTAAAGTGCCTCGTCAGCCGATAGGCACCCACCTCAATGATTCGAAGGCGATGTCTGTGATCCTCTCGGCGTGCCTGGCGATGACCTCGGCGAAGTGAGCATCCACCCTGAAGCCGCCCTTTGCAAGTTGGATTGCCGGATAGAAGAGCCTGCTCCAGGGCAGCCGCTTCCCGGTGGCATTCAGCAGCGCGCCGTAACCCCGGAGCTCACCGAATACGGCCACCGCGTTGTGCCCTGTCAACAGCGAACATTCGTCAAGGACTTCATCCGCTCTCTAGACCACAAGCGCTCGTAGTTTGCTTTGTCGTGAAAAGATACGGAGCTATCGGAGCATCGTGGACCTTAGGTTGGCGTACTCACTCGTGAGTACACTCATTAGCACTCATTTGTACTCAAACTCACGAGTGAGTACGGTGGTGAGTGAGTACACACCCAGATTAAAAAGTGAGTACGATGACGACTTAGTACGAACGTAAGTGCAGTACTCGTGAGTGCAGTACTTATGAGTATGAGTACTCATGAGTACACAGTACTCATGAGTACACAGTGCTCATGAGTACACAGTGCTCATGAGTACATAGTAATTATGAGTATGAGTACTCATGAGTACAGTATTCGTGAGTACACAGTATTTATGTGTACATAGTCATCATGAGTACATAGTACTCAGTGCAATGCTCATTAGTACTGTATTTGGGAGTGCTTGCACTCGTGAGTACATGCACTGGTGAGTAGATTAGCGCAAACGTTTTGTCACGAACTCGAGTCTGGAAGCGTGTGTACGAGTCGGAAACATGTAGCAGTGTCGCTATGCCGCTTAACTCGCAAGGATGGCAAAATCAGACAACGAAAACTGCGTCTCTACTTCCCCAGTCCCTGTTTGGAGCTGTTAGCGTTTCTCGGCCGTCCCTCGCTAAGGGGCCACGGTGAAATGGAAATGAAAGAGGGGGTGACGGCCTGGCGGGCGACGCGGCCGCAGTGGCTTTGCTCCTACGGCACGTGTTGATTGCCGTAGTTATTTTTGTTTAC
Organism: Haemaphysalis longicornis; assembly: GCF_048455015.1. Classification (NCBI taxonomy): domain Eukaryota; kingdom Metazoa; phylum Arthropoda; class Arachnida; order Ixodida; family Ixodidae; genus Haemaphysalis; species Haemaphysalis longicornis. The sequence goes on from NW_027526245.1 coordinate 31,903,731, forward strand.
GTGGCCTGGGAACGCGTGGCGGCTTCGTTGCGCTTGCTCCGTTCAAGTTGTTTTAGAGGAGAGGCAGTGTAGGCTGCTAATGCCTGCACTAGGCGTACTGAAGTCACTCTTTCTCGGTCTTCAGCAGTTTCTGTAGACGCACGTCGCGCTGTGTAGTCGTTTCGTGAGCCTAACCGCTCATATAAACAGTCGACATAAATTAACGTCATTCGCGTCAGATCGACTCATGGTTTGTGACACCAAAATTGTCCGCACCATTCCGCTGTGCGCATTGAAGCGATAATTTTGCTGATGTACAGTGTTTGTCGACATTTTGAAGGCCACATACGGCGACTGTGGTCGGACCAGGCGTTCGGCCAAGCAGGGTCGTTGCCGCTGTCGGCTGGTTGCGCGGCTACCGAGAGCGAAGGGAATTTAATAATATGTATAATAATAATAATAATAATAATAATAATAATAATAATAATCAATCAATCAATCAATCAATCAACCTTTATTTTCGGTGCCCAGGAACAACCCTAGGGTCTTGGTACTGGTACACCATATACAAATCGTACATAAAAACAAACTAAAATCAAGACAACACAACACACAAAACTGTATGCATGAAAGAAACAACAAAGTAAAGATAGTTACAGTAATCTCAGAAAGCAAAACAGCAAAAAAAAAAAGAAAAGAAAAGAAAAGAAAAGAAACAGGAGACCTAGCGTTGCAAGCCATGACACTCGGACAGCGAAATGTTCAAGGCACGTGAAAAACAGGAAATACTCACTGAACATGACAGCGATAAGTTATACGCATAACACGAAGGTTTTATAACATAATGTTCGGAAGTTTCAACTTTGAAAGAAGTTCAGCATTACAAGCACTGGCACTCAAACCTACAGAAATTCAAGCAACGCAAAACCAGGAAATGTGAAAAACAAACAAAGAAGAACATGATTTGCCTAAAATAAATACAGCACATAAATTTGCAATGACTAAAGGCACTTAAGCTACAACAGTTTTCAAGTCGTTTGAGAACAAAGAAAAAGAGCTCTGAAATATATCAAGACGATCAGAATATTCATTATATGCACATTGTATTCTGCAGATGGACGAGCGTCTTCTACTTAAAGCATCTGTTCTAAAAGTTCGAAATGTTCGGAAAAGTTTGTTCGGTAAGTTGACATTGATAAGTGTAACCAAGTCGTCACACAAAATATCCCCATGAAGAAGTTTATAAAGAAAGATAATATCAGCTCGCATTCGTCGACACCGAAGGGAAGGAAGACTTTTCAGAAAAGGCACACTGCCGTTAGCGTCTTCTAGCACATGACGGAAGCGGTGCTTAAAGATAAAGAGGAACTTATTTTGAACTCTTTCGATACGGTCACTATTGGACTTGCAAGTTCCATTCCAAACAACAGAGCCGTATTCGAGAAGAGGTAGGCAGAGAGCCGAATACAACTTTAAAAAAGGAAGAGGACCTTTAAACTCTCTAGAATACCTGCAAACAGCACCCAGACATCGAAGAGAGCGACGGGTAATTTGTGTAACGTGGGAAGAGAAAGTCAGAGAAGAATCAAATAGTACTCCCAAGTCTCGAATTTCAGTCACCCTCGGCAATGCAGTGCTTGCAATTTTATAAGAGTATTGCAGCTGTTGAGTTTTTCTACTATAGGAGACAACTTTCGTTTTTGAGGGGTTCAAAATTAGGTCGTTTTTGGTGCACCAACGATGGAATGACGCAATATCAGCCTGAAGATAATTACAGTCATGAATATTGCGCACTTCTCTAAAGATTTTCATATCATCAGCATACAACAAAAAAGAAGAATTTTGAATTACAGAAGCAACATCGTTAATGAAAATGGAGAAAAGAAGGGGACCCAGAACAGATCCCTGGGGTACACCACTTGTTGCTTTGTACCTAAATGAAGTTTGACCGTTAACACTTACATAGCAATATCGCTGCTGGAGATAGCAACGTATAAGACCCACCAAAGAAGCATGGACATCTAACAGAATGAGCTTGGCAAGCAATAACGAGTGGTTGACTACATCAAAGGCCTTGCTCATGTCACAGTAGACCACATCAAGCTGGCTTCTACCAACGATTGCTGGGACAGCCTGCTCCATGAAGCACGCGAGGTTTGTGGAAGTTGAACGACCACGCATAAAGCCATGTTGATTAGGAATGAGGACGTGTTTAAGTGAGAAAGACAACACCATATGAAGAGATAACTCGAATAGTTTAGAGGCAGAACAAAGGAGCGAGACTGGCCTATAGTTTATGGCGTCAGTTTTTGGGCCTGACTTGAATACAGGGAATACGCAAGAGATTTTCCATGAGCGAGGGAACGTGCCAGACCGGAGACAGTTATTAAACATTGAAGTGAACACTGGAACGAATATGTTTGCATACGTTTTTAGAATGGCGCCAGGAATACCATCTGGTCCACAAGAAAGCGAGGGCTTTAGCCGCTTGATACTGGTCCGCACGATGTTCTCATCCAGTTGGAAACAACCAGAGTTACCGCCCTGGTGACAAGGGGCGCTACTGTTATCACTGCCACCGCTAATTCCAAAAAAAGAAGAAAACTGACGAGCAAAGCAGTCGGCCACCTCCGCAACCTCATTGCCGTTGGAGTCTAGTAAACGAATAGATTCTTTAGTTTTACTAGATCTTGAATGAATGTACTTCCAGAAGGCTCCCGGTTGATAGGTTGCTTTAGCTTCTACTGATGCCAGGTACGAAGCATGATCACGCTTGTGCAACATTTTGCATAAGGCACGTAGGCGCCGAAACTCCTGAGTGAACTGGTTCGCACCAGAGCGCTTCATCTTTCTATGCGCACGTTCTTTGAGTTTAAGGGCATCCCGCAATTCAGAAGAAAACCAGTGTGGGAATTTGAACTTCTTTGGTAAATATTGCGGGATGTATTTCTTCATACCCAAAAGTACAATCTCAGTAAAACGGTCAACTTGTTCATTGACATCAGGTTCGTCAATGACTGTCGACCAAGGGACAGCAGAAAAGTAATCATACAGCCCAACGTAATCTCCCCGGGCGAAAGCGTAGCGAGGTTGCGTGTTGCAGGAACTTACGGAATGGTGGAGCATTGTGGGAAGGGAACAGGAAATAGAAAGAGGAGGATGAAATCTGTCAGGTCTAACTAAAGGACAATCAGAGTGTGACACACTAACATCATCAAAATTCGAAAAACACAGGTCCAAAATGTTTCCACTGCAGTTTTCTATGTGATTATGCTGTGCCATGGAAGTGAAAGACGAAAAATCTAGTAATCTATTACCCTTCTGTTCAATGTGGTGGTTATGGTGGGAACAGGATAGATGGCTCCACTGAACGCCAGGAGCGTTAAAGTCTCCAAGAAGGAGGACCTTGCGGTTGCATTGAGTAATAAGCTCTTGTTCAATGGAGGAAACTAACTGATTGAATGCGTCAGGAGCTACATCAGGGGGAATGTAAAAAACCCCAACAAGAAGTTTTTCAGTTTTAGAGATAAGAATTTCAACCCATACAGACTCATCTGCATTCTGAATATCACTACAAAGCACACTCGGGAGAGATTTGTCGACGGCAAGAAGGACCCCACCCCCTTTTTGTTTGCTTCCCGTCAAGGCACGATCACTACGATATACATGGTAATTTTGAGGGAAATAATCACTGGACAGAATATCAGGGCACAACCAAGTTTCAGAGATAGCTATTAACGGAAAACACGAAGCCAGAACATTACCAAAGAAGTCAGTTGCCTTGGTACGAAGACCGCGCACATTCTGATAAAACACATCCAAAGTACTAGTCATCATTGCTTTTCTTACGGGATGCGCTCAGAGCTGTGAAGCATGCCTTCGCGAAACATGCCTCGAAACTCCTTAAAGAGGCAGTCTTTCGGCCAAACAGCGGGGTCATTCAAACGCTCGAAAAACTCTTCACTGACAGATATATAAAAGGATGCGTACGTGTCAAACTTCGTCTTCAGTCGTCGGCAGCTCAAGGACGAGACACCTAAAGTTGACAGATGGGCATTAAGGCTAGCAGAGGTGGTGGATGGGGAAAGCTTTGAGACGAACATAGCTTTGGGGCGCTTCGGCTGCGGAACGACTACGAGTCCACATGTGTCCGATGCACCTACACATGCCTGGCTTCGGCGCTTCTTCTCAATAGTAGGAGGGTTACGATCAAGCACAGACACAGATTGCAGCGGGGAAAGTGGGGACGGAGTGGGAGGCAGTGTCGGAAAAGCCGAAGACACCGACTGCAGCGGAGCCGACGTAGCCGACGGCGACACTTCTTTGTAGACAACTTGCGTGAAAGAAGGCTTTTCCGAGCTGCGACGTACTTCATCCTGCAAGGCAGGGGGGCGACGAAGCAATTCGGCACGCAAGGAGCACACCTCCGCACGCAGGGAACTAACCACTTTCGCATAATGGGCGCGGTCTCCCTCCCTCTCTTGACGGAGACGGTCAAGAGAGGGAATAAGAGGGAATAATAATAATAATAATAATAATAATAATAATAATAATAATAATAATAATAATAGTCAATCAATCAATCAATCAATCAATCATGTTTATTTACGTGCCCAGGAACAGCCAGAGGCCTGAGTGCTGGCGCACGGATAGTTACATGAAAACAAAATACAAGAAACATATTGGAAGAAACAAACAAGCGACAAGACACACACAAATTGAAGTAGCGAAAATTACAGAAATAAAGCACAGGCGGAGCCTGGGTACAGGTAAAAAAGAAAAAGAAGATGCCTTTGTGGCTCAGCTTATTGTAATGAATACACAACAAGCAGAGAACAAAGTTTAACAGTAAGACGACAAAAACAATGACAAGAGTATAGAGACAAATGATAAGACAAGCATGATAAGTAAACAGTTTCAAAAACAGGCAACTATATTGGTTAAACAGAACCACAGAGAAACCAAATTTCAGCAATAAAAAAAAGAAAAACGAACGACAGAGATATCATAGATGTTTAACATACTGTGTTCAACAGCGCAGTACGGTAAATTGTAAAGGAGCTTTGAAAGATGTCAAGTCGTTCAGAGAAGCGGTTGTAGCAATTCTGTATTCTGCGCACAGGAGAATGATTGGAGTTGCGCGCAGCGGTCAAGAAAGGGCGATGCGACCTGGTGGGCCTCTGTGGAACACTAAACTCTAAACAGTTAAGCAGGTCTGCACAAGAAAGGTCACCCTGAACAATTTTGTGAAGAAATGTAAGGTCTGCACGCATACGTCTGCAGGTCAACGAAGGAATGGAAGGAACTATGGGTAAATCAGAATCAGGACCCGGACTGTGATTGTGATGACGGTGCTTAAATATGGATAAAAACTTCTTCTGCACACGTTCTATTAATTCACTACTAGATTTGGAGATGCCGTTCCAGGCAACAGAAGCATATTCTAACTGGGGGATACATATTGCATTGTATAGCATTAGAGCTGGATCTGGAGAAGAGAATTCAATCCGACACACATTTCCAAGACTTCGGAGCGCTCACCGGGTGATGAGCCTAATATGAGAAGAAAAAGAGAGGGTACTGTCGAAAAGAACCCCGAGGTCCCTAATCTCCTCAACCCTTTGCAAAGGAGCTCCCGCTATACTGTAGGAAAACAGTAGACGATGGGTTTTCCGGCTGTACGTGACAACCTTTGTTTTAGCTGGATTTAAAATTAGACAGTTTTTGCTGCACCAGACCGATAATTCCGACACATCCCTCTGCAAGGCACAGCAGTCCTGAAAACTGCTAATGTGCCTAAATAGTTTGACATCATCAGCATAGAGAAGAAATTAAGATTTTGTTAATACTGTTGACACATCATTGATAAAGATAGAAAACAATAGTGGACCCAGCACAGAACCCTGAGGTACACCACCAGTTGCAGTGTAAACACTAGACCTTTTGAAGTTTACATCTACGTAAAAGGACCGGTCAAGGAGATAGTTGGACAACAAGGCAACAAGGCTTGCATCAACACCGGATATAGTAAGCTTGTTAATTAATAATTTATGGTTCACTACATCAAACGCCTTACTGAGGTCAAAATAAATAACATCCAACTGGCCGTTTTCACAAACTGCAGCCGAAGCCTGAGTCATGAAGCTTGCAAGATTTGTAACCGTCGATCGACCCGAGAAAAAGCCGTGCTGATTTGGTATCAGAACGTTCTTGACGCAGGCAGCAAGAACGTTGTGCAGAGCTGACTCAAACAGTTTTGAGGCGACACAAAGGAGTGAGATTGGGCGATAGTTGGTAACGGCTGACTTATCACCAGACTTAAATATTGGAAAAATTCGAGCAATCTTCCATGCACGAGGAAATTTGCTGAAAAGGAAACAGTTATTATAAATGGAAGTTAAGACAGGCACAAAAATGTTGCCGTAAGCCTTCATGAGGGCTGCTGGAATTCCGTCTGCACCACAGGAAAATGACGGTTTCATCCGTTTAAGGCTATCATTGACAAGTTTTTCATCGAACATAAGTATACTAAAATTAGACATATTATTAAACGATAGGCGTTCGTCGTGACCATCTGGCAGTTGAAAGACAGAATGAAAGTACTGAGCAAAGCTCGTGGCGACATCCTCAACCTGTTCCCCATCGGAATTAAGCAGGCTAATGTGTTCTTTAGACGCCTTAGAACGGCCGCGTACATACCTCCAGAAGTCAGCCGGTTTCTGAGACGCAGAAGCCTCTAACGACTCTATATAGAGCTGGTGGTCACGCCGGTAGAGGCTTTTACAAAGTGAGCGATACCGACTAAACTCCGCTTTCCACTTGTCAAGCACAGAACGCTTGGCCTTTTTGTGGGCGCTGTCCTTAAGTTTAAGCGAACTTCGAAGTTCTTTAGAGAACCAGTGGGGAAATTTGGAATGAACAGGTTTATAACAAGGGATGTACTTTTCCATGCCACTCCTGACAATTTCGGTAAAACGTCGAACCTGTTCGTCAACATCATTGACATCAAAAACACTAGACCATTCAGCAGATGAATAAAAGTGATAGAGCCCAACATAATCTCCCCACTTGAAAGCATATCGCGGGACTGCACAATCGTCAACACCACCATAGCAATGCTGGGCAGCGACAGAGATAGAGACAATAAGAGGGGGGTGAAACTTGTCGGGGCGTACAAGAGATATTTCGGAGGCACACACTTGTACGCTTTTCAAGTTCGAGAAGCACACATCTAGGACATTACCACAGAAGTTTTCTATGTGGCAGAACTGCTGCAAGGAGGTGAATGATTGAAAATCTAATAACATGGTGCATTTCTGCGCTGCATAATGGTTTTTATGCTAAAATGAAAGACTGTTCCAGTGAATACCTGGGGTGTTGAAGTCCCCAAGTATAATTAGCTTATGGTTCGAGTGCGCATTGGAAACATTTTCAATAGATGTGAGCTTTAGATTATATTCAGCAGGTAAAATATCCGGGGTTATATAGAATGCACCGATGAGCAGCTTCTCGCCCCTCTTGAGGCCTACCTCAAGCCAGACTGATTCCTCAGTCTCGAGAATAATAATAATAATAATATAATAATAATAATAATAATAATAATAATAATAATAATATATGTTTATTGCAATATACAAGGCACATTTGCGGGCTTGCCGAAGCCACAGAAGGCTTGAAGGGCAGTGCCCGGCAGTTGGCGGCACCGAGGCCAATCGCTTCGCCGGTACGGACACAAAAAAGAGAAGAAAAGAGAAGAAAATAATAATAATAAAAAATGTGGTGAGTGATGAGCAAATAGTTACTAGAAAAAGTTTAACCAGACATTTCTTAATTAATTTTCGGCTACTGAGGGAGAAAACATCCTCTGGTAAATGATTCATTGTATGCGGGACATAAAAAGCGCGAATACGTTCCCCATACCTAGTTCGTGTCCTAGGCAAAACGAAACGATTGCGTTGACGAAGGTCCCTCACAGGAATGTACGGGACACAGTACTCTTTCGTCCAAACATATTTCAGAACTACTGTTTGTGTATACAAACTAAGAATTTTGGCATCTGAGACCATGAGAAAATACAGACATTGCCATCAATATTTGTACCATACAACATCGATTTCAATACCAGTTTCAATAAACTTCGCTCTGTCTTTCGCTCTGTCTTTCGTAGTGTGGCTCGCACGAAAAGTACTGCGCGACGTGCCTGCGCTGCAGCGAAGTGCCTGCCCTGAGAAGCCGGCCGAGTGCTGCCATTATCGCCGCACTACGAAAGCCAGAGCCTAATTCCCCTCGCTCTCCTTAGCCGCGCAACCAGCCGACAGCGGGCCCCACAGCTCCCCTGCTTGGACGCACCGCCTGCTCCGGCCACCGTCGCCGTGGCCTGCAAAATTTTGACAAAGACTGTACGTGCTTCAATCTGGTTTTATTAGGCTCCCGTTTTGAAACATTTTTCTCAGGTTCGCTAGGACTATAGCCGTAAGCAGTTTCATTTACAAGTGAACATATAGCAAAACTGTGCAGGCACGGCGGTGAAAGATTCCCTTGCAATGGAAGCAACATATCCGAGTACACCTAAGGTCATTTGGAGATGTCACATCGGACAACATAATGGCAGCTGAATGCGTGCGACGCCTTGTTATGCTTCGCATTGTCGAAGAGCTCTGGCATCTTGCAGCTGGGGCCCTATTCTCGACTGCACAAATTGCCGGCATTTCGCCCATGTTTTTTTGCGTAAGCACGACGTATACAATCAGTGACGTGCTGCACCTATAGCTATGACGACATGCAGTGTAATTTGACGAGTCACTCATAAAGATCGCTACCAAGTTATCAAATATTGTGCAAGAAAGATTTAAAAACACTTGGCATGTACTATAAAAATTAAGACGGTAGCTGAGGCTGACAAGAAAAACACATTTCTGGAGGTCAAATTTGGAGCCAACACCGCAAGGCGATCGAGTAACGTTGATCCAAAAGCGAGCTAAAGGCGGATGTCGAGCTAAAGAACATCACACATTTTTTTTTACCGTATCTATTTATTCCCTTCAATCGCTTTTATTAACATAGCTGGGATCTCTGCTTCAATGCAAGCTTTGTTGCGTTATCACCTTCCCTGCCTCCACCGCCGCCACGCCATCGTCTGCTGCTATGTTAGAAGTTTATGGCGTGATCACAGAAAAAGACGGCCGCGACCATCGCTTCTATGACACATAAGAGCAGCGAAGCGCTACGCCTGAAAACCGCGGAGCGCACCGATGTCGCCGATTCACTCATTCGTCAAGCTGGACTGCAATCAGCGCTGTAATGAACTAAATAGTCACTTTTCATTGTTATTTTTCTCTTGAGTTCGATCATGTGACCCAACAGCTTACTAGGGCAAGCATTGGGTTCTCTTTGTCATGGAGAGGCTTGTACTGCCCTCTTATGTTGCGGTTACGCCAAACAAATTATTGTTATTTCATTGCCACACATAAAAGCAAAATACTGCATGTTATTTGTATGTTCCATGATCGCTGACTTGGAAGCAGTTGAAACTATAATTGGTTTCGGTAGGAAACACGCTTTGAACAGCGCGCATGCGAAACTGCGCCTGCTGCAAATTGCCGCACATTTCGCGGCGCCGTAAGCCGGGGCAATATTGTGCCCTATTTTGCTTGTATTTTGCGACATAAACAGCCGCTATTTTCAAGCTGTTACGTAGCATTACGTCACTTTTACGCAGGCTGAAGTTGCCAATGCATGACGTAATCGTTCCCGCCAACTGTTTAAATTACGTCACGCGTCACGCCTTCTCAGCCAATCACAGAGGGGGTGTGTATTACAAGCAGTATTGTTGTTGAATAGCAAAGACAGGCTTACGTTGTCAAGTCCGCTGCATTTAGTCTGGTTTTTCATTGCCGGCCAAGAATTATGCGCCTTTAGTAACGAGAAATAAGGCAAACTTTAGAACTGGTGTCCGTAAACGACATGAAACGTCAAAATGACGACAGCACACACAACCGCTTTGTCAACCGGAAGCACGTGACCAAAATTGAAAGCCAATCAGAAAAGACTTCCGGAAAATTGCCTGAATTGCCGGCAATTTGTGCAGTCGAGAATAGGGCCCCTGGAGGGTCATTTTGCTTTCGAATGGCTTTCACCTGTCTCCCGCGCATGCGCCGCTTCTCCTTCATGCCACCGTGTAATGAGGAAGCTGACGGTGACGGTGAATTTCGGTGGTTCTTCTTCCTCTACCTTCACCTGCTGTTTACTGGATGGGCGACCACCCTTCGCTAGCAACTGCTGCCGAGTTTAAGCTCGCACTGTGGAAGGCCAAGTGAAGGGGCCGTTTTTGTATGATGAACTCCAACAACAGACGCCGGGTTTTTCGCGTCTTGGAACGTCTCGTAAAATATGTGGCTTGCACATAACGACACCATCGCACTTTTTGATCGATCGCTGTCCGCTGCATCAGCGCTGCTCGAGATAAGAGCTGCAGATAGCCACTGCGCAACCGACACGGCAACTATAGTGACTTTAGTGCAAGCTATTACGCCTCCGAGAAATCTGCAAACATCGTTTTCGAGTAAACAAAGCACGGCATAGCAGTTGTACAGTGCTGTAACGGCTGCCAAGCACCGGCATCAACTGGGTTCACTGCGGCCCTCGACTTCGAAAGATACGCGCTCCACAGGGTTGCAAGGTCCTCAGAGTAAAAAGGCGCCGGAAATTTGTCGAGAGGAGCCAGAAATGTCGCCACCTGTAGCTGAAAGTTTTGTTAGTCGCGAAAACAACCGCCATTTTTGGCAAGTGTATTGCTTGGTGGTTTCCAAAGAGAAAAATCCAACAATTCTCGTAAAATCAGCACAATCGATCAACATTTCATTCATTTCAATGGTAAGGGAAAGCAGTGCGTCTTGATCATCTATTTCGAAAATGAAGACATCGTGAACAAATCGAAGTTGACCAGAACAAAGTAAATGTCACGCCTGCATAAAGAGATAACTTGCTAGCCAATAAAGAACCAACCGCGCAAGTAAACTATCTTTTATTGCTCCAATCCGACCTAAGGGGACTGGAGGGTTGTCTATGGCGGCATTTAAAGTCGGCACTGACTCTGCAGGAACAATCGAACAAAACATCGAACATCACTGTGAAACCAATCAGCTACCTTGTGTCACTGATAAATATCGTTGTTCAGTTTTTCCACCATATCTCGCGGCACTTGAAATTCTGCACGAGTGGAACCTCTCATGCGCAGTGCAAACTTTATTTATGAGGATTGCAACAAGCAGCTCGTGGCCCATTCTATTTCTCAAGTCCGTCTTCGTCAATGTGACGGCCCAAAATATAAGTTCCGCTTCAGCATATCACAAGGGCAAGACCAGCAGATTCATTGCAGCTGCAGCGATGTCCTGCATGGGATTTGAACCCGACGGATCCTTAAATTTGTCCACCATGGTCCAGAACTCAATGGCGGGTATGTCCGCATTGACGCTTCCTACTTGTCGCAGGTATCTGACTTGTTCTTCGATGCGGCGCTCCGAGAAAGAAAATAGGCTATTTGGTAGCGTTTTGAGTCCCTGCTAGCATGCGGTCCTAGAATCGATTGTTTGCTTATCGCTATCAATTTGAGGACTAGTGTCGTTGAGCTCGGAAGGCGTTTCTGCAAGTCGCACGAGCATGCTTTAATGAAAGCGGAGCACCGTCTTCGGGGCTGAGGCGCATTCCTTGGAGATGCTCTAGAAAACTGCTTCCCAATCAGCGTCGTGTATGCCAAGAAAAATAGACTCCATGTCCTTCGTGCCCAGTGTCAAGAGGCTGGAGTCGTCGTGGTGTCGCAAAACGCATGGCTTCACTGTTCGGCACAGGAGGCGCTTGAAACGTTTTTACAATTCTTCGAAAATTCCTAGTGAATCGACATCGTCCCCTTGGAAAAGCTTGTTTATCCTTCTCATTTCAACAAGTATCGGTTCGAGAAACAAAATATACGCACGGTTTCTCTCATCAGCGTACATTTCCTTTAGAAGGTGGGCGGCGTAGGTTTGAGATGCACATTCAGATCTCAAAGGCCGTGCTGATCCACCGTCGCTTGAGCTGGCTTCATGCGGCAGAAGTGCTCGCAGGAGTTGAAAACCAATTATGTACGTCAGGGTGGGAGGCCACGTTTTGAAGTTTTTGTATATTAAGCATCATTGTCAAAAGTAGACACAAACTCGCCATGGCGCCCGTCACAATTTTCGGGCGCCAGGAGCCGCTAAAAGGAGCCAATATGGCGAGAAATCGCCAAACCTGGCAACCCTGGCACACCACGCCCTCCTGCACCCTTCCCCGTCCCCACACACAAGCACTGTTGAGACTGGGCCATCTCAGCTCAGTCACCACTGTTGCGACGTTGCCCTGCTCAGTCCGCTATCGACGCGGCGCAGAGCAGAGTGATACAATTGTCAAGCCGACGGTGACTTGAAGCTGCATTTATATACAATATATACAACGGTAGCACGACCGTTACATGGCTCGCACAAAGGCGATAGCACTTCTCATCTCAGTGCCTCCGATGAGATTCTGCCGCTCCGGCGCTGTTTCCGGGCTGGTTTTATACTCCCGAGGCACCCGGGGTTCCTTTGCAGCCGCGAGAATTTCGAATCCCCCCAATCAGGACTATCACCGGCAGCAGTTTGAAGCCCGCGAATGGAGGCGAAACAGTTGCGTCAGCCGAGCCGCCCCGACAAGGAAAGGAAAGGCGACTCAGTGCGCCTTCTCCTGGCGGGTCTCGCTGCGTGTCTGCCGCGGGCCGCTCGTCCCAGGCATGGTTCGGCCCAGGCGTTGCGAAGGGAAAAGGGGAGTAGACTTGGCGGCGCCGTTTTCCGCCAAGTTGCGGTGCTTCTGAAGAGGGCGGTTTGACCGAGGCGCGAATAGGCCACGCCGTCGGCGCGCCAACAGGTGCAGCGAATTTGTGTCGCGCGCTCTGGCCAACACACACAAGCATACAAAAATGAGTGGTTAAAGTCAGACACGTGTGGGTTTTGCTGGGGTGTTCTGCTCGCCGGGCTTGTTTTATCGTAAATTACCGGCTGCGTCGGCGCGGTCACACGAATGTTACCTTTACAGCGCAATACACACACAAGTACGAGTAAGGGACATAAGCAGCGCTGACTTCCAACTGATAGTTCATTGACATGGGAAAAACCATTTATACATGCAAGATATGGTGACACTACAACATAAAAGTAGATAAAGAGGATATTGTTACCCGTTGGTGTCGTGAATGACGACGACGAGGGACGTTTTTGTGCTCGGGAAGGAAGACGAGGATCACGTCAGATTCCGGCTTGCTGTGCTAGCTACAGTAAGTACTGGAATAGTGTGAATACATTGTGCTCCCTCTTTTATCCTCGTAACATCTTTTGGTGGAGTGTGCGGACTCGTTCCCCTCCGGCGCCCCTGCTCTGCATCGCCTCTCCTTGGACACAAGGTCCAGTTAGGGTTCCAAGTTCTACAAACCATTACGGAGATACGCAGTGGGCGCACGTATTCTGTGACAACCATGCAGCAAGGCACTCAAACATCCTCGCCAATGGCTCTTCCTCCCATCGTCATCTCCCAACCGCGTTACCCCGGTAAGTTCTGCGGCACCGGTAACATCGCTGAAGATGTATGAACTCGCCAGCCTCCACAACAGGTTGGACCAGACGATCATGTTAGCCAATGTGAATTGTTACTTAAAAGAGCCCGCACCTGTCTGGTACGAGACCAACGATGAGACCATCACAAGCTGGGACCAGTTCAAAGAGGAGCTTAGGAAATTGTTCGGCCAGTCTACGGGTCGCCAAATTGCTGCAAAAAACGGACTTGCTACCCGAGCCCAGTCTGCGACGGAACCTTACGTGTCGCACATACTAGGCGTGCTGGCTTTATGTCAGAAGGTTGATCGCAACATGCCCGAGTCAGAAAAAGTCGGCCACGTGCTCAAGGGCATTGCCGACGACGCTTTCTATTTGCTTGTCTTTAAGAACTTTACAACTGTGGATGCAATGATTGCTGAATGCCGACGCTTCGAGGCGGCAAAAAGCCGCCGGATCGGTCAGCACCTCGCCCGGCTGCCGAATACTGCCGCGACATCGACGTGCGAGGACCAGCCCCTACGACATCCCGAAGCACCCCCGTCTCCGGCATTAACACGACTTATCCGCCGGGAGGTCGAAGCCATGTCCCCTGCTACTTTGCCACCGTATCTGCCTGGACCTGACGCCGCTGCTGTCTCCCTCATTCAGACCGTCGTCCGTCAAGAAATGGACAACTTGGGCGCCCGGTCTATTTGAGCTTTTCACCATGCCGGCAACTGCCATCCTTGCCCCGACCAACCTGTCAGGCGTCAGTATTCGTTTCCTCGTGCTCGCAACCCCGCAGAATGGCGCACACCTGACGACCGACCAATCTGCTTCCGCTGCCGCGGCGTCGGACATGTCTCCCGCTACTGTCGCAACCGCTGGTCCTCACCTCCACGCACTGGTTTTCCGACTTATCGCCCTATGGGAACTCCCTCTCATCGATCTCCGTCCTACCAGGCGCAAGACAACTTCCCCTCCGGTGCCTCCACGTCCCGATCAAGCCGCTCCCCTTCCCCTCACCGCCGCCAGTCCCCTTCGCCGCAAGCTCGCCGCTCGCCTTCTGCCGTCTATAACAGCCCCCCCATCGTCGCAAAACTAAATGGTGCAGTGATGAGAGGTAGCGCTGCATGGACGACCCCGCCCTCAAATCCTCTGTCCACTGAACCTGCCCGGCCCAATCTTATCAATGTACAAGTCGATGACGTCCCGGTTCAAGCATTAGTTGACACAGGCGCGCACATATCTGTCATGAGTGCAAGACTTCGAAATGAACTTAAAAAAGTTATGACGCCTACTCCACCTCGCATGGTGCGTGTCGCCGATGGACGAGTCCCTACTATACTCCGAATGTGCACTGCACGCGTAACAATAGACGACCGTCCCATTTCCGTTTTGTTCCATGTGCTGCCGCAATGTCCCCATGACCTCATACTGGGCCTGGACTTTTTGGGGGAACACTCTGCCCTCATTGACTGTGCCTCGGGTTTCATGCGCAAGCAGCTACAACGGTCGACGACATGCCCTCCCGCCTCCGCTCCACGAAATTCGTTAGGTTATCGCCACAAGCTGCCACATGCGTCCCTTTGTCGCCTTGCCCCCCAGTTGAAGATGGGGATTACATCATCTCGCCTATCGCGGACATTTTGCTCTCACGTGACGTGGCCCTCCCTCATACCGTTGTTACAGTTCAAAACAACCAAATCTGCATCCCTGTTCTCAATTTCGGCCACATTCCCCAAATCCTCCCAATTGGAATGTCTCTTGCAACTCTTTCTCCATTGACACGCTCAGATATCTTCAGTTTGTCTGCGTCCGCATGCCCGTCATCTTCACATGCTCCACACCCTTCTGTGTCTTCTGACGACCCTTTTGACCAGATGATCGCCGCAGATCTCCCGTCTGCACAAGCGGAGGACCTTCACCGCGTGTTGACCCGTTATCGTGACATTTTCGATTTCGGCAACCGACCCTTAGGCCAGACCACTCTAGTGAGGCACCGCATTAACACCGGCGACGCAACCCCTATCCGTCGACGCCCATACCGTGTGTCTGTAAGCAAACGCCGTTATTCAACAGGAAATTGACAAAATGCTCGCTAAGGACATTATCGAGCCCTCGTTTAGCCCATGGGCGTCGCCAGTCGTGTTAGTGAAGACAAAAGACAACACCACCTGGAGATTTTGTGTGGATTATCGGCACCTGAAAAAGATAAACAAAAAAGACGTATACCCGTTGCCCCCCATCGATGATGCCCTCGAATCCCTTCACGGTGCTGAATATTTCTCATCGATCGACCTGCGTTCAGGATATTTACAAATTACTGTGGACGATATAGACCGAGAGAAAACCGCTTTTATCACGCCAGACGGACTTTACCAGTTTAAAGTCATGCCTTTCGGGTTATGCAATGCGCCAGCAACCTTCGAGCGCATGATGGACTCGCTCCTTATGGCCTTAAGTGGCATACGTGCTTGTGCTATCTAGATGACGTTATCGTTTTTTCACCAACCTTCGAAAGCCATCTTCAGCGCCTCTCCGCAGTTCTCGAGATATTTCGTTCCGCCGGCCTTCAACTTAACGCATCAAAGTGCCATTTCGGACGGCGACAGCTTACCATTCTTGGTCATCCCGTTGATGCCACTGGCATTCAGCCCGACCCTGCTAAAATCCGTGCCCTGAAAGACTTTCCCCAACCTATGTATTTGACAGATGTCCGCAGCTTCGTCGGGCTGTGTTCTTACTTTCGGCGCTTCATTAAGAACTTCGCCGATGTTGCCCGACCCCTAATGGACCTCCTGAAACAGAACGTTCCCTTTTCTTGGGGACCTCTGCAAGCAGACGCTTTCTCCCATCTTGGCACATTTTGACCCTTCTGCCCCTACGGAGGTCCGCACAGATGCAAGCGGCTATGGTATCGGAGCTGTCCTCGTTCAACAGCTGGACGGTCACACCCGAGTGATTTCCTATGCAGCCGCCTTCTGTCCGCCTCGGAGCGAACTATTCAATAACTGAACGTGAATGCGTGGCCCTTGTGTGGGCCGTAGCTAAATTCCGCCCATACCTATACGGCCGAGTCTTTTCTGTGGTCACTGACCACCATGCACTTTGCTGGCTTTCGTCGTCACGAGATCCTAATGGCCGCCACGGACGTTGGGTTCTGCGCCTCCAGGAATACGTTCTCTGTTGTGCACAAATCCGGAAAATTACAATAAGACGCAGACTGTTTGTCCCGTTATCCCGTCAATCAACCCGACATCATCTGCCATGACACCGACGCAGTCGTTTTTGCAATCTCGGATTTGCACCATTTAGCCGATGAACAACGGCGCGACGACTCCTTACGGTCCCTAATCGACACTCTCTCCTCTAACCTCTCGGACCCATCGTGCCGCCTTTATCACCTACAAGACTGTACTTTATATCGACGAAATCTCTCCTGCGACGGACCTGAGCTGTTACCCGTCGTACCAAAACAACTTCGCCAAGACATACTTCAACAGTTCCACGATCATCCCACAGCTGGACATCTTGGCGTAGCTCGCACCTACGACCGTAGCAAGCGTCGCTTCTTTTGGACGGGCTTATACCGATCTGTGAAACGTTACGTTAACGCCTGTGACACCTGCCAACGCCGCAAAACACCAACTTCCCCCCCAGTTGGGCCCCTTCAACCATTGGACGTGCCGCCCGAACCATTCTTCCGAGTAGGTCTCGACCTCTTGGGGCCATTCCCTACGTCGACCGCCGGTAACAGGTGGGTTGCGGTGGCCGCTGATTATGCGACCCCGTATGCCATCATCCGTGCTCTTCCTACCAGCTGCGCCACCGACGTCGCAGACTTTCTGCTCAACGACGTCATTCTCGTCCACGGAGCCCCTAAGCAACTGCTTACTGATCGTGGCCGCTACTTCCTCTCCAAAGTGATCACTGACATTCTCCGCTCGTGCTAGACTAAACATAATTTGGCAACCGCTTACCATCCTCAAACAAATGGCTTAACGGAACGACTCAACCAAACCCTGACCAACATGCTATCTATGTACGTCTCCCCCGACCACCGTGATTGGGACGTTGCTCGGCCGTACGTACCCTTTGCGTACAATTGCTCTTGCCACCACACTGCGGGGTATTCTCCGTTTTACCTACTCTACGGTCGACACCCCAACGTGCCATTGGACACTTTGGTTCCCTCTGCGGCCAGCCCCACTGAATATGCCCGCGACGTCATCGTCAAGGCCGACGCGGCTCGTCAAATTGCACGCACTTCTCTTACGACATCCCAGGCCTCCAGCAAGCTTCGCTACGATAAGCCCCGTTCCACAGCCAGATTTCATCCAGGTACCCTTGTGCTTCTGTGGACACCTACGCCTCGTGTGGGCCTCTCCGCTAAACTCTTTCCTCGCTACTCTGGCCCTTATCGAGTCGTGCGCCAAGTCACTGACGTGACTTACGAGATATCCCCACTCCAGCCCTCGTCTGCCCATCCCCCAACAGACATTGTGCATGTAGTCCGGCTCAAGCCACATGTTTGCCCCAGCCTAACAGCTCTGTAAAGTGTGCCGGGACGGCGCCTCGTCCCGGGGGGTTATGTTACTCGTTGGTGTCGTGAATGATGACGACGACGAGGGACGTTTTTGTGCTCGGGAAGGAATACGAGGATCACGTCAGATTCCGGCTTGTTGTGCTAGCTACAGTAAATACTGGAATAGTGTGAATACATTGTGCTCCCTCTTCTATCCTCGTAACAATATCAAATGCACTACACTTATTCTGCCCGCCGTTGCCGTCCAGTGCCAACACGTGCTTCGTGTAAGTAATCTAATTCCTTTGCAGTTAGTAAGATTGAAGGAACACTGATGCAGTTTTCCCCAACCGTACAATCTCTTCTGCTTCGATTATCTCCCTTGTGGTCTGATTGCCACTCCTGCTCAGCACCGTACACTCTTCAAACTTCGGTGCTCACTTGCGATTCCGACAATGCGCTGCCAAGTGCCCTGTCAGCCCCCTTTACGATTGCTATCGTGTTCCCGCAAGCGGTCTTTTAGGCATCGGCCGCTCTGGCCTACGCAGCATTTTCCACATGAAAGAGGTATACGGTACACGATACCTTCGACACACTTCGCATGCGGATTCTGGTGCGTAGTCTGACATCCTCGAGGTTGCATGGTGGCTCCACTATTTACTCAGCTCAGGCGTAACTATTTATGTGGCGCGGAAAGTGCCACGCGAACATCTACTCGCTTCCCAATCCGTTTTAGGCCATGGGAAACCCCGTGAATGTAAGGCACCACTGTCGTTTTTTTTCTTTTTTGTTTGTCGGCTGCTTATTTTGCGCAGGGTCATGCGGCAGTCGTTTTGATTTTTCCCTCTTGTGAATGCCCTCGGACACAGAAATTAATAAATGTTCAGGATACTCAGATGCTGCCAGCCGTGCTAGCTGATCGTTGAAGCTCTCGTAAACAACGTGATGACAAGACTTTTTGAGGGCATTTGTGAGGCACATATTCACAATTTCTCTCTTAACAAGCTTTGAGTGAGCCGAGTGGTACGGCAGTAATGGCTTGTTAGTCCGCGGCTCATACTTCCAGCAGACATGGTCGTTCCTCAGATACAACCTCAAACCCAGGAACCGGAGACTGTCCCTCTGCCGGAGCTCATGCGTCATCGTCAGAGGAGCAAGGCACTTATCAAAAATAGTCCGCACACCCTGTACATGCAACTCACCCGACCTTCGTTCCTTCTCGAGGACCACCAAGAAGTCCTCTAAATATCGGAAGTCGTCTACATATCGGAGATGTTTTTCGCCGGGAAGACACACAAGGTTGATTGTCCGTTACGGGTTATCATATCAGAGAGAGGTACATGGCAGAAGACAATGGGCCTGTTCATTGAGCACAAGCTAAAACTTCTGACCATTGATGACCCGTTTCTGGTCAGGAACTCGAATTAGGTTATAGAGTATTTCTCGGCCCATCCCACCACTGCGTTCAGCATTCTCTCGGTCGATATAAAGGATTTATTTTACTCTCTGCCACACGAAAAGGTAATGTCCGCAGTTGAGTAACGCATTGACAGTTTTGGCACTGTCGAATTCCAGAATAAAATAGGAATCAGCGTTTCTGGTTGTCTCGAACTTTTGCACATGTACATCACGTCAACGTATGCCACTTTGAACGGCGATGTGTACCTGCAAAAGCAAAGTATTTGCATCAGATCATGCATCGCACCAATATTGATTGACATTTTGTTAGCCCGGTGTGATCGCGATTTGCTCTCACAAAATGTGGCCGGTGTTGTTAGAATTTTCCGATATGTAGACGACTTCTCGGTGGTCCTCGAGAAGGAAAGAAGGTCAGGTGAGTTGCATGAACAGGGTGTGCTGACTATTTTTGATGAGTGCCTTGTTCCTCTGACGATGACGCATGTGCTCCCGCAGAGAGACAGGTTCCGGGGCTTGAGGTTGTATCTGAGGAACTACCATGTCTGCTGGAAGTATGAGCCGCGCGCTAACAAGGCAATACTACCGTACCACTCGGGTCACTCAAAGCTTGTGAAGAGAGAAATTGTGAATTTGTGCCTCACAAATGCCCTCAAAAAGTCTTGTCAACACGTTGTTCACGAGAGTTTCAACGATCAGGTAGCACGGCTGGCAGCATATGGGTATCCTGAACATTTATTAATTTCTGTGTCCGAGGGCATTCACAAGAGAGCAAAATCGAAACGACTGCCACATGACCCCACGCAAAATAAGTAGTGGTGCCTTATATTCAGGGGGTTTCCCATGGCCTAGAACGGATTGGGAAGCGAGTAGACGTTCGCGTGGCACTTTCCGCGCCCCACAAATTGTTAGGCCTGTGCCGAGTTAATAGTGGAGCCACCATGCAACCTCGAGGATGCCAGACTAAGCACCAGAATCCGTATGTGAAGTGTGTCGAAGGTATCGTGTACCGTATACCTCTTTCATGTGGAAAATGCTACGTAGGCCAGAGCGGCCGATGCCTAAATGACCGCTTACGGGAACACGATAGCAATGTGAAAGGAGGGCTGACAGGGCACTTGGCAGCGCATTGTCGGAATCGCAAGTGAGCACCGAAGTTTGAAGAGTGTACAGTGGGTTGCAGGAGTGGCAATCAGACCACAAGGGAGATAATCGAAGCAGAAGAGATTGTACGGTTGGGGAAAACTGCATCAGTGTTCCTTCAATCTCACTAACTGCAAATGAATTGGCTTACTCACACGAAGCTCGTGTTGGCACTGGACGGCAACGGCGGGCAGAATAAGTGTAGTGCATTTGATAACTTCTTTATCTACTTCTATGCTGTAGTGTCACCATATCTTGCATGTATAAATGGTTTTTCCCATGTCAATAAACTATCAGTTGGAAGACAGCGCTGCGTATGTCCCTTACTCGTACTTGTGTGTGTCTTTATTGCGCTGTAAAGTTAACATGTTCAACCAACGCCGCCTGTATTAACATCGCCTGACGCGGGGCGCGCTTTTCAATGGGAAGGGTAGGGACGCTTAGTTCAGGCACTGATCCGCTATGTGGCGCGTGCCGGCGGACATCTCGCCTTACGTCACTGTTCTCGAGTCGCGAACGCTGCACCCACTTCTACGACGTGTGTCTGTCAGCTTGCCTGTTGGGCTTCAAGGGCCGTTTCGCTTACATCTTAGCCGCGACGGGGCGCTAGTTCTGTGGCGCACTGGGGATCTCGTTCAACGTGTCGCTCGCTTCATACTTGCTGCATTTTTCCAAAGATAAAGACGGAGGCGGACTGAAATAGTGTAAGGACATACTGATTGTCGGGTAGACATATAGCTAACAGAAAAACGATATTTTCGGATGGGGCAGCCAGTATTTTACTGATATTTTTCTTTCTGAAGTATTTAGAGAAGAAAAAATTGCGTGCACGTTTTTCGTTCAGGCGCTCACTTCTACGATTACTTTCCAATAATACCACGTGCTTGTAAACTTCAGAAAATGATAGGAAAGAAAAGGATAAGCAGCTGGGATCCCGCCACGCTGTCCGGGTGCTTCTACAGTACAGTCCAGAATTTTAGAAGTGCTTACCGATGCGGAGTGCGAACAGCGGGGTCAAAACAATACCTAAATGCGGAGGGGATAGAGGTGGGATGCCCCACTCAGAAAATTTCAGGGCCTGTGGTCCGAGTAGATAAGCGCGCAAAGCCGGCATCAGCCTGCGGCAGCGCAAGGGATTTTGCTTCGTGACAAACGAAGTTTTATCAGTGACAGACCAAGACAGACAGGCATGGTGAAAAACAAGAAGGCGTAGGAGCGCCGCCTCGGGAACGCTAAACAAACTTTCCACTATTTTGCATAGTTTCCGAGAAGCGGTGCTGGCTGGCGGACACGAAAGCACGCTGGAAGGCACGGAGCGGGGAAGGGTAGGAGAGAGTAACAGGAGAGCGGCTGTTTGGCCGTTTTTCGCTCACGCGTTAGGCAATGTTTATACAGGCGGCGTTGGTTGAACCAACTAGCCCAGACGTCAACCTTACTAAGTCACATGAATGGTTTTCCAGGAGCGGCGGCCAGTATGCTGTGTGAGTGATCGACCCACTTGCCATTGCCGGCAACGAAGATGTTATGCTGACGGCCCAGCGGGCGCCGCTTGGCTTGGGTGGATTCGACCGCTAAAGCTTGTTGCATGAAAAAAACGAAAACTGCGTTAATGGTTGTAGAACAAGCGCCCACTCCCCGATTTTTTTTTTTTTTGAGGAGGCAGTTGACCCACAGTGTATTTTTTTACAGGACAGGCAGCTTAGCATTGTTCAAACAGGTAATTTTCGTTTATGGGCAAATAAATGCAAGGAGGCTGCATTACATTTGTAGTTATAATACGTGAGAGTTGCATATACGTTGACTTTTCAACATTTAAGCATTGCTAGCAACTTTATATGTACTACCACATGCACACGTTCTTTAGGCAGTGAACATTTGACCTGATGCGTGATTGCACGTCGCAGCTTGAAAACATGCTGTTCCAGCCTGCATTGCTGGTGCAATCACAGGGCAGCTTTCACTGTTTAAATGCAAGAAGTTTTTCCACCTTCCTAAGCTCATCCAGCATCGTCATGATCAGACAGAAATGCTTGTGTGGTGTGACGTTATTTGTAGCTGGCATTGTTCCAACTTGTTGATTCTTACAAATATGCGTGTGATGGGGGTACAATCACGGTGCGAAAAAGAAAAAATACGGTGTGGGGTTGCCTATGTGCTCCTTCGCCATCCGGGTTTTTCGTTTCGTCAGCATTTCAACTTGCCTACCCTTGGTGGTATTGGCACGCTGAGACGTTCACCATGTGCCTCTGAGACAATGTTAAAAAAGCCATGAAGACAAAATACAAGTTTGTGTTATTCGATAAATTTCCTGTGTTATAGTGCCCCCAGCACTTGTCCGAATGCGAGCGATGCTTTATTCACTGAGAAATTAATTGAAATTAAAATTTTGATTTTCCCGCTAAATCGTGCGTTTTCGTGGTCTGCAATGACATCACAGGAAGCGACCCCTCTGCAGCCGAATGGGAAGCCTTGTTTAGCGTTAGTGAACCTAGATGGTGCCACCATACCGTGGCAAGCCGCTTTCTGATTTTGGTTTGTTTTTGACCGTATTTAAACCTGGCTTGTTTTTGTTCAGCGAGAAAATAATCGTTTCGTGAAACATAGTGCTCGCTCTACAAATATGGTCACGTGAGACACCGTTGCTTGAGTCAATCGGCCAGTGTTGTCTGAGACAACCCCAAAGCCCCGCAGTCCTGTGCAGCTAAACCAAGCATCGTGCGCGCAATACCAACAGCAGTACGCATCGGCACTTCTATGTTTACGTGTGCTTTCCTAACTTCTACTGTTTGTCCCACCATTCTTGCTGCTGTAAAAAGAATGTACCCTATATTTAAGCCCAAATAGCTCATTCGGCAAGCTTATAGGCTCTGCCTAAATCGCGTTTGCTTTTGCCGCCTTCCGTCAACTGCAGAGCTGGCTGGGATGACATAGGTTCTGTTGCGCGAAATCAGCTAGTGGGTCGCATGGCCATTCCCTTTGTTCCTAATTTGTAGCTTATTTCAGCGGAGTTTACGTTAAAAATGGTGTCAGTATGATTCTCGCAACGCAATCCTTTGAATTAACCAAACTTGTGTTTTCTCTTCATGGCTCCTTCAAAAGCCTTAACCACGTTTCGCACGTTTCTAGACCAGAGAATATGCTTGTAGAGTTGAAATCTGGAGCCACAGATTTCTACCACTTATGGATATTTAATAAGCTTAGTTTAATTTAATTTTATTTAGTTTAGTTTAGTTTATTTTAATTTAGTTTAATTTAGTTAATTCCATGTAGGGTTGCTTCTGTTCCTTCAAAGTATGGCTGAAAGCCTCACTATTTTTTAGCCTGAAAGAACGGAAGGTGCCTTTCTTGCACCTACCAAAAAAGAAATTGTGCCATGTCCGGTCAGAGCGAGTATTTCACGGCGTTATATCGCAATTTTCCGGCTTGTTTACTTCTTGATTTTCATTTTTTACAGGGCCAGGTGTTTTACATGGAGGATGTACGTTGTGAGCTACAAGAAGAATTGGCTGCCTCCTGTTTCTATCTATCCTGCACGACCTGTAAGTGGAGTTCATTACGTCTGTGAAATGCATGAAAATCTCGATTTTCAAGGCTGAGAGAACATGAAAACATGGAAAACCATTGTGGCATCCTTGTGGTACCTTAGTGATATTAAGACATAAGAACTTTGCAGAGATGGGACAAAAATAAAGAACAGATGAGGGTGATAAAGTTCCTGATGCCTTTCTTATTTTTTAGTCGAATCAGGGCTGCGTCCTTGCTCCATGAAATAATTAATAACGACTTTGTCAGCCTTGTTCACTGTGGTAGTTGCGTGGTGGCCACAGACAGTGTGTGGGGATTTTTCTTCTACCGCCTATTACAGATGAACTAGATCTTTAGACTTCTACTCAAAAGTCATATTATGGATTACATTACATGAGTGAAACAGTTTCATGCACACAGAAATAGAATTTAGGTGAATTCACTTCAATGCCCTAGATGCAATTTGTGCCTATCAGTGAAAAGGGTGTATAGCGTGCCTTTTTGCCACTTTGTTTCTTGTAGTGTAATGAGTCTCACTGGCCATCGTACCCCCCTCCCCCACCCGAACAGCTATGTACTCTAGCAAATATAACGATGGTCCTAATTGTAGAAGGGTACTCGGCAATTGAAGAAAGAGCTGTGGGGGGTTCTGGTTTGTGTATCAGATTTGTTTGGAATATTGTTATGTAGCCACGGATAATGCAGGGTTTTTGTAAAAATATAGATTATCGGAGCAAAATTGTGCTCCGCAGTGAAGATAAAAAAACACAAACCTCGAAGGAGTTAGCAAAGGGACGTGCACGGATGAGCGTTGGCGAATTGAATGCCGCAGGGCTTTTTTTGCACTCATTCATTTAGATCGCGAACATTTTAAAAAAAACGGGAAAAGCTAGGATAGGGATCGCAAAGCAACACCCTTTCCATATCAAACAAGACTGCTGGTGCAGCAGACATGGAAAAAGGGGAAAAAACGGCTCCCTTGAAAAAGGGTAAGATTGCAGGGTGTGGCCAGGTGCTTGTAACAAAACATTTTGTAAACAATTAAATGGCGTGGTTGGGGGCAATATTATGATGAATATAGTAGAAAAAACCTGCATTATTTCCCAAAGGTATGAATGTTCTGTGTGCAAACATATGCAAAACGCTTGTGTGTTTTTAACATTCGAGTGCACGTTACAGAGTAGTCAGCTCAAGTTACTCACCGCGGTAGCTTTCTTCATAGCCGACAAGCATAAACCCTGAAATTAAATTTGCTGCATTCGACCGCTTTAACCCTTTCACTGTCACTGATGTACTGGTTTTTCTTCGAATTTCCCCTCCACAGTGACACTGACATACCGGTGCGTTTTCTGTTGTGCGTTCAAAAATTGGTGCTATGGCACAAAGTTGGCGCACCTGCAGTGTTTGTGCTATCTGTCGAATCTGTCTAGTAGCTTGTATTTTCACAAAGTTCAGAGCGACCACGCCGAGCTTTCGTTGCTTGGGGGTCACTCCGTGCGCTGTACATCTGGCGGGATGAGTGACCACGTGGCACGCTTGCAATTATGGGTGCAAGTGTTGTGCCATCCACCACGGTTTTCTAAGGTTGTTTTTTATTTCTGTTCCTGTGTCTGCTACGGCGGGCCAGGTTATCCCAGTGCGCACCTCGGGTCAGCAACAACCTCGTGTTTCAGCAGCACATGAGGTGGTTGTATTAAGGTTGTATCCCCTTTTTATCTCTATCTGCCACCATGATTTCAGAAAGCACCATTTCTGCGCGTTGTGGGGCTGCTGAAAGTGCTCCCTCTATGCGTGCCATTACTTTCGGATGGCTGACCGTGAGGGGGCTTTGACTGCGGACAGGAGCGATGGTTCTTCGATTCCAAGTCGAATACGACCTGAGCTCGAATTTGCACTCTGAGAGTTTCTCATCCTAGGAAGAGGTGTGAGCTCCACAGCATCAGATTCTGATGTTGAAACGATGGCTCATCGTCCCGGAAGTGTGCACGACAAACTGAAAATATCTGGAAAGGCAATTTCTCACCGACGATCTTTCCTTTCGACGCGTTACGTTCCAGACGCTACCATAGTCAAATCACTACGTTCCTTCCCTGATATTCCGGAAACCAATCCGACACTAGGGGTGCGTCATGGCGAGAAACCCCTAACAGTGAAAAGGTTAATACCGCTGACATACCTATAAATACTCTTAATTATTGAAAAGCCCCCCACCACCCAGTCACAGATCTCGGGTGAACATGTGCACCTTCTTAACGCCCAAAGGATGAATTTATATTTGTATCTAGCAATAATTATGGAATTCACATGGGGTGTGTACACTTCCTTCTGCTTTATTTACCCATGTTCTGGTCGACCCGTCGACACGAGGAAATATAAAAAGTGAGGAGCCGACCTAGAGGTTGGCCAGTTCATGGTGATTAGACAGGATTAGGGTGGGGTAGCAGTATTACAATTAATTGAGATTAATTAGCATAGGTAAGGGCGGTAAAACAGCGTGGCTGCTGTGTTGACGTGTTATATAAAAGATTGCCGTCGTCGTTGTAGTACATCCGGCTTGCGCCTTAATGCACGTGTAAGAACATTTAAGTGACCTGTGAATCTTTTTCTTCAGTTTTTTTAACTGAATTCGCGTATTAGAGCTAGATGGAAGGTTGAATTGCCAAAAGCAACGTTTATACAAACTATACAACAGCCGTGATATACTCCAGCCTTACGGGCAGCAAGCGGAATGGCACACCACAGTAATCTACCACTGGCTGTTAATGGGGCTCTTCGATTTACATTCTCGGACTCACCGCGGATAGCCCGCGGGTAGTCCGAGGATTCCCCGAATCCATAGGGATACATGGGAAAATCGAATGCCTGATTGCTCCTCGGGGAGTCCGCGGTGAGCCCGAGACTGTAAATCGAAGAGCCCCAATGTTGACACGTGTAATATATGCGGTTTTAAGTAGAGCGAGCGGGAAGTTTCTGTACTTCCTAACTTTAATTCTAAGGATGGGTAAGTACTTCCATCTCCCAGCGACACTTTCCCCGCCAACTTGAGCGTATAAACAAGACCTCGGTTTTAGAAGCCGCCTACGTCAAAGCTGCTCTGCTTCGGAATAATTTGGTGTGCAGGTGTTCGACAGCGCTGCCGATCAAACCGAAAGGCTTCGTGAAAAGCTTTGACATCGGGGCAGAGCACGTTGCGTTTGGCAGCAATGGAATTGTTTGCTGTTTCACGCCTTCATTTTAATCTTACCATCGTGGTTTGGATATAAGCCCAACTCTTCGGAAGGGAAAGCTGACACAGCACAGTTGAGGTCGCTGTGAAAATCACTGAGGTCGGCCCGCATAGCGCCTTGAGCTGTGGATACACCAATGTGACGGCAAGAACTGGTGACTTCGAACAACATAATGCCACTCGCGGCACAGGCAAAGTGCCACCTTGTATTGAACTCCTGGTGAATTCCAACCGCTACAACCTCTCTCGAGTGCGGCAAGCAAGTGTGCCAATGATCTCAAACGATGTTTACAAAGTCTAGCCTTTTAATTGCTTTTTCTGATTGATTTATTTAGAGTTTGACGCGCCGAAGCAACGCAGGCGATAAGGCTCGCCGTAGTGGAAGTACGCGGATTAATTTTGACCACCTGGGGATCTTTAACGTGCACCGAAATCTCGTACACACGGGCGTTTTTGCTTTTTGCCTCCATCAGAATTGCTTTTTCCCCAACGACGCATGCGGCATGCGAGAAGGAAACTAGAGCCAGCCTGATGCATCATTGAAAAATCTCCGGCCGTTACGCTAAAAATTAAACTCAGTAACCAAGGCCCCGAGGGCTCTCAGGAACCAGTGAGTAAGACTAATTCCATTCTCGCGTACATTGCGGAGGCAACCTGTATTGAAGAACTCATACTCTCGAAGGAACACGTCTGATTTATTTGGTCTAATTGTTGCCAATCCTCCAAAGAAGGTACCCCGAAACAGTTCATCTCGACAAACTGACAGAAACCTATCATGCTCCGAAATTAAGGTACAAGAACCAAATCTGAATTATTAAACTTGAACTTAAAAAATACTCACACAAGATATTGGCAAACTCGTCGGAGCTCAGTGATAGCTCTTGCGTTCATGCCGTTACACGCGCTCACACATCACAGGGAGAAGACCTTCGCGCACGTTGCGTCAGCTGGGTGCAAGGCTTAGTTTCCCCTTCGTCTGATAGAACAGTTTATACATTAACAAACCGCTGACCTGGCCAAAGAAATAACACGGTGCTCCCCAAACTCGCACTGTTTCTGCTACGACTTAAAGGAGCCATGAAGAGAAAAGACAACTGCATTTAATTCGAAAGAACTAGGATTCAGTATCCCACTCAGCTCCATTACAGCCACAAAAGATGTTTTTTTAACGAAAGAAAGCAAGGAATATTTAAAAACTTTCAAATTTTGCGCCACAGTGACGTGTTATGAGCACAAATGACGTCATACGGGCCAACATTAAAACATAATTTTCAGTGCGTTAACTGCACGTTATCATTCAAGTGATGTGGTCAAATGGAACTAGAGGCCCCATTACAAGCGTCCAGTCATGGGTCCTCGCGACACGTGAGTTAGGCGGCCGCTAATGGCACAAACAAGGTTCTGTGACGTCATTGAAAAGTTGGGGGAAATTAGCTAGGGGGTCGCGACTGCTTCACACGCTTTCTTTAATATCTCCGTTATTTGTTCGAAGATTGCGATGATATTGGTATCACTGTTACTGTGACTAAGCAGTTTTTTTAATAAACCCAACTTGTATTTCGTCTTCATGGTTCCTTTAATTAAGGGCAAAACACACTTGCGGAGAGCGACGCGTCTGCGCACGCCATTCCCGCTCTGGAAACCGTTCCGCCCACCGTGAGGAACGCGCTCGAAGGCTACAAAACGGCTTTTGGAGGGGTGGGGGACTCTCGTGCGGAAATGGGTCGCCCTTCGCAAGTGCTTTTGCCCCTTCGTTGCACTAACTGCAGGAATACTTTCTCTAACCTCAAAGTCGTGTCTGGCCCAAACGCATACCCCCTCTACTCCCTTCAAATATCCCGATGATTATGGGGTGAAGGTGATGATGTGGGAAAGTTTTATTTTTAATCGCCTGACAGGAAAAGTAATTTTGCCTGCGCAATTTTTCGTCCTATTTGTAAGGTCATAACCAAATGCCATTTATGTTTTCGTGGCTGGAGAAACAGAACTTTTTGCTAGCTCGCAAATGCTTCATTTACTCAGCAATGGGTTTTCTATCTGCTAGAAACACCATGGGCCCGTTCCGCTCGCTGAAAAGGCTGGCGGAAAGACGAGCCCAGGCCCGGCTCCGCGCTGCGACTCACCAAGGAGTGAACCGTTGACATCCTGGTCAAACATGTCGAATCTGGCTTTCTGCGGTGCCACCACCCTTGCTATGATTGCCTTGGCAGCCTTGTCTCGCCTGCAAGCAGCAGGAGCAAGTGTTGAGCAGTATACTCGAGAGCCACGTCGAAATCAACGACTGCTGCCCACAAGATGCTGTAATCTCAAACGTTGAAGGATCACCCGTTCGCAGAGCACTACCCGAATAATCAGGCATGGCTAGCATGCGATGCTGAGCCACAAACACGCACTATGTAGTCGTCTAGACTGAACAAAATAGTCAAGGACTCGCAAAAGCTGCGCTAGTTATTTACTGAGTACATTTCACTGGCAAAAAAAGAGGAGGCCGTAGAAGGGCGCGCACAATACGCTTTCTATAGCGAGACACAGTATAGCAAGCGTCCAGTGTGCTTCGTTCCTAGTCATCATCTTTCGCTAGCACAATATACTGACCAAAATATGTGTGAAAGTGTCGATGATGCAAATACAGCTGTTTCGCCTGCATGGTTTGTCGTTGAGTTTACATTCCCTCTTCTTTTTATGCGAATATTTCTGCATACGTTGTTACGCTCTACATTTTCAAACTGTTTTCTTATTAATTGTTATAATGTATCGACATCAATTTTGCACATTTTGTTGTGGCGGCGCTTGCCGCCTTCTGGCACTTGCAGGCCTTTCCTTGCTACAAAGCAATTATCACAAGTGCTAAGGGCTGCTCCAGACATTTTCAGAGTTCGTTCGGTGTGCCGCATGATATCTGCGTGTAACCGGGTAAGTTACAACCTACTCTAAGCAAAAATTACCAGCAAGTCAAGTCGAGATCACCGGCCAAGTGGAGAAGGGCACTATCCCGGAACGACACCAAAATTCAAGATGGCGGAGACAACAATCCCCGCCAGAAAAAAAGGATAATGCTGATCCACCTAACATTTCGCCAAAGAATGTTAGTCATCACTCTAAAAACCACTGAAACTCTTCTGAGGCAGTCCAGAAGAAACGTTCGCAGCATTTTTCTTGCAGTCCGCCCGGGTCTCGTGGGGCGCTGGCTCCAACATCTGCCAGTCCACAATGCAGGCCGTTCTTCCTCCGAGTGAAACAGTGCGTTGATTATACCACAGCCCCTGTCACAGAACCGTGTCACAGTATCCTTGGGTACAGCGACCCACGCCTCGGCCACAGAATCGAGCATATGCTGCCGCCAAAAGAAACCGACACCGCCACAAGAAAAACGAGAAATGGCGCGTAGAGATCGGGCTATCGGCTGCTAACCAGGATTGGATTGGATTTCATTATAGACCGGACGGGGCACGCCAGTGTTGCCTGCGTGCGGTGGATTTCAGGGCGCAGAGTCGAGATGGAGGGGGGCGCTTTACCAGAACGACGCCGAAATTTGAAATTTGCAGTGGATTAGGGGGAGAGGTCAGAGTTTTACGGTTGATTTAGGCTGTCGACCGGAAGCCAGGCGTAGCCTTCTAGCAAGCGTACGTAGTGCTCCGGCGTCCCCAATTACCCCAGTTCTTCCATATTGTATCTTAATTATTTTATTATTTTATTCAGGCTCTTTTAGGTATTTTCCTCCGTCCATCTTGTCTCTTCGCTAGTGTATTCATCACTGACTTCCGCAACCTGATAGGCTACCAGTTATTCCCAATTCGCTCAGTGAGTTACTTCTACCCGCGCAGCCCACTTTTTTTCTTTCTGTACTGCTGGCTTTCCACCTCTTGAACCAAGTATAACGCCTACAAAGTGCACATTTAAATGGGACTGCGCTAGAAAGATTCGCAATG
This sequence comes from Haemaphysalis longicornis, assembly GCF_048455015.1. Lineage (NCBI taxonomy): Eukaryota > Metazoa > Arthropoda > Arachnida > Ixodida > Ixodidae > Haemaphysalis > Haemaphysalis longicornis. The sequence continues at coordinate 31,935,057 of NW_027526245.1, forward strand.
AGGGCACCCCTATTCCTTTAATCAAGCTGTACTTGGCACCTGGCAGAAAAATGCGTGCTGTGAATTTTTATACCCGGTACTAATACACGGACGCTGAGCGCAAGGAAGTGTCGCCAAGCCTGCTGCATTCAGAAGCGCATGGTGCGGCGATAAAAATTCCTACCCCCACTACAGTTGAGTTACGAGCTTTGGATGCCCATACTGTGTGGCTTTCTCATGCGAAAGTTATCTAGGACTTCTTCGGTGCTATGTCGCATCTTTCGTCGCTTTCCATCACCTTTGTGCTCTGATTGCTGCATTTTTTTGTTTGTCGCGTTTAGCCCTTGCTGGTGTACTTGCGCGGTCGACCACGCTTCGCTGTCATAGAAACTGGTGGTACATTTCCCTAGAAGCAGTGTTCTTCACGAAGTACGGCGAGAATTACTTCGATAGGCATACTAGGGACACTGCGCCGCTGTTCCCACGGAATCTAACGTTTTTGGCCGCTATTTGGTGCAACCATTATCGCCGCGTGTTGTCACGGGCACCCTGTCCTTTTCACTGATTCTCTGCTCCGTTTCCTGCGCAATGCAGCACGCCCTAGGCATGCCTTTAGTCAGCCAGAAACGGCAGCAGCTGTAGCACAGGTTTACAGCGCTCGTTAGCACCACAGAGTCCCGGGTTCGACTCCCTGCCATACCTAAATGTACCGAATTCCCAATTCAAAGCGATTGAATAACACTGTTTATTAAAATCCCCAGAAAAAGTTCCACGTCCGAGCATAATTTGTCTTTTTACGCTGTATGCCATCAGCTGTCTTTCGTACCTCCGTATGATCAACGCTTATTCCGGACTGACGTGTAATGGGGCGATTAATGCTTTTAAAAGGACACTGAAGTGAATTTGCCAAGCTCCTGTTTTTGCTTGCACTGCGTATACCGGCATAAATAAACACACATCTCATGGCTTTTCCGGTCGATGAGGCGGTATTTATTTTATAAAGCCTGAAAGATGAAAAAAGAAGAATTTTTAAGAAGAATGAAAATATACCATACGTGGTTTCCTGCGGCCGCACCAACTAACTGCAGCGACGTCAATACAAGGTCCTACGTGACTGAACGATTCCCTAGATTAGAATTCAAAACAGTCTAGGTTTCGGTTCTTTGAAACAACATGCTTGGCATCCGACGTTATTGTTGGCTGGGCATTCTCGATATCGCCGTAATAGGCATACCGCGCTTCCACCAGGTTTCCGGCTGTGAAATGGCTCAGATAAGCCTACCAGCACGGCTTGGAATCGCAACAATCACTAGCCGAGGCGTACGCAGTGGATGAACGCCCTCCACGTCACCTCAGACCCCCAAATGTGATGCCCCTTTCCCCACCATTGGAGCTTGCCTGGCTCGTGCCTCTATCGTAAGAGGCGATTCCGCAACAGGCCAAGGGTCGGCGAATTCCGGACTGCACCCGCAAGCAGTCGGTGCTTATGGTAACTCCACGCCAACGAGAACTCGCCAGTGCGTCAGTGTCAGTCTGCACGCTTTCTACGAACTCGCTCGTGGAGCAATGAACGTTGCAGCACAAAAATGGTGAATTTCGTGTAGGAAATATTAAAAACAAATAAATCACCTTAAAAAACATGCACTATCGGGTATTTGAACTTCCTAATTGCCAAACAATATACCTGTTGCTCCAGAAATATGAATTATTTAGTGTATAGCCAGTTTACATTTTGATTTAGTTTATACATTTCAACCAGCTTAGAAGAGTATTTCTAGAATCGTGCTCGTGCAGTAGCATCTCCTCCTGTATTTTTACAATGCCAAACGCATCAGCCCGGATCGGCCAACCGAGCCCTCTCCTTCTACTCCAGCCACTCTCCCCCAATCTGTAGCCTTCCCAGCGCTTTAGTCACGTGACCGGTTCATCCCGGCGCGACGCGTGGTGGAAAGCGGCAACGTTGACAAAACGTGCTCCGCCGCGAGCCTGAATTTTCTGACGCTGGCGGGGGCGCCCTCTCCTTCGGTGATCTCAAACATAGGTTGCCTTGCCAACCAGGCACAAGCCACTCTCGAAGTTAGTTACGGTTGCGTGATCCCGGTTGAGCTCGGGGCCCCACGTTGCGAAATCTAGGCACTGCAGGCGTACCAGTCACTCCCATTGGGAAGCACGCGATGCGTTTGGCATTATAAAATACAGGAGGCGATGACAGTAGGCGTCCCCCAAATTCAAACAATATGTCATGTCTAGCGACTGCATTCCTTAGCCTCAAAAGCGTTCGCAGATGTGTGGTCGCGCTGCTGACTGCTGTGCTTGTTAACCCAGGGCAAAAGTCGCTTCCCGAACCTTTTTTTTACGCGGTAAGATAAAAGTTTCGGTTGATTTTAATTCCTTGATGCCTGGATTCACTTCGTTGACTCTTCCATCGCCTTCAAACGGCCTTAGATATTTCTACTGGCGTACCAGTAAGCGAAGCGTGGCTTGTGCGCTTGTGTAGAGCGACTTAGACTTAAAACTTGATACCGCCTACAAACTAACCAACGAAATGAACATTCTTTAATATACATTCTTTCAACAAGCTGCCGCCTTTACCAGGCCGGCCTCGCCCCACAGCAATCCTTACCCATGCTACGCTGCCTGCCTCCGGACCTAGAAGTGACCATTGTCTGGACTCCTGGCCATGCCGACCTGGTTGGGAATGAAGCGGCTCATGCGGCAGCCCGCGATCTGCACTGCCGGGCACTCGCAACCTCAAAGATTGATTCCACCTTCTGTTCTTAACCTGCAGACACACACGAAGAATATACCCCCCCCACGAGTCCCAACACACCACGCCGCCCTTTGCCGCGGCCTGCAAACTGAAACCTTCTTTAGGCGCCCCATCCTACACCACATCTCGCCTTCCCTTTTCCCCTGCAACTACCCGTACTGTCACACACCTCTCACCACATACCACCTTGTTTTCTCTTGTCCTCACCACCCCAACCCCATCCCATCCCCCAACCCTGAGCAGTGGGAGGCCGAGCTGACAAGCTCAGCATCAGAGCGAGAGCAAGCCCTGGTGCAACGCGCTCTGGACGCAGCTGGGACTCGCGGCCTCCTGGACTTAGGAGGCTGAGCACATCCTCGTGTGCACAATGAAAGTTTATCCCTCCTCCTACCCCATTTCTTTGATGCCCTGTGGCAACATAGAGCAATAAAAAAGTGCAAAATACTATATTAAGCATTTTCTTCAAATGCATTGTACACTTCGTAAAGGTAAAAAAATTCCAGCTGAATAATATTGAATTTAACGCTTATCAAGAATCAGGAATGGCAACCTGTTTAGATGGTCCTCAGACTGATCTGAAACATATTACTCGCATATAGCAGAACGCTTTGCTCATGTGCCTGATAATGGTGGCTATTTCCGAACATAGATTCGCTTGTATAGCACCGGGTCTTAAGAGTTCATGTGCCTGTCTACACTGTTGCCACGCACAAGCAATCCACCGTCAATTGGCGTCATCTTTAATGAACAGTCTTCCCGCTTACAATCGGCAAGTTCATATTTTTTTCACTGCACAGTGCATTGAGATCCTCCCCGGTTACCGTTGGAAGAATGAATAGGTGATTACAGTACCGTAGATAAATACAGCAAACTTTCCGACAGATATTCAGAAACAAATTTTTAGAGACACGTGTGTCATTTTACACGTGCTACAGTACTAGGCATATATTAAAAAATGTGCGCGCGGAGAAGTAAGGGGCTGAATGTTGGACATCGCTGTAACCTTGCAACCAGAAGCCCACACTCAACGTCTCAGGCTTAAGTTTCCCGCCGACCTCACTCACACAGAAGACCTCAGCTCATCTTTGCCTTACCTTACCTCATCTCATCTCGCCGCATCTTTGCCGCGTGTGAGAAGATTAAGGTTATAAGAAGGAATTTTTTCAGCTGTATTTGTTGTATGTACGCAATATATGATACAGACTCGACGTTATTCAGAGCGGTGCAGAACAGCTCTCCCTTGCGTTCTGTTTGGCTGGGGACTTTTATTTATTTATTTATTTATTTATTTATTTATTTATTTATTTATTTATTTACTTATTTATTTATTTATTTATTTATTTATTTATTTATTTATTTATTTATTTTAACATACTGCAGCCCCTGTGGGTATATAGCAGGAGTGGGGAGAATGTACAACGTTTCTGTGCATGCGTGGGTGTACAGCAGTCGTACATAAAAACAAAGTGAACAAAAAAGTAAACACATGGTCGAGCAACAATAAACAAGGTATGCGTATTTATACCACATTTTCACGCATGTTTTATACATCATAGAGTAAGTACCCCGCGCACTTGCACGGGGACATCGACGAGCACACACAAAAATATTGTTCGCGGAAAAAGCCTAAATTTAAATGTGTCAGTGCGTGGGCGGTAAGGGGAAGCATTCAAGCGATGATTGCTTCTTGTAGTTGAAGGCTTAGCTAGTGTTACATAGCATATTACAAGCGACACGAAGAGTGAATGATGCGGTGGAAAAAATTGACTGTTGGAAATGCGGTTGTAATTGGAATTGAGTGTTGGAATGCGGTGGAAAGAATTGGTGGAAAAAATTGACTGAAAAAATTGACGGTGGAAAAAATTAACTGCGCTTGTGGTGTCTTCAGTGTGTTCACGTCCTCGTTAATTTGCGCGCAGTTGGATTTTTAAGATCCGTCATCACTCACGTTTATGTCCACTAAGTGGACGCTCGAAGCAAGCAGTACTTGTGACTGCCCAAATCTAACTATTTCGGAGCGCTTTCAAAGTGCAGTGCAGCCTGGGTAAACCTTCCCGCAGATTTATTTCTCCTTTCCGCTCAGTGGTGGCCCGAGGAAATCGCGCTTATTTGTCTCGTCTTCTAGAACCAGGCTTAACTCCTTTCCTTCTTACACCGGGTACACAAGCGGTTAGGCTGGCGATAGCGTGGATGACAAGTTACTACACAGTTCCTAAAATGCGTTTGATTGTAAGGGAGAAATGAATGACGACGGACTTTCCGTAAATTCTCCACACTACAGCCGTATACCAAACTAATCTGAGCAAAGTCACAACATTTGAACAGTCATGTAGGTGGTGACAGTGACTTGCTTCTTGTGGTCAATTGCGGCTGTTTCTTTTCTCATTTTTCAAACCAGGTATCTGCGTACTCTCGACGTAGTTCTGCAATGCTATAAGTCAAGACCCATCACCAAGTGTCCCTAGAGCAGTGCCGCAGCAGTTAATCGTTCACGGGGTGGCAAGGAGCCATCCTGGCATTTTTTACGGTGGCCTAAAGACACGCTCGTGAACAAGCGCATATGAAAATTTCATAACTCGGCAGCACTACGTTGGGCACATACCTGGAATAATAGACCGCAAAGAACCCGCCGCCAAGACCGCAACGGTAGGGTAGGTTGACGCAGGTGCACAGCATTGTGGCCACAGCCGCTTCCCCAATTGTTCCTTTCTCGTCGAATATACCCCTGCAGCAACGGACCGTTCATTGTAGCAAGCATAAGCGCGACCAAATATCCCTTCACGCCGTATTTAAAAAAAAAAAAAGTTCACGTATCTCCCCGAAGTGAGTCATGACGAATGGGGGCAGCACTGGGGATCGTTCTTACCGTAAATCACTCGTGGTATCGCCCACTCGCGCAAGTAAATGAGTGACAACGCGTGTGTACAGTATATACAATTCCAATCCAATCTAATCCGATACAATTAAATTTACTCCATTCCAATCCATCTCTAACCTTTTCTGAATCTCTCTCTCTCTCTAACCTTTTGTGAACCTTTTATTTTGTTCTTGTTAACCTTTTGTGAACCTTTTGTTCACAGGTGTTTCGCTTTACACGGTGCTGTGCGTCTCTCTTTCTTTCTCTCCCTCCCTCTCTCTTTCTCTGTCTCTAACCTTTTTTCCGCGAATGAGCGTTGACAGTTACGGTTTTTTTGCTTTTTTTGCCGCGCTTTGCGACCTTTTATGCGGTCTGACATACACATATTCGGTTTATACTGATGTGCGCACGGACGCCAACGGACGGACACTGCGAGGTCCTAAGGTGCTTCGCACCTAAAAATTAAACCCAGTCGCACCCAGTGTGAAACCTGCTGAAACGGCGAAGCCGTGGTTTAAACCGCTCGCCCGAAAACGGTGGCGCCGTCGCCGCACAATTCCACGGTACGCGCGAAGGAATCGGCGGCAAAACGGCAGCGGCGGCGGGAGGCGCCCTCTCCTCTCCCTCCGCTGGCGGGAGGGAGAGGAGAGACCACTGCGCCCTCTATTAGCGGCTCAATGCACCAGTTTCAGCGAGGCCTCCTGTGTGACGGCCGACCTACAGCAGACTTAACAAACAGCTATAACAGCTATAACAGCTACGCTGTAAAAAGCTTTGCATGACGCATCTTGTTCGAATATTTATACTGAGTAAACTATTCCTGCTTTAAGCGCGATACTTCGCTAGTCCACTGATGAAGCTACGCGCTTGGGCAAGTTAGGGATGCATTCCTTGGTACACCGCGGTAATGCACGCGGACATAGAGTAGTGTACTGCGTCTCGTGTCCTTTTCTGTGCCGGCGTCATTCTACACACAGCGCCTAAGAAGTATCCTTATGCGGTTCTTTTAATGCTTGTGAACTATTTGAAGAGTACAGCATAGCACCAACCGATGAAATGCCCTCTATTTGCACAAAAATCCCTATTCCGCGAAGCTAGCTCGTTTCGGGGTTGCAGAGGTGAAAAAAGAAATAACTGTATGAAGAAAATGAAAAAAGAACAAGAAGAAGTAAAAACTTAGAGCCTTTCCGCTACTGTGAGTGTGAAAGACCAGCAAAGCTGTATTGGTAGATACCTATATCGAGTTCTGTGTGGTGGCTTACTACATATTGAATAAACACACATGCGCAAAATTTTCTTCCGCTCAAATATTTCTTAATTATTTCTCACATACTTCGTTTCTCGACAGTATCCATAAAACAAGAGACGATATTTTTCTGTAACGAAGTTTCCTCCGTAGACAGCCACGAATTGACAGCCCATGTAAATTTTGTTAAGTTCACTTTGAGCCAACCAATTGTGAAGACAAAATAAATGAAATTCGGCGTAAGGATAGAGTAGCCTTAACGGCACGTTTTGCTATATTTTTTTAGATATCTGCGCGAGATTGAGAGCTAGCGAGAAATTTACACCAGCGAAGGAGCAGGCGCGTCGGATTCATTGTGGGCGGGACAGGATAGGCGCACACAATTTTGGTGGGAACTTTCGTCGCTTTTCAACACAACTGCACTGTAATATATTTTCACGTTATGCATTTTAATTAGCCTAGCAGTTTGCCCTAAATTTATTTCCGTGCGTCATCTGCCATACGTTGTATTGGACGAAAACCATTCGCCACTTTAGTGGTGTTTTGCATTTAAAAATCAATTGAATGAACATGAACAAAAATTTTCCAAGGTGATTTCAAACAGCACTCCCTCCGGTTGCTGTCTTAAAGGCGGGAAAACATTCTTCGGGGCACTTTGTTCCGCTTCTATGCTGGCGAATGCATGTGATGAATATCAGTGTTCTTTGCAACCACATTCTATTTTTGCCTATTCGTTTTTTCGACCAACACGAATTCAATGACGTTATAAGATCCCCATTCTCCAAAAACCCACGTTGCTGTTGTCGCAATTGCCCGGCATATAGTAAGTAAAAAAATTCACTCATCTCCAAGAAGTTAATCATGATGAGTGGGCGAAGCACTGGGGATTGTTCTTCCGGTAAATCTCCCGTGAGAGCGGTTACTGCTACTAAAACGATTTCAAATTCAATCCAACCCCATTTAATCCAATCCAATCCATTTAAATCCAACCCAATCTAAATCCAATCCAACTATCCTCGCGCATGCGCTGCACGGCTTTCCAGGAGCACCCCGTGCTTTTTGTGAACCTTTTATTTTGCTCTTGTTAACCTTTTGTGAACGTTTTGTTCATGGATGTTTCGATTCACAAGGTGTTGTGCCGTGAGCACGGACGCCGGACGCCGGACGGACAAGCCTCGGCTTTAAGGTGCTTCGCCGCTAAATTACATTGAAGTTCGTGTTAGAGTTGAACCCGTGCCCCAGAGTAAGCGCCCAAATGATTGTTACCACGGTGGCGCTACTTTAGAACACTACGAGCGGTTTAACCAAAGTCAGTCGCGTCATAGAGTTTCTCAATATTACCTAGAGCGGAAAGTGTCGCTGCGATCGCACGCCGACATGGGAATTGTGGGTAGTGTGCGAATTGGATTGCCAGCAAGTGGCTAGTACAGAGGGCTATGGATTAGGCTTCTCGGCTCGGAAGTGCTTGTTAGTTCTGTTTTCGGTATGCTTTTCCGTTTTCGAGATGTCACTTTCTGGCATTCAATGGCTATCACAGATATGTCTAAATAACAGCGTGATTAGCACTTAACGCATGTGCTCGCGTTAGCGGCGAGTTTCTTAAGATGAAGGGGTGACCACATGCAGTGACGGCGACATGCGACGCCGAAAACGTAACTCAAAAGGTACAACAGCAGAGTGCACTGGGTGACAGCGACAAGCGAAAAAAAAAATTAATACACTGCTGCCAATGTCCTCTGTCGTCGTCGCTCGTCGCTACAGTTCACTGTATCGCCGCTGCCGCTCGCTTGTGGGCTGCTTCTGGCCAGCAAAAAGCGAGCGAGGGTCCCAGCGGCCTGTTATATACCGCATCATACCGCTCGCCGCCACCGCCCGCACTACAGCCACAAAATAAGCTACGCTAGCCCACACTATCCGTTTTCTGCACACGTTCAGTTACGATTTTCGCATCGCTCGGCGCCGCCGCTGCGTTTACTTACTCCTTGAAGCATGCACTGCCTTGGCCAGGCGCAATGAGGCAACATACATAGCTACTCGACAAGCCAGTATTTATTTGCGATTTAACGCATTCATGAAATTTCATAATGCTTTCGCGCGTGCTTGAAGACTTACTTGCGGTAATAGGCTTCCCCTCTAGGTTATTTATATCTGCTTGGACAAAACAAATCAATACGACGCGATTACATCATTCTTGCATCTCTATGTTGCATCTGCATCGCCTGCCAAGGCGCGTAGCATACGATAATAATACTGTATTGAGAGGAAGCAAGAACACAGTTTAAGGCAATCTAAATAATTTTTTTCAGCTTAATATTACAAGAAACCAAATAAAACCTCATCCAGTTTGGAGTATGTAATAATTTAAAAATATATCCGGGAACGCGCGCTGTATATGGCGGCGTGAGCCATATGCAGGACTCTTGTTCTGTTTTTCTTTCTAACCCTCAAATTCAGTTCTTAATTTAAGCACTGGAACACAGCATTTTATACAAACTAAAATTTGTTAACAACGGCACTTTTGGCAGCAATTTTTAAAACAAAAACTCAATTTGCGTAGCCACAAAGTCGTTGCCGGCCATGCCACGCCGAACTTCCGGCCGAACTACACACTATGGCGGCACTCATGGAGGCGTAGGGCGCCTTCGCCGAATCACGTCAATCACGTTGACGCTAGCGCCAGATTCCACTCTAGGTGAGTTAGTGAAAAACTCTCTGAGTCGCGTGACGAGTGAACGCGATGGCACTCGCGCAGAACAGCCCCGCAGAACTCTGATTGAGGAGAATCTGTGGCGCCACCTGCACACGCGTGTTGGATACCAGGCTGGGTCAGGCGTGGCCTCCGCGATTCGCTGCCGGCGGCGCGCCGTTGCAACGGCGCGCCGCCGGCAGCAAATCGCGGAGGCCACGGGTCAGGTAACTTCATGCAACAGACTGACCTCACTGACGTCGCCGTAGCCGGTGAAACAATCGTGGGAATGGGCCAACGTGGTTCCTGGGAGCTGTCTGCGCGCGTTCACACTGTCGCCTTAGTTTATGCTGCTATGTCGTTCTTAACATTATTTCGCGAACGCCGCATTCGCACATATAGAAACAGTCGTCACGAGGTGTGGTTCGGCGAGAGCGTGTCAACCCGAACGACGCGCGAAGAGTGCCACCACGCAAGCGGACCCTTTTTACCTGGGAACGTCCTCGCACAGCTTGGAGGTTGTGACGGCAGCCCAGCCATCGAAGGCGCGCATCTTGGCGGGCGACACGAAACGCGGGTTGCGCTTAGGGGCCATGATCTGCGAAAGGAGGAGGGACCACTCAGAGCTACACGTTGATACATGGCAGACTGGTATTTACAGACCTATATTTACAGTACTTATTGACAAGTTGGTTAATATTTTTCCGGCCGGTGCCGTGCTGCCTATTATGCCTCGTACGTCGACTGTGTACAAAGGCGCACGTGCTTTAAACGTGCCACTATTAGAAACATTCACAACTGATTGCCTATCCTAAGCACAGGTGCTGCACAAACCCACAAAACGAAGCGCCCCAGTCCGGATGATTGCGGAGGGGTGCAGACCCAAAAGCGATGGCGCCCTCGGGTGAGCTCAGCGCAGGGAATGCCGAAGGCGCTCGTTGTGTCCCACTGTGTGCCACATGTCGCCACACGCAGAATAATTGCCCGGCTGAGTAGTTCTCAGCGGAGGAGACGGACTCGTCATGGTATGGACGACGAAGCAAGGAGTGGTCCGAACTAATTGGCGGTGGAAAAAAATAGGGACTTCCGGCCGTTTATGGGTGAAGTATGGTACGATGGAGGCCCGAAAAGGAAAATATGGTCATTGCATAAGCGCGTTCACATGGATGCGACAGTTGCGTATCGCATCTAATTTGCCGCATTGCGATACCGCATCGCATGTAAGCAGGACAATTCACTTGGTGGACGCGTCACATCCGATGCGCACCCGCCGCGGTGGCTCAGTGGCTAAGGCGTTGCGCTGCTGAGCAAGAGGTCGCGGGTTCGATTCCCGGCCGCGGCGGCCGCTTTTCTGATGGAGGCGAAAAGCAAAAACGCCCGTGTGTGCGAGATTTCGGCGCACGTTAAAGATCCCCAAGTGGTCAAAATTAATCCGGAGCCCTCCACTACGGCGCGCCTCATCGCCTACGTTGCGTCGGCGCGTTAAACACTACAATCAATCAATCACATCCGATGCGCTAAACAGCGCCGATCGAGAACGCAAACGCTGTTTTCCGAACGCATGTAGCGGCAGTCGTATCGCATTTGCAGAACTGAGGAATTGTGGAAAGGCACCCGCCACACCTCCCGCGAGTGCTTCTCGAACTACCCGGCCAGTTTTGAGCGCGCGGCATCCGGAATACGGAAGAAAAAATATGGCATCCACTTCCCGTGTTCCCGCCTCGGCGCGCGCGACATTTTCCTGCCTATCAGGCAGCTTCAGAATAGGGTATTCAACGCAGAAATTTGGGCTAGTTAGTGATACGACTTCGTCATGGTAAAAGTCGCACTAGACGGGTACACAAGAAAAGACAGCGACACGGGACGAGCGCTCGTCCCGTGTCACTGTCTTTTCTTGTGTACCCGTCCCGTGTCACTGTCTTTTCTTGTGTGCCCGTCTAGCGCGCCTTTTACCATGTCGAAGAATAGGGTAGCCCGGCGTTGGGGGCCCCCAAGAAGTTAGGACAACGTAAACGCAATGCGCTCGCGCGGCGAGTTTTAGAAGAGGGGCTTCGCCAACAGCCCGCAACCGGCTCGCGTTCCTCAGTCCGGCTCGGGTGTTGGGAACCTTAGGCTTAGCGTCGTAGAGGATATTTGATCGCTGCTATCTTCACAACTGCGAAGGACAATGCCTAACACAACTTTTTGCCACACTATCGTCCCCTTTCTGGCATGTGGAACTTTATTTTCGCAATAATTGCCATCTCAGTGATCGGTAACAGACATCTGCCGTGGGCCGTTTTGATTCTTCCGCGCAAGTAGCACCATCCTTCGGCCGATCGCCGCACCACGCACCGCGGTGCCGGGTCGGGCCGTCGAACCTCCGTGGGCGGTCAGCGTAGGCTTAGCATCGTGGCAGATACCTGATCGCCACTTTTAAAATCACCGCTTATAACAATCCCTAGCACAATTTCACGACACTAACATGTACTTTCTCGCATGTGGTTCTTCTTTTTAGCGATCAGATTGATTTGGAAGAGCGCCGACGAGCTGTTGCTACCGTGGTCTGCGACAGTTCCAGCTGCTTAGTGTGCCGTGCAAGGCCGGCGTCTGCAGCGGCCATTACCACCAAGGGCAGAAACGCTCCACGATTTCCTGCTTTATCCACTGTTTGCGAACGACGCACGGAATCTACAAGTTTAGCTAAGCGATCATCGTAGTTGATCGGGTGGATCAGGAAACGAGCCCCGGCTTTCACTTCATCGGTGGTCACGTGCCGTGTCACTGGCTGCGAGGCGACGCGAGAGAGAGAGAGATAAAAATTTTTATTGACACCACCGGCCTAAGAGGCCGCCATGGCTGCCCGAAGGGCCGCCACCACGGCTTGTGCTCGGGGGACCAGTGGGCGCTGGGAATCTTCGTCCGAGTGGCCCAGGGCCTCCGTTCAGGAACGCAGCTTCTCCTGGGGCCAGATTTCGGGCGTCCGCTATTTCCCAAAAGTAGCATCAGCGCTAAACGCAAACCGAAACCCCATGGACGGCTTAGGTTCCGCGCATCGCAGTACGGCTACCCAACCCACTTGGGGCACCCACAGCGTTGGGGCCCCCTATTCTAGAACTATCTGGCGCCTATAGCGCGAGCTGTCTTGCGCTACCCCATGAGGCGCGAGGGCGCACGGGAACTGTTTTCTTAGTTTTTAGTTTTAGATGCGACGCTGAGGAGCATCTCTTGCCGGCGGCCCTGTCCTGCGTGCGTCCGTCGTCCGCGTCCGCACAGCTGCGTCTCTCCTCCGCTCGCCTCCTCTCCTCTCTCCGATAGCGAACGCTCTCTCCCAACATCTACGGTCGCGCTGCGCGCGGCTGCGCATTGTGCGCATGTGCAGTACTCTCTCTCTCTCCGCGGTCTCCTCTCCTTCGGGCGCGCTGCGCATAGAAGCGGAGTGCCGCGCTCCGGCCGGTCTCTCAGTCGACGGTCGTCCGCGCTTGTTCTCTTGCCGTACCCGACGGTTGCTTGATGCGACGCCAATGGAACCCCCTTCAGCGTCGCATCACACCAGGGTTCCCACGAGGGGAGGTGGGCGTAATTTTTTTTTGCGAGTTCCACTCGCAAGCGTGGACGACGCCGGGCGCACCTCGCGAGGCGCGTACTCACGTGCGCGGTCAACGGCGGAGTAAGACCCAGGTTTTCTGATGACGCGCACACATTACTGCTATCAACAACAGCTCGGCTGTTGAAATGAAACGGAGGTTTTTCCACAGAAGCAACAGAATATAGTCGAACTACACCGTTACCCAACATTCTCGCGTTAACGAACTTCGCGATAGACGCCGAAACGGGCACAAGCAATTTGTCCGCTATCGGAAACCGGTGACGCTGAAAATGCGATCCGACAACTCTAAGGTATGACACATGGAGGCCCTAGTCTCCAATGCACATGCATGTAAACGCAAAGTCAGAGCGAATTTTCCATATTTGACGAACCAATGCGATTCGATATCGCCGCATTCACGTAAACACGCTTCATGTGTAAGCAGAAACTCGTGCAAGCGGCGGTGGCAAACGATAGGGGCTCCTCCAAGGTACTCAAGAAAGCGATGGGTATTTGGCGAAACGTGTGGCTTAGTTGGGCGAATGTCATGAGTGAGCAGAGGGCCTTTGTGAGTGAGGCCCACAGCAAAGTGCGCCTCTCTTCCGGGCGTCTCCTGTTCATTCTTCTATCTTCACGTTTCTGTCGAGTCCGAGAGGGTGTTCTTGGTGTGGGATAATTGCAGGGTCTCAGCTTGCGCGCACTGCGTGTCCCCTTCTGAAAACGGTGCAGGATACCGTCATTTTCACATCCGTGATTATGTAGATTGGTTCGGCGGTATTTTTCCCTAACCTAGAAAACTGGGGAACGGCTGGTCCACAAAAAGGGCACGCTGCCGCTCGCCGAGCCAGTTCAGATATTACCCTAAACGTAAAGGCACAATGGTCACCAGCGCTGCCTCAGGCAGACAGGGGTCGTGACTGTAACGAAGACCCGATGACCATCTTCGACTTCGGTCACAACTAAAGCCGCTCCACTGCGTCCACGGCCACTTTTTTCCTCTGTGGCGGCCGATGAGAGCAGTGTATATTCAGGGGCTTGAGACATAAGAACGGCAATATGCCGCAAGGACAGAAGCACCCAATGCTTTGAAGAGCTCATGTTCCGAGTGCCGACACACAAAGGAGTCCTCGAATTGTAAGTCACTTTCTTCCACTGATTTTTCCTTGCATGATCACTGGTGCCTTTTGACGATGGCTAGTACCGGTCCTCCTAGCGGCCGCCACGACGTACTAAAAATGGCAGTAAGGCATGCCCCCCAAAAATTCGTGCTTTCAGAGAACTCCTGCACAAAATGAAGTAATTCAGAGAACTCGAATTACTTCACGCCAAATACAGGCAGCTTAAGCACAAACTCCGGGAGAATGCGCGTGGCATGCATCCTTACTTTCTGTTATAACCATGAGAAGAAAAATTTGGCAATACCCCCCCCCCCCCTCGCTTTACTTTCATTGCATAACCTAAATTAGTCGAGGGAACGCGCAAGATTTCAAAACAGAGCGTTGCGAGCCAGTTAAGGAATACCGCCGTTTCGACAAACTTGACTGTGAAGCTGAACTTTGGTGTCGATCGTTAAAGAACACACACTTCAATAAATCCCTGGTGAATTTTCTGAACTTTGTTGACGGGATACGTCTCAATACCAGTCGTGCTCTCTAAAGGGTCATCATATTGCCCACGACGACATGTTGTCCCGATGGAGTGTTCATTTAACGTGATTCGGATTGTGAAAACGTGGTTTCATTCAACGGTGTCCGGCAACAGTCTGTCCTGAATCGTCATTCTGCAGTTGCGTCGTGAATTTGTACAGGCAAAGAGCATTCACCCCGCACATTGTGACGCGCGCGCCTGTAGACCCTTTTTTCCAGCTTGGTGCTGGGGTCCGAGCAGACCTCACGGGTCCTGCCCGGACGCATCAACAGAGACGCCCGGTCGCTCTTGCTTCGCCTGCGGCTTAATTGCTGCAACGTGGTAGCCCGCTTGCACCACTAAGGCCGCCGGGCGTCCCCCACCTGCGCCGACTGGCCAGAGCCCGAGACGCTCGAGCATTTACTGTGATCTTGCCACCGGCAGGACACCGCGAGGGAGGAACTCCGGGCCGCACTCCAGCGACTCGGTGCACCAAGCCACAAGCTGTAAGACTTCCTGTTCCCCACGTGGCCGGACGCCTTCCGACGGGAGGTCTTCCAGCACCTCCTCAACTTCGAGGTTGTGACAGGACTAGCGCAGCGTTTGTAGCCGTCGAACCTCGGACGAGACGAACGCGACATGGACTGTCCCCCACTCACCTCCTCCTTCCCTCTCTTGCTCTCTTCATCTCCCTTGAAACACCTAGTTCTTTTCTCTTCCCTGCTTTCTTGAATCACCACCACCACCACCAGCGTGCACCGGGGGACGGCAACAATTGCGCTCGTACTGGTGGCTCGTACTGCACGTGCAACAACGGCTTAGACCGTTGTTGCACGTGCAGTACGAGCCACGTGAGGGGTAAGGCTACCGACGGAAGCCAGCAGGAGGTTCCTGGCCATGACGAGGGGGCTTGACGAGCGTCGGAAGGTGCTGTCCACGGCACTGGTCTTGTGGTGACGCCCGGCCGCAAACTTCAACTTAAGTTCAACTACAGATCAACACGAGGTCCCACTGCGCTTCCGCCTACAAACTCTTACAAAGTTCGACGCATCCTTTGTAATTTTTATCGCTAGAAAAGAGTAACTGTAAATCATGCGCACCTTCTGGGATCCCAACTCGCAACCCTAGGGCGAGGCGCCCGATTCTTTGCCGGTTAAAGGGACACTGAAGTGAATTTGTCAAACTTCTGTGTTTTGTTTGCATTGCATAGACTGGCTCAAGCAAACACACTTTTAATCGTTTATCCCGTCGATGAAACTGTAATTAATTTATAAAGCCTTAAAAAAGAAAAATGTACAATTTGCGCAGCTCGCACTGGCGATGCAAGGCTGAAGAAACGGCAGAGCTGGGGTCGACCCAGCTTATCCCCACTTTGACAGAGGATCCCAAGAGAAAGGGAGCATAAAGCGCAACTTTATGCACATTTCTTGTACGGCGAACGGCATCCCAAGACTGTCACTCTCGACATTACCGGCCGCCAAGACATCATCACCGCCGACTGAGTCAAGCCCACATACGTCACCTCCCTCCGACCCATCCAGGGCTTCCCCCCTCGAATTACAAAGCTCGACCATCCAAATACGTCACGTGGGCAAGACAACGGCCTTCGGGTGTACGGGGGGATCTGTGTAGCCGCCGGCGCGCAACGGGCCCGCCGCGCAGACGACGGCGACGACGAAGGCGGAATTTCCGCAGGTGGCGCAAGTCCACGCGCGAGCTTGGACAACGCTTGACGCACTTTCCGAAGCGTAACGCTCACGTGCACTGGGAATGGTTTTTTTTTTTTTTTTTACTAAAGACACTGCGCAAAGCTCGTGCCGGGGGCCTCGCAGCGGGGCAGTTTTTTTCTTCTTGGTATTTTTTTGCTAACGGACCAAGCTCATGCTTAAACAGCTTTGCTCTTAAAACAGTCACGCGACATTTGCGGCGGCCGCAATAACTAACAGCAGTGGCGCATACGTGAGTTGCGATGCCATTGGACGATCTCCAAAATTGTTATTCAAACCAGTTTCGGTTTCGGTTCTGCGAACGACATGCTTGGCTTCTGACATTATCGTTGGTTGGGCATTCTTGATATCGAAGGAATCGGCATACCGCGCTTCTAATGCGTTGTCGGCTGTCGAAAGCGTCAAATTAGCATGCCAGCACCGCCCAGAGTCCTAACGGGCATACACACCGAGGTGTAGAAGCGTACACAGGGCATCGGAGGCGAGCAACTGCGAGGCGTTTCGCCCCGCCTTTAGAGCTAGACTGGCTCATCCGTGTGTAGTAAGAGGCATGTTCGGACCAGGCTGAGACTCGCCTGATTCGGCACTGTGCCAGCAAGCAGTCGTTGCTTATATCAACACCACGCCAGCGAGAACAAGCCAGCGCGTCAGTCTTAACTGGCTTGTGGAGCATGAAGTTTGCAGCAAGAAATGTTGTATTGCTTGTGATTGGGCGGGTTGGTTCATGCTCACTGGAAAACCTTCAGCTGGAACGTACGGAAACGAAGGACGGTGGAGAGAAACACGGACACAAAACATTGTGTTTCTCTACACCGCCCTTCGTTTCCGTACGTTTCAGCTGAAAGTTTTCCAAAATGGTGAATTCAGTATAGGCAACATTAACTAAGTAAAAAAATAATTCTAAAACACAATTCCGACCGCGCATTCGAACTGGATGATTGCGACATACTGCACACGGGGCCTCAGGCCACTCTGCCTCGGCGCTGCCGGGATGGAAATATGAAGTACATATAGCATAGCTTCTCCCCTTTTTTATTTTGCCGATTTCTACCAGCTTAGATTACTATTTCTTGCATGCCGCTCATGCGTCCCCCGAATTCCCAGGAATATCTTTCTCTAGCAACTGCATTCCTTAAGCTGGAAAACCCATTGCAAATCTGTGGCCGTGATGCTGACCGCTGGGCTAGTTCACCCACCGCAAAAAGCGTGTCGCACACCTTGGTTTTAGGCATTGCAATAAACGTTTCGGTTGATTCGAATTACCGGTATTTACTTCGCTGATCTTTCTGCTGCCTGTATTAGCCTTAGAATTTCTACTAGTGTACAAGTCAGTTTGGAGCTACTTTGACTACACAGACATTATCAGTTTGCTACATTCTACGAACTAACAAACTGAAGGAGCATTCGTCCAGGCACAAATCGTGTCGCGGCTTAGATTCAACTGAGCAAACAAATTGTGACGGCCCACCGCCTGATAGGCGAGCCGCTCAGCAGCGCAGTCGAACCAAGCCTTCTCGAGTAATCGTCATGTGAAATCTCACAGGAAATCGGCAAGGGAGGTGCATAGACGAGGACAGCACTTTCGAGTTGATTTTTCTACTAAATAAAGTGGCGTAAACGCACCGAGAGTGGTCGAAACATGGCCTAGAAGCTACAGACTCGAATTGGCGCAAGTAATCCCACAGTGTTTACAAGTCCCTTAATTAAAGGGACACTGAAGTGAATTTGTCAAGCTCCCGTTTTTGCTTGGACTGCGTAGACTGGCTCAAATTAGCACACTTTTCATCGTTTATCCGGTTGACAAATCGGTAATTATTTTACAAAGCGCGAAAGAAGAAAAACTACCATGCGCGGTTTGCGGCGGCCGCACCAAATAAAGCTGTGACGTTGGGAGGAGCGGGTACCGTGATTGGACGATGCCCAAGGTGAGCAACCAAACAAGTTTCGGTTTCGGTTTCGGTTCTGTAAAACACAACTGGTGGCATTGTTGGGTGGGCATTCTCAATAACTCAGTAATCATCGTACCGCGCTTCTGCCATGTTGTCAGCTGTGAAAATGCATAAAGATAAGCCTCCCAGTACGGCTTAGAATCGTAGCATTCACTAGCCGAGGCCTACGCAGTGCATGGACGCCCTCCGCGTACCCGCAGACGCCCAAATGTCATGCGCTTTTCCCCCATATTTGGAGCTTGCCTCACTCATGCCTGTACCGTAAAAAGCGTGTTCGCACCAGGCCAAGGGTCTGTTCATTCTGGCCTGTGCCCACTGCCCGCAAGCAGTCGGTGCTTATGGCAACAGCACGCCAACGAGAACTCGCTAGCGCGCCAGTGCCAGCCTGCGCGCGTTCTGTGAACTAGTTCGTGGAGCCATGAACGTTGCGGCCCAAAAAAAAGGTGAACTCAATGTAGAAAACATCGGCAGAAAACGAAAAAGTTAACTTACAAAAAAAAAAAGCACGTACCCGCGGGGACTCCAACTCGTGACTTGCAAAACACTTGCGACAACACACCTAGCGCCCCAGACGATTCTGCTTCCGGCCACCACCGTGAACGGACGCAGAATGCAGGGCTCCTCGGGAGCGGTTAATGCGGCCCTTTCCGGCCGCGGAAACAGGATTTTTGCCGATGACAAGGAATATCAAGTATCGCTGCCAACACTGCCAACAGGTCGTATTGTTTTAAATACTGTTTTTCTGCACGGCGACATGCGTGCCCGCCCATACCGCGTCGAAGATTTTCGCGAGACGCTGGCTCGGCTGGAATTGCTTCCCGAGGTGCTCGCTCTGGGAGCGTTCCAAATGAGTCACGTTTGGGCGGTGACTTTCAAGTCCGAACACGGTGTGAAAAAAATTTCGGAAGCAAGTGATGTGCGAGTGAAAGGGCATCGCTGCATCATAATAGACCCCGCCGACCAAGACATGAGGTTGAAAATGCATTGGTTGCTGCATAATGTGACGGAGGAAGACGTTCGCGTCCCGCTGGCTCCCTACGGAAGGGTGAGCGACGTTTCCAGAGAGCGTTGGAGAGTTCAAGGCGTCCAGGACAAGGGCTCAACGACGCGGTCCGTGACCCTCAAGCTCAAAGCGGGACTGAGGGCCGAGGACTTGCCGCACCAAATCCGTGTGGCAGGCGAGCTGGCACTTGTGGTCGTGCCTGGCAGGCCCCCGCAGTGCCTTCGCTGCCTAGGTTCGGGCCATATGCGTCGCGACTGCAAGGTGCCGCGGTGCACTGTCTGCCGGCGGTTCGGTCACGAAGCGACACAGTGCACGCGGACATATGCTGCTGTCGCCGCACCTGTGGGAGCCGACGATTTGTCTGAGCTCGTCATGGACGCTGACGAAACTGAGGAACTCGCCGCCGGAGATGCACCTAAGCCTCGCGAGACGCCGGAGTCGCCCGACAAGGAACCTAATAAGTCAGCACCTCTCATGGATGAAGTTAAGCCATTTCCGGGTGAGGAGACTCGCCAGAATGATGGCACAGGTCCGGACGCTAAGCCCGAAAAAGAGGACGCTATAGCCCCACCAAGTGAAGCACCAGGTGACTGCAACATCGAGACCCCCGTCAGTGAAACTGCAGAAGCCGAAGTGGAGGATGGAAAGGCAACAAAGCGACCGCGACAAGAACAAGTGCCGGGTGACGGAAAAGTGGGTGCGAAAGGACGTGTGGCGCGGCGTCCGTGCTCTAAACCGAAATCGAGCTCCTCGCCATATGACCGAGGGGCGGCAGCGGCGAAGCCACCGTGAAAGTGAGATCGTTGTTCAGGGGTATATGTTTTCCTTCACGACGTCTACTTTGATGAAATTGTTTAAGAGGACTGCCCTTTTTTTTTTCTCTACATCTCCAAAAATTCATGTTGCAACTGTTTGAACTGAGATTGTGCCTATTGCTTGTAGTACGTGATTGTAATGTCCAAACGGAAGAAGCTCTTTCTCTCTTTTTATGCAATATTATTATCGCGTTTCGACGCAAGGTTCTCAATTTCATCGTTGGCTGAGTTTTGTCCAAAAGAAACAAACATAAAATGATACATTTCGAAAATCCTGTACGAATCGCCACCCTAAATGTTCGTGGGCTTTCTGAGAGAAGAAGACAAGTTCAACTTGACCGGCTAATCGCTGAGAAGGAACTTGACATAGTGGCGATACAGGAAACTAAGATTGAAAGGGAAGACCAGACTCATAAAATGGTGAAATTGTTTGCTGCACATTATAATGTTTGCGTTAGCCATGCAGTAGGCTTATCCGCTGGATGCATGCTTTTAATTAAACAGAGTATTGGGGCAGTCATACAGAACATTGTAAGTTGTTCGAAAGGTCGATTCATTGTTTGCGACATTAACTACTTGTCAATTGATTGGCGTATAATAGCCATATACGCACCAACGAGAGTCGAAGAGCGAAAAGTGTTTTGTCAGGAGGTTTGTACTTGGTTGCGAACTGAACGATTTATTGTTTTTCTGGGGGATTTCAACTGCGTGCTCTCCGCGCATGACAAATACAGTAAAACGCCTTTCCGCGACGGCAGTACTTCTGTTGTCCAAGAAGCAATTGCAGAATCTGGTGTTGAGGATATCGGTGAAGTAAATGTGTGCGCACGACATGTGCAATTCACGCATTTTCAGGGAGAGAGCCACGCCCGTTTGGACCGCGTTTATGTCTCTGTTGATCTATTGCGTGAGTGTCATGATTATTGTGTCACACCAGTGTCATTTAGTGACCATTGTTTAGTATCTTTCTGTCTTGGTAGGGCGAAGCAAAATGTGAATTTTAATTGGAACCTCTGGAAAATGAACAATAAGTTATTGCAAGACGAAGATTTTATGCTTGCTGTGAGTGAAAAGATTAAGCAGTTAGCAGGTATGACTAACTGCGCCCATAGTTGGGAACGTTTCAAGCAAGAAATAAAAATGTCTGCATTAGAAAGGTCGAGTGCTATGAAGCACTCAGAACGTATGAAAGAGGAACGCCTCCGTAGTACCCTTACATCGCTTATTAAAGAAGAATGCCAGACACCTGGGGTACACACAGAGGAGATTAGGAAGCTTAAAGCGCAGCTCGAGGTAATCGATCAGGATAAGTACCACGGCGCCCTAATAAGGGCGAGAGCAGAAAGACTGCTGATAGGTGAGGCACCTACCAAGAGAGCCCTCGGCACTGAAAGGAGGTATGCCAGTAGAAAAGAAATTACTGAAATCGAAACTGACGGTGTGGTGTTAACCGATCGTGCTGAAATTTCACACGTGTTTAAAGAGCATTATGACACATTGTTTTCTTTTCATTCAAGCGATTTAGAAAATTTTAAACGCGAATTCATGGATTTGTTGCCCAGGCTAGATGATGAAATCAGGACTAATCTCGAAGCGCCTATTACCGTTGGTGATGTTAGTCAGGCCATTGAAGAGTTAAGCCCTGGAAAGACGCCAGGTCCAGACGGCTTAGGAGCAGCCTTTTATAAAGCTTTCAAGTGTGAGCTGAGCCCAGTGTTGTGTTGCCTTTTCACTGAGGCTTACGAGAACGAAGTGCTTCCACCGTCCTTCACTCTCTCTCACACTGTACTCATTCCAAAAACTGATGATAGACTAAAACTCAGGAATGTCACGGCGTATCGCCCCATTTGCCTCATCAACGTGGATTATAAAATACATATCACTTCAGTGTCCCTTTAAAGGTCCCTTCAAGTTACCAGGATAGCTATTTTTGTCGAACATTGTGGGATAAGGAGCACTTACGTGTATATGTACCTGCCTTCTGTTTTCCGTATTTTAAAATCCTGTAATTATGCACACACGCGGGCGCAAACGCAAGCACTATTGACTTGACCTGTTTATATACAGTCCATTGCACAGGCGCGGCCACTGTTAGAGGTTTAGAGGTAACATGGACCATGTGGTCGCGCACCGCGGAGTGCCGCGACGTGCGCCGAGGGAATCTTGTGCACTAGCGCAATCAGTGCCAGAGGCGGAGATAGCTGCGTGTCGTGTGCTGCGGTTCATCCAACTGATTAATATTATTATTATTATTATTATTATTATTATTATTATTATTATTATTTACTTAATAATTTACTTAAAACTGTTTACTTATCATGCTTGTCTTATCATTTGTCTCTATACTCTTGTCATTGTTTTTGTCGTCTTACTGTTAAACTTTGTTCTCTGCTTGTTATGTATTCATTACAATAAGCTGAGCCACAAAGGCATCTTCTTTTTCTTTTTTACCTGTACCCAGGCTCCGCCTGTACTTTATTTCTGTAATTTTCGCTACTTCAATTTGTGTGTGTCTTGTCGCTTGTTTGTTTCTTCCAATATGTTTCTTGTATTTTGTTTTCATGTAACTATCCGTGCGCAAGCACTCAGGCCTCTGGCTGTTCCTGGGCACGTAAATAAACATGATTGATTGATTGATAATTATTATTATTATTATTATTATTATTATTATTTCAAAAGTCACAGCTCATGTCACAGTAGACCGCATCAAGCTGGTAGAAGCCAGCTTGATGCGGTCTACTGTGACATGAGCAAGGCCTTTGATGTAGTCAACCACTCGTTATTGCTTGCCAAGCTCATTCTGTTAGATGTTCACGCTTCTTTAGTGGGTCTTATACGTTGCTCTCTCCAGCAGCGATATTGCTATGTAAGTGTTAACGGTCAAACATCATTTAGATACAAAGCAACAAGTGGTGTACCCCAGGGCTCCGTTCTGGGCCCCCTTCTTTTTTCCATTTTCATTAACGATGTTGCTTCCGCCATTCAAAATTCATCTTTTTGTTGTATGCTCATGATATGAAAATCTTCAGAGAAGTGTGTAATGTTCAGGACTGTAATTCTCTTCAGGCTGATATCGTGTCATACCATCGTTGGTGCACCAAAAATGACTTAATTTTGAACCCCTCAAAAACTAAAGTTGTTTCCTATAGTAGGAAAACTCAACAGCTGCAATACTCCTATAAAATAGCAAGCACTGCACTGCCGAGGGTGACCGAAATTAGGAACTTGGGAGTACTATTTGATTCTTCTCTGACTTTCTCTTCCCACGTTACACAAATTACCGGACGCTCTCTTCGATGTCTGGGTGCTGTTTGCAGGTATTCTAGCGAGTTTAAAAGTCCTCTTCCTTTCTTAAAGTTGTATTCAGCTCTCTGCTTACCTCTTCTCGAATACGGTTCTGTTGTTTGGAATGGAACTTGCAAGTCCAATAGTGACCGCATCGAAAGGGTTCAAAATAAGTTCCTTTCTATCTTTAGGCACCGTTTCCGTCATGTACAAGAAGACGCAAATGGCAGCATGTCTTGTCTCAAAAGTATTCCTTCCCTTTGGTGTCGACGAATGAGAGCTGACATTATCTTTCTTTATAAACTCTTTCATGGTGATATTTTGTGTGATGACTTGGTTGCACTTATCAATGTCAACTTGCCGAACAAACTTTTC